>NC_074682.1:2479740-2801823 GCF_029448725.1 Salvelinus fontinalis | reverse complement strand
CTCTAATTCCACCAGGCATTCCACTGATTTCAAAACTTGGACTTCCAGAAAGTGGAGAGTAACACTTTTGCAGTTCTACTACATGATATTTTTCCAAAAAAGTTGTTTAGCAAAGATTACCTACACATACTGACCAGCTCATGTTATAGACAGAAGTGTGCTATATGGCAGACCAATCCGAAGTCATCTCTCGGCATGTCCAGTCCATCCATTATCTTAGCCAATCATGGCTAGTGGGAAGGTTCCCACCTTTTTCCGTGGCTAAACCAACTAGGCTTGTAATTTAACCTCTAACGAGCCTCTACCCCGGATCCGGGAGCACCCCCCACCCCCCCCACACTGATTAGCATCGCTAGCATAGCGTCACAATTAAATAGTAGCATCTAAATATCATTAAATCACAAGTCCAAGACACCTAATGAAAGATACAGATCTTGTGAATAAAGCCACCATTTCAGATTTTTAAAATGTTTTACAGGGAAGACACAATATGTAAATCTATTAGCTAAACACGTTAGCAAAAATCACAATTTTTCTTTGTCCACCATTTTCTCTCAACACCAGTAGCTATCACCAATTCGGCTAAACTAAGATATTGATAGCCACTAAACAAGAAAAAACCTCACCAGATGACAGTCTGATAACATATTTATGGTATAGGATAGGTTTTGTTAGAAAAATGTGCATATTTCAGGTATAAATCATAGTTTGCCATTGCAGCCATTATCACAAATCTCACCAAAGCTCCTAGAATTACTACAGACAGCAACGTGTATTACCAATTTACTCATCATAAAACATTTCTTAAAAATACACAGCACATAGCAATTGACAGACACAGATCTTGTGAATTCAGACAACATTTCAGATTTTCTAAGTGTTTTACGGCGAAAACACAATAAATCGTTATATTAGCATACCACATACGCAAACGTTACCCGAGCACTGATTCTAGCCAAAGAGAACGATATCGTATCATCGCCAAAATATATTAATTTTTTCACTAACCTTCTCAGAATTCTTCAGATGACACTCCTGTAACATCATATTACAACATACATATACAGTTTGTTCGAAAATGTGCATATTTAGCCATAAAAAAACGTGGTTATACAATGAAAATAGTAGCAAAACAAGCCTGGAAATGTCGGTCGCGATCTTTGAGTGATCTAGTTTAATCAATAGCTAATCATATACTTGACTAAAAAATACAGGGTTGACAGGAATCGAAAGACAAATTAGTTCTTAATGCAATCGCTGATTTACATTTTTTAAATTATCCTTACTTTTCAATACAGGTTGCGCCAAGCGAAGCTATACAAAACAAAATGGCGGCGTAAGCGTTTAACATTTTTCGACAGAAACACGATTTATCATCATAAATTGTTCTTACTGTGAGCTGTTCTTCGATCAGAATCTTGGGCAAAGAATCCTTTCTTGGGTCTAATCTTCTTTTGGTCGAAAGATGTCCACTTGTCCGTCTAAATGCCCACTAACGTACGACCGGGACCCCGAAATGTGCCCAGCGCGTCAAAGTGCACAACAAAGCAATGCCCCAAAATCGCACTAAAAGGATATAAATTGCTATACAACGGTTCAAATTAACTACCTTATGATGCTGTTATCCTGTTATGGCTGCACGCTGAATATTGAAAAAACTGGAAAATGTGTGCACATTTTCAAACGGCCTCCTAAGAAACTTTTTATTTTCCAATATGCATATATTTACTACTGTTGGATAGATAACAGTCTGTAGTTTCTAAAAAGGTTTGAATTGTTTCTCTAAGTCGAACAGAAATATTTTTACAGCCATTTTCCCAGCCGAATTGAGTTTCCCAAAATGCGATGTGTCTCTTTAAGACCTTCTCTATAAAAGGCCATTTGACTTGGGACCATAGGGACACGTCAGAGGCGTACGTCAGACTGTAATGCGGAAGTGAGAATTGAAAGGGGTCGAATATCTCGTCCCTGGACTGAATAACAGAACTTCTTGTGAGACCTGCGCAGTTAAAATAAAAATCCGGGCGCGAAGGATAATTTGATCTCGGCTTCTGGAACAAGGTAGATAACTTTGAATATGATGCCTGACTACGATATTATTTGCTACATGTCACAAAATCATCCTAAAGGTTGTTTTTTCAATATACTTTAATTATATTATTGCAATTTATTCTGGACTTTAGATGTGAAACGACGGAAGAATTTTTTGAAGAAACGCTTTCTGGCGCAGCAATGCTACCGTGCTAGCTAACCAAAGAGGGAAATCATTCGTTCTGGAACCCAACTAAAGACTCTACTGGACATTGGACCCCGTTACAACATTCTGATGGAGTACCAAGAAAGATAAGACCCAATTTGGGATGCTTTTTCATATATATGTCGAACTGTTGAATGCTAACGCTGCTAACTATGCTAGGCTAGCGCTTGACTAGAATCAATGCTGCCTTATGCTAGCTTATGATGTTAGCTAATATAACGATATATTGTGTTTTCGCTGTAAAACACTTCAAAAATCGGAAATGTTGTCTGTATTCACAAGATATCTGTCTTTCATTAGTTATCCACCATATGTTTTTCTGAAATGTTTTATGAGGTGTAATTAGTAGCCGACGTTGGTGTATGTATTTTCTCTGGCTACTCCCGGCTGGATTCAGACTGTAGCTATGTATTAGCATTTTTGGGTAGCATCAATGTAAAACAGATTTATAGCTAAAATATGCACTTTTTATGAACAAAACATAGATTTATTGTGTAACATGTTATATGACTGTCATCTGAGGTCGTTTTTTCTGGGCTCTTTAGGTTGGTTTTAGTTTATTTCGGTTGGTTGTGCATGCTACTTCAATCATAATTCATACTTCATAATCATAATTCATACGTGTCTGTCCACTTTTGTATTTGGTGGTGAGCTAACATAAATATATGTGGTGTTTTCTCTGTAAAACATTTAAAAAATCGGACATGTTGGCTGGATTGACAAGATGTTTATCTTTCAAATGCTGTATTGGACTTGTTAATGTGTAAAAGTTAAATATTTTTAAAAAATAGATTTTGAATTTCGCGCTCTGCAGCTGTTGTCATTTTCGGTCCGAGGTCGGGCTTGCACCCCAAACAGGTTATTAACACCTATAACGGGTAAAAACATGACCGGAGAAATATTACTGGCTAAACTAACGCTTGGAAGGAGGCGAGTCCGATGTCCTTCGCCCACAAGGCGCAGGCAGCAAAGGGAAGCTATTTCCGCTATTTGGTGTCTTATAGAGAAACTAATTGCGCAATCGACACCATTCAAAGCGTCATCACGCACTGACATCCAGGGGGAGACGTAAGCAGTGTCTGTTTCTCCATAGCATTTACAGTGAGCTTTAAACTGACTCCAGATCAGTGGCCAAAATGTTTGAAATCTGACTCCCTATCATGAAAAGTGCTGTAGATTGAGTTCTGTTTCACTCAGAGACAAAATTCCAACGGCTATAGAAACTAGAGAGTGTTTTCTATCCAATAATAGTAATAATATGCATATTGTACGAGCAAGAATTGAGTAGGAAGCTGTTTAATCTGTAATGCAAATTATGCTAATGAGAAAACAGCACCCCCTATAGTCGCAAGAAGTTAACAATTTATTTGTATTTACAGATGGCATTCAAGTTTATTATTAAGGCACATGAACGTTTACATGTTCCAGAAGGCATTTCTGTCAAAAAACGATTTTGATTTTAAAAAATGTTCACGTTCAAATGGCTCTCCTGTGAAGTAGTGACCTTTTCCTTAAAGTTTCCTTAAATGAGTCACATATGCACATCCAAACTTTTCACAGGAGCTGGATAAAGATTCAATATAAAGAGAAAGGGGGAATATCCACTTACTATTATACTGCTTGCAAAATGTCATGTTTAATAAACATCATGGAACCATCTTACAGATCACATTAGCACTTCTCCAGAAATAGCTGAATAAATTGCGTTGCATTCAAACACTTGGACGGTGAATATTTAGAATAGGTTTGGTTTTAAATCAAATGAAATGAAAAATACGGAAACTGTTTTTTAAACCAGCAACAATATAGATAGGACCGAGGCAGCAGCATAATATCATAAATCACATCTCTCGTTTCATTGCACTGTTGGCACAGTGCACACACAGGCCTAAATGTAGGCTTAAATGGAACGAGAATGAAAAGACTCACATTTGAATGAAAGAAAAAAGATTTAATTGAAACTACCAACTGTCGGTCTTTCACCATATACATATTTTATACAATATTCTGCCCATATTTATATTTTTGAAGGAGTTGTATAAACTGATTTGGTAGGTACAGTATGCTATAGGCCTACATAGGCTACTGTAAAATAGAAACACCCTAATATTAATACATGTCATTATTTAGTGAAAATAAGAGCAAAACATCGTAATTAATAAAGACCAGGATCAGTTCCTTTTGATCAATAAAAGGTCATGCATAATCTCAAAATGCAGTGGTCAAAGGATGTAGTAGCTGTGCTCAAAGATGCCCTCTGGTGGTTAAATTGATCATTAAGGTCAAGTACTGTAAAGCTCTGAACCGTACCACAGCATACCGCGCTATACAGCAACTTTTAAATGAGGAACCACTGTATGTGCAAGGCACATTCTCTCAAAAATCTGCCGTTGATATGACATTATAGGAGGACTGAATGGAAGTTTGGAGAAGTGTGTCTTTGGTAATCGGACAAGGGGGGCTCTTTGATAATGGGGACGGATCGCCTACTTAAACAAGCAAAATGCAGGTACTGTATGTGAATAGTGAATAATGAAAAAGAGTGAGGGAACTCTCAGTACACCATTAAAACCCTTTTTTCATAGGCTACTTTTGACTAATGTCCAGGATAATTAGACGCACATATGTGATGCTGCTAAACCAGCCTTGATCAAGGGGAGGGTAGGATATGCTTAGTTTTTAATAGTTTTTTATGTTTCTTTTGGGATGGCAGGTAGCCTAGTGGTTAGAGCATTGGGCCAGTAACTGAAAGGTTGCTAGATCGAATCCCTGAGCTGACAAGGTAAAAATCTGTCGTTCTGCCCCTGAACAAGGCAGTTGTTCCTAGGCCGTCATTATAAATAAGAATTTGTTCTTAACTGACTTGCCTAGTTAAATAAAGGTTAATCATATGAAATTCACCCGTACTCTCCTTCCATGGGCAATGTGTGCCATGGCTGAAAAGGCTGCGCTTCCACTCTCAAAATCCAAGCTATTATCAACTGCATTACTTTTAAGACCTGCTTTTTGTGGGTCTTAAAACTTACCAAAAGCGCTGCATGAAATTCAAAATCAACTCAAATCAAATGTATTTATATAGCCCTTCGTACATCAGCTCATATCTCATATCTCAAAGTGCTGTACAGAAACCCAGACGAAAACCCCAAACAGCAAGCAATGCAGGTGTAGAAGCACGGTGGCTAGGAAAAACTCCCTAGAAAGGCCAAAACCTAGGAAGAAACCTAGAGAGGAACCAGGCTATGAGGGGTGGCCAGTCCTCTTCTGGCTGTGCCAGGTGGAGATTATAACAGAACATGGCCAAGATGTTCAAATGTTCAT
This sequence comes from Salvelinus fontinalis, assembly GCF_029448725.1. Lineage (NCBI taxonomy): Eukaryota > Metazoa > Chordata > Actinopteri > Salmoniformes > Salmonidae > Salvelinus > Salvelinus fontinalis. Next base: position 2,796,248 of record NC_074682.1, on the reverse strand, counting down.
AAATGACCAGCATGGTCAAATAATAATAATCACAGTAGTTATCGATGGTGCAGCAAGTCAGCATCTCAGGAGTAAATGTCAGTTGGCTTTTCATAGCCGATCATCAAGAGTATCTCTACCGCTCCTGCGGTCTCTAGAGAGTTGAAAACAGCAGGTCTGGGACAGGTAGCACGTCCGGTGAACAGGTCAGGGTTCCATAGCCGCAGGCAGAACATTTGAAACTGGAGCAGCAGCAAGGCCAGGTGGACTGGGGACAGCAAGGAGTCATCATGCAAGGTAGTCCTGACGCATGGCCCTAGGGCTCAGGTCCTCCGAGAGAGAGAAAGAAGGAGAGAATTAGAGAGAGCATACTTAAATTCACACAGGACACCGGATAAGACAGGAGAAGTACTACAGATATAACAAACTGACCCTAGCCCCCCGGCACATAAACTACTGCAGCATAAATACTGGAGGCTGAGACAGGAGGGGTCAGGAGACACTGTGGCCCCATCCGATGATACCCCCGGTGTCACGTTCCTGACCTGTTTTCCTTTGTTTTGTATTCATTTTAGTTGGTCAGGGCGTGAGTTGGGTGGGTTTGTCTATGTTTGTATTTCTATGTGGGGTTTTGTGTTCGGCCTGGTATGATTCTCAATTAGAGACAGGTGTGTATTGTTTGTCTCTAATTGAGAGTCATACAAAGGCAGCCAGGGTTTCACTGGTGTTTTGTGGGTGTTTGTTCCTGTGTCCTCACAGGACAGTTGAAGGTTAGTCACATTTGTTGTTTTGTAGTTTTGTAGTGTATTGTTTTGCTGTTTCCATTAAAAGATGGCTTATTTCCCTCAATCCGCATCTTGGTCCTATCCATGCTCCTCCTCGTTTGAGGAGGAGAACAACATTGACTGCCTTTACAGAAACACCCACCACAACAGGACCAAGCGGATTGAGGAGAGAGAACAAGAACTAAAGCAATGGAGAGAAGAGGAATGGAGTTGGGAGCAAATTTTCAATGGAGAAGGACCCTGGGCTAAGGTGGGAGAGAATCGCCGCTCTCGGGAGGAGAAGAAGGCAGCCACAGCCCAGGAGCGCAGGTATGAGGGTACGCGGCTAGCACGGAAGCCCGAGAGGCTCACCCAAAAATTTCTTGGGGGGGGCTAAAGGGGAGTGTGGCAAAGCCGGGTTGGATACCTGAGCCAACTCCCCGGGCTTGCCGTGGAGTAAGAGGGCGTCGTACTGGTCAGACACCGTGTTATGCGGTAAAGCGCACGGTGTCCCCAGTACGCGTGCTTAGCCCAGTGCGGGCTATTCCACCTTGCCGCACTGGGAGGGCTAGGTTGGGCATCGAGCCGAGTGCCATGAAGCCGGCCCAACGTATCTGGTCTCCAGTACGTCTCCTCGGGCCGGTGTACATGGCACCAGCCTTACAGGTGGTGTCCCCGGTTCGCCTGCATAGCCCAGTGCGGGCTATTCCACCTCGCCGCACTGGCAGGGCTACGGGATCCATTCAACCTGGTAAGGTTGGGGAGGCTCGGTGCTCAAGAGCACGTGTCCTCCTTCACGGTCCGGTATATCCGGCGCCACCTTCCCACCCCAGCTCAGTACCACCAGTGCCTACACCACGCACCAGGCTTCCAGTCCATCTCCAGAGCCCTGTTCCTCCTCCACGTACTCTCCCTATGGTGCGTGTCTCCAGCCCAGTGCCTCCAGTTCCGGCACCACGCACCAAGCCTCCTGTGCGTCTCCAGAGCCCTGGACGCACTGTTCCTTCTCCCCGCACTCGCCCTGAGGTGCGTGCCCTCAGCCTGGTACCTCCAGTTCCGGTACCACGCACCAGGCCTAGAGTGCGCCACGAGAGTCCAGTGTGCCCTGTTCCTGTTCCCCGCACTCGCCCTGAGGTGCGTGCCCTCAGCCCGGTACCTCCAGTTCCGGTACCACGCACCAGGCCTATAGTGCGTCTCAGCCGGCCAGAGTCTGCCGTCTGCCCAGCGGTGCCTGAACGGCCCGTCTGCCCAGCGCCGTCTGAGCCATCTGTCTGCCCAGCGCCGTCTGAGCCATCTGTCTGCCCAGCGCCGTCTGAGCCATCTGTCTGCCCAGCGCCGTCTGAGCCATCTGTCTGCCCAGCGCCGTCTGAGCCATCTGTCTGCCCAGCGCCGTCTGAGCCATCTGTCTGCCCAGCGCCGTCTGAGCCATCTGTCTGCCCAGCGCCGTCTGAGCCATCTGTCTGCCCAGCGCCATCTGAGTCATCCGTCTGCCACGAGCCATTAGAGCCGCCCGTCTGTCCCGAGCCAGTAGAGCCGTCCGTCAGTCAGGAGCCGCTAGAGCCGTCCGTCAGTCAGGAGCCGCCAGAGACGCCCGCCAGTCAGGAGCCGCCAGAGACGCCCGCCAGTCAGGAGCTGCCAGAGACGCCCGCCAGTCAGGAGCTGCCAGAGACGCCCGCCAGTCAGGAGCTGCCAGAGACGCCCGCCAGTCAGGAGCTGCCAGAGACGTCCGACAGTCCGGAGCTGCCCTACAGTCCGGAGCTGCCCTACAGTCCGGAGCTGCCGTACAGTCCGGAGCTGCCCTACAGTCCGGAGCTGCCCTACAGTCCGGAGCTGCCACTCAGCCCGGACCTGCCGGAGTCCCTCAGCCAGGACCTGCCGGAGTCCCTCAGCCAGGACCTGCCGCCCCTTATCCCGGTGCTGCCCCTTATCCCGGTGCTGCCCCTTGTCCCGGTGCTGCCCCTTGTCCCGGTGCTGCCCCTTGTCCCGGTGCTGCCCCTTGTCCCGGTGCTGCCCCTTGTCCCGGTGCTGCCCCTTGTCCCGGTGCTGCCCCTTGTCCCGGTGCTGCCCCTTATCCCGGTGCTGCCCCTTATCCCGGTGCTGCCCCTTCATTTAGGTGGGGTTAGTGGGAGGGTGGTCATTGGGAGGGGGATAAAGAAGCAGGGATTGATTATGGTGGGGTGGGGACCTCGTCCACCGCCAGAGCCGCCACCGTGGACAGACGCCCACCCAGACCCTCCCCTAGACTTTGTGCTGGTGCGCCCGGAGTTCGCACCTTAAGGGGGGGGTTCTGTCACGTTCCTGACCTGTTTTCCTTTGTTTTGTATTCATTTTAGTTGGTCAGGGCGTGAGTTGGGTGGGTTTGTCTATGTTTGTATTTCTATGTGGGGTTTTGTGTTCGGCCTGGTATGATTCTCAATTAGAGACAGGTGTGTATTGTTTGTCTCTAATTGAGAGTCATACAAAGGCAGCCAGGGTTTCACTGGTGTTTTGTGGGTGTTTGTTCCTGTGTCCTCACAGGACAGTTGAAGGTTAGTCACATTTGTTGTTTTGTAGTTTTGTAGTGTATTGTTTTGCTGTTTCCATTAAAAGATGGCTTATTTCCCTCAATCCGCATCTTGGTCCTATCCATGCTCCTCCTCGTTTGAGGAGGAGAACAACATTGACTGCCTTTACACCCGGACAGGGCCAAACAGGAAGGATATAACCCCACCCACTTTGCCAAAGCAGAGCCCCCACACCACTAGAGGGATATCTTCAACCACCAACTTACCATCCTGAGACAAGGCCGAGTATAGCCCACAAAGATCTCCGCCACAGCACAAACCAAGGGGTGGCGTCAACCCAGACAGGAAGATCACGTCAGTGACTCAACCCACTCAAGTGACGCACCCCTCCTAGGGACGGCATGAAAGAGCACCAGTAAGCCAGTCACTCAGCCCCTGTAATAGGGTTAGAGGCAGAGAATCCCAGTGGAGAGAGGGGAACCGGCCAGGCAGAGACAGCAAGGGCGATTCGTTGCTCCAGAGCCTTTCCGTTCACCTTCACACTCCTGGGCCAGGCTACACTCAATCATATGACCTACTGAAGAGAAAAGTCTTCAGTAAAGAATTAAAGGTTGAGACCGAGTCTGCGTCTCTCACATGGGTAGGCAGACCATTCCATAAAAATTGAGATCTATAGGAGAAAGCCCTGCCTCAAGCTGTTTGCTTAGAAATTCTAGGGACAATTAGGAGGCATGCGTCTTGTGACCGTAGCATACGTGTAGGTATGTACGGCAGGACCAACTCGGAAAGATAGGTAGGAGCAAGCCAATGTAACACTTTGTAGGTTAACAGTAAAACCTTGCAATCAGCCCTTGCCTTAACAGGAAGCCAGTGTAGGGAGGCTAGCACTGGAGTAGTATGATCAAATCTTTTGGTTCTAGTCAGGATTCTAGCAGCCGTATTTAGCACTAACTGAAGTTTATTTAGTGCTTTATCCGGGTAGCCGGAAAGTAGAGCATTCCAACCTAGAAGCAAAAAATTTATGGACCAACTTTTCTGCATCATTTTTGGACAGAAAATTTCAGATTTTTGCAATGTTACGTAGATGAAAAAAAGCTGTCCTTGAAACAGTCTTGATATATTCGTCAAAAGAGAGATCAGGGTCCAGAGTAACGCCAAGGTCCTTCAATTTTATTTGAGACGACTTTACAACCATCAAGATTAATTGTCAGATTCAACAGAATATCTCTTTGTTTCTTGGGACCTAGGACAAGCATCTCTGTTTTGTCCGAGTTTAAAAGTAGAATGTTTGCAGCCATCCACTTCCTTATGTCTGAAACACAGGCTTCTAGCGAGGGCAATTTTGGGGCTTCACCATGTTTCATTGAAATGTACAGCTGTGTGTCATCCGCATAGCAGTGAAAGTTAACATTATGTTTTCAAATGACATCCCCAAGAGGTAAAATATATAGTGAAAACAATAGTGGTCCTAAAACAGAACCTTGAGGAACACCGAAATGTACAGTTGATTTGTCAGAGGACAAACCATTCACAGAGACAAACTGATATCTTTCCGACAGATAAGATCTAAACCAGGCCAGAACTTGGCCGTGTAGACCAATTTGGGTTTCTCATCTCTCCAAAAGAATGTGGTGATCGATGGTATAAAAGGCAGAACTAAGGTCTAGTAGCACGAGGTCGGATGCAGAGCCTTGGTCTGACGCCATTAAAAGGTAATTTACCACCTTGACAAGTGCAGTCTCAGTGGTATGATGGGGTCTAAAACCAGACTGAAGCATTTCGTATACATTGTTTGTCTTCAGGAAGGCAGTGAGTTGCTGCGCAACAGCTTTTTCTAAATTGTTTGAGAGGAATGGAAGATTCGATACAGGCCGATAGTTTTTTATATTTTCTGGGTCAAGGTTTGGCTTTTTCAAGAGAGGCTTTATTACTGCCACTTTTAGTGAGTTTGGTACACATCCCGTGGATAGAGAGCCGTTTATTATGTTCAACATAGGAGGGCCAAGCACATGAAGCAGCTCTTTAAGTAGTTTAGTTGGAATAGGGTCCAGTATACAGCTTGAAGGTTTAGAGCCCATGATTATTTTCATCACTGTGTCAAGAGATATACACTGCTCAAAAAAATAAAGGGAACACTTAAACAACACAATGTAACTCCAAGTGAATCACACTTCTGTGAAATCAAACTGTTCACTTAGGAAGCAACACTGATTGACAATAAATGTCACATGCTGTTGTGCAAATGGAATACACAAAAGGTGGAAATTATAGGCAATTAGCAAGACACCCCCAAAAAGGAGTGATTCTGCAGGTGGTGATCACAGACCACTTCTCAGTTCCTATGCTTCCTGGCTGATGTTTTGGTCACTTTTGAATGCTGGCAGTGCTCTCACTCTAGTGGTAGCATGAGACGGAGTCTACAACCCACACAAGTGGCTCAGGTAGTGCAGTTCATCCAGGATGGCACATCAATGCAAGCTGTGGCAAAAAGGTTTGCTGTGTCTGTCAGCGTAGTGTCCAGAGCATGGAGGCGCTACCAGGAGACAGGCCAGTACATCAGGAGACGTGGAGGAGGCCGTAGGAGGGCAACAACCCAGCAGCAGGACCGCTACCTCCGCCTTTGTGCAAGGAGGTGCACTGCCAGCGCCCTGCAAAATGACCTCCAGCAGGCCACAAATGTACATGTGTCAGCATATGGTCTCACAAGGGGTCTGAGGATCTCATCTCGGGTCTGAGGATCTCATCTCGGTACCTATTGGCAGTCAGGCTACATCTGGCGAGCACATGGAGGGCTGTGCGGCACCACAAAGAAATGCCACCCCACACCATGACTGACCCATCGCCAAACCGGTCATGCTGGAGGATGTTGCAGGCAGCAGAACGTTCTCCACGGCGTCTCCAGACTCTGTCACGTCTGTCACATGTGTAGTACTAAAACACTTAAGTGTCTCTCTTGATCCTAGGTCCTGGCAGAGTTATGCAGACTCAGGACAGCTGAGCTTTGGAGGAATACGCAGATTTAAAGAGGAGTCCGTAATTTGCTTTCTAATGATCATGATCTTTTCCTCAAAGAAGTTTATGAATTTATTACTGCTTAAGTGAAAGCCATCCTCACTTGGGGAATGCTGCTTTTCAGTTAGCTTTGCGACAGTATCAAAAATACATTTTGGATTGTTCTTATTTTCCTCAATTAAGTTGGAAAAATTGGATGATCGAGCAGCAGTGAGGGCTCTTCGATACTGGACGGTACTGTCTTTCCAAGCTAGTCGGAAGACTTCCAGTTTGGTTGGCGCCATTTCCGTTACAATTTTCTGGAAGCTTGCTTCAGAGCTCGGGTATTTTCTGTATACCAGGGAGCTAGTTTCTTTTGACAATTTTGTTTTGTTTTTAGGGGTGCAACTGCATCTAGGGTATTGCGTAAGGTTAAATTGAGTTCCTCAGTTAGGTGGTTAACTGATTTTTGTCCTCTGACGTACTTGGGTAGGCAGAAGGAGTCTGGAAGGGCATCACTTTTGATGCTCCTTGGTTGGGGTCTGAGCAGATTATTTGTTGCGATTGCAAACGTAATAAAATGGTGGTCCGATAGTCCAGGAATTTGAGGAAAAACATTAAGATCTACAACATTTATTCCATGGGACAAAACTCGGTCCAGAGTAGGACTGTGGCAGTGAGTAGGTCCAGAGACATGTTGGACAAAACCCACTGAGTCGATGATGAAAGCCTTTTGGAGTGGGTCTGTGGACTTTTCCATGTGAATATTAAAATCACCAAAAATTTGAATATTATCTGCTATGACTACAAGGTCCGATAGGAATTCAGGGAACTCAGTGAGGAACGCTGTATATGGCCCAGGAGGTCTGTAAACAGTAGCTATAAAAAGTGATTGAGTAGGCTGCATAGATCTCATGAAGCTCAAAAGACGAAAACGTCATTTTTTTTTTTGTAAATTGAAATTTGCTATCGTAAATGTTAGCAACACTAGCAATGCACGGGGGATATGGTCACTAGTCACTAGGTGAGGCCTCATTTAACACAGTAAATTCATCTGGCTTAAGCCATGTTTCAGTCAGGCCAATCACATCAAGATTATGATCAGTGATTAGTTCATTGACTATAACTGCCTTTGAAGTGAGGGATCTAACATTAAGTAGCCCTATTTTGAGATGTGAGGTATCACGATCTCTTTCAATAATGGCAGGAATGGAGGAGGTCTTTATCCTAGTGAGATTGCTAAGGCGAACACCGCCATGTTTAGTTTTGCCCAAGCTAGGTCGAGGCACAGACACAGTCTCAATGGGGATAGCTGAGCTGACTACATTGACTATGCTAGTGGCAGACTCCACTAAGCTGGCAGGCTGGCTAACAGCCTGCTGCCTGGCCTGCACCCTATTTCATTGTGGAGCTAGAGGAGTTAGAGCCCTGTCTATGTTGGTAGATAAGATGAGAGCATCATTCCAGCTAGGATGGAGTCCGTCACTCCTCAGCAGGCCAGGCTTGGTCCTGTTTGTGGGTGAGTCCCAGAAAGAGGGCCAATTATCTACAAATTCTATCTTTTTGGAGGGGCAGAAAACAGTTTTCAACCAGCAATTGAGTTGTGAGACTCTGCTGTAGAGCTCATCACTCCCCCTAACTGGGAGGGGGCCAGAGACAATTACTCGATGCCGACACAGCTTTCTAGCTGATTTACACGCTGAAGCTATGTTGCGCTTGGTGACCTCTGACTGTTTCATCCTAACATTGTTGGTGCCGACGTGGATAACAATATCTCTATACTCTCTACACTCGCCAGTTTTAGCTTTAGCCAGCACCATCTTCAGATTAGCCTTAACGTCGGTAGCCCTGCCCCCTGGTAAACAGTGTATGATCGCTGGGTGATTCGTTTTAAGTCTAATACTGCGGGTAATGGAGTCGCCAATGACTAGGGTTTTCAATTTGTCAGAGCTAATGGTGGGAAGCTTTGGCATCTCAGACCCCGTAACGGGAGGAGTAGAGACAAGAGAAGACTCGGACTCAGACTCAGTCACTTTTGCGCTTGTTTTTAAGGACACCTCAAATATTGCCTCCCCTCCCACCTCAGTGCAAGCAAGCTGATGTTAGACAGGTAAATTAGGTCTGGAAAATGCCAGTGTGCCAGTTTTGACATAACGAAATTGAAAACTAACGTGAATTTGACACTTGCGCCTCCTTAGAGCCAGTCGAAAATAATAGCCACATTAATAAAACACGGGTGATATTAGCCTACCACATTTGCAATGGTACTTTAGGTATTTATTGCTTGTAATATGGAGAATTTCTCTGCCACTCATCTCCTGATTCCTCTTCTTAATGGACTCATTAGAAGCCATGTACTACTTCAATCTCACCAATCTTAATCTTAGGAAGACTCAATTACAAGAATGTATTTCAAGTAGTAAAGCAAAGTGTCTCTTGGATTATCCATTTAACTTTGAATATCAACATTAATGACCGAGTAGCAGTGAGATAGAGATAAAGGAAGGCTGTTGTCTAGGAACAGGGTCTGTGGAGAGCCAACTGTAAGAGTTTGAAGATCTCATGCTTTTAAAGTTTTTCATGACCTGCAGAGCGCTAGAGAGGTCTCCACTGAAAGAAATCAAATCAAATTGTTTTGGTCACATAAACCTGTTTAGCAGATGTTATTGTGGGTGTAGCGAAATGCTTGTGCTTCTAGCTCCGACGGTGCAGTAATATGTAACAATTACACAACATATACCCAATACACACAAATCTAAGTAAAGGAATGGATTTAAGAATATATAAATATATGGACGAGCAATGTCAGAGTGGCATAGAATAAGATACAGTAGAATGGTATAGGATACAGTATATACATATGAGATGGGTAATGCAAGATATGTAGACATTATTAAAGTGACTAGTGTTCCATTTATTAAACTGGCCAGTGATTTTAAGTCTATGTATATACTGTAGGCGGCAGCCTCTATGTGCTTCTGGATTATAGCGGGGTGAACAGGGTGGTTGTTGTCCTTGATGATCTTTTTGGCCTTCCTGTGACATCGGGTGCTGTAGCTGTCCTGGAGGGCAGGTAGTTTGCCACCGGTGATGCGTTGGGCAGACCGCACCACCTTCTGGAGAGCCCTGTGGTTGCGGGCGGGGCCTCGAGCTTAATGATGAGCTTGTAGGGTACTATGGTGTTGAATGCTGAGCTATAGTCAATGAACAACAATCTTACATATGTATTCCTCTTGTCTATATGGGACAGGGCAGTGTGCAGTGTGATGGCGATGGCATAATCTGTGGATCTATTGGGGCGGTAAGAAAATTGAAGTGGGTCTAGGGTGAGGGGTCTAATGGGTCTAGGGTGACAGGTAAGGTTGAGTGATATGATCCTTGACTAGTCTCCCAAGGCACTTCATGATGACAGGAGTGCTACGGGGCAATAGTAATTTAGTTCAATTACCTTTGCTTTCTTGGGTACAGGAACAATGGTGGCCATCTTGAAGCATGTGGGGACAGCAGACTGGGATAGGGAGAGATTGAATATGTCCGTAAACACACCAGCCAGCTGGTCTGTGCATTCTCTAACAACGCGGCTAGTCTGGGCCGGCAGCCTTGCGAGGGTTAACACGCTGGAATGTCTTATTCACATCGGCCACAGAGAAGGAGAGGCCACTGTCATTGGTATCGGGCCGCGTCGGTGGCATTGTGTTATCCTCAAAGCGGGCAAAGAAAGTGTTTAGCTTGTCTGGAAGCAAGACGTCGGTGTCCCGCGACGTGGCTGGTTTTTCTTTTGTAGTCGGTGATTGTCTGTAGACCCTGCCACATATGTCTCGTGTCTGAGCCGTTGAATTGTGACTCCACTTTGTCTCTATACTGATGTTTTGCCTGTTTGATTGCCTTGTAGAGGGAACAACTACATTGTTTGTATTCTGCCATATTCCCAATCACCTTGCCATGGTTAAATGCGGTGGTTCGCGCTTTCAGTTTTGCACGAATGCTCCCATCTATCCACGGTTTCTGTTTAGGGTAGGTTTTAATAGCCACAGTGGGTTCAACATTGCCTATACTGATAAACTTAGTCACTGAAACAGTGTATTAATCAATATTATTCTCGGAAGCTACCCGGAACATATTCCAGTCCGCGTGATCAAAACAATCTTGAAGCGTGGATTCCGATTGGTCAGACCAGCGTTGAATAGTCCTTAGCACGGGTACTTCCTATTTGAGTTTCTGCCCATAGGAAGGGAGAAGCAAAATGGAGTCGTGGTCAGATTTGCTGAAAGGAGGGCGGGGGAGGGCCCTCTTGGCATACCAGAAGTTGGACTAACAGTGATTGAGTGTTTTGGCAGCCCGAGTACTACAGTCAATATGTTTGGGAGAAAGAGATTTCATTATATTAAAATGAGTTCCATTGAATCATTCTTACACAGACTGACCGCTATGTGGTTCAATGCTACCCCAAATGTCACAGAGTAAGTGAATACTGAGTGTGTTCTCCTTGGTCCACAGACAGCAGCCATAGTGAGTTGGCTCAGCCATCGTTGACCATCCAGACGTACCCATACGGGGGCTGTGAGTCAGTAGAGATGTCCTACCAAGCAGGCCAGTTCCAGCCAGCCATCCGTGTAGCCGACCTCCTCCAGCACATCACCCAGATGAAGTGTGGCCAGGGCTACGGCTTCAAGGAAGAGTATGAGGTAAGAATGGTTAGTACGGTTTTATCAACATTGCAGGGAATTCTAAGTGTGGTTTTTGACGTGAGGTCGCGTCATTGTGGCCAGGAACTGTCCAATATCGTCAGTTTGCACTTTTACAAGACGTTTTACACTTCGACCAGACATAATCCAGTTGCATTTCTGCCTTTCTGCCCTGAAGCAATCCTATTGTTGTTTGCGATCTGTTTGAGTTGATTTGATTCCTTGCCCCATATGCATTACTATTAGCTCACATCTCTGTTTGAATGATATGATGACATCTAATTTGCACTTTCCCTCTTTAGAATAAGGGAAACACATCAAATATTTATTGAAAATCACATTTAAAAACATCATTAGTATTCTCTGAAATATTAAACGGACTTCCACCCAATCCTATTGATCAATGCTCGACTCGTCTTGGAATATGATTTGTTATTACTCGGCATTGCATCTTAAGTCCAGTAAAGTATTTAAATTTGAAGGTGGCACAAAAGTGACACATAAGTTAAGTTATGTAGCATAATACAATTAAATATGCCCATAGTCATATTCCTAATGCCAAATCACTCCTCCAATTATTTTTCATTTTCTCCTGAGAGTGAAAAACATGGAACTATCAATATTACGGCAGACATACCTATTTACCTATACATAGCTGGTTCAGCCTTTTTTTTAAGTACGATAAGTTGCTCTGGATAAAAGTGTCTGCTAAATGACTCAGATGTGAATGTAAAATTAACTCAAAAGGGTCTCTAGCAGACATGGGACCCAGTCACAAACACGTCACAAGGTCCAAGTCTCAAGTCGAGTCCCAAAAAGATTGGGTCAAGTCTTGAGTCAAGCCCAAGTCGTGCATTCTACAGTAAGAGCAAGTCAAGTCAAGTCGAGTCAAAAGATTTTTCAAGTCTCAAGTCAAGTAAAATAAATCTAGACAGGCAATGACTTTTTCAACTACTACTAATCTCTGTTTATTTATTGTGGCTACAAAACAGCCCTTTTCATTATTTTCTCTACAACACAAAAAAATGTAATAATTAATGTTGACAACAAATTCCAAGTTCAAGTAAATTATACATTTCAAGCAATTTTGACATGCTAAAAGACAAATAGGTCTATGCTAATACTTGTTGCTTGACGCCCCATTGCTGGTGAGCTTGCAAAGTAAATGGTTAATTTTCTTGATCACCCAAAAGTTTTTTTTTTTATATTAATTTATGGCAATCGTTTCTCACTCCAATTTGACGTTTGTGCTGCACCCGATCCTATACCTGTACAGCAAATCAGCAATCTGCTCGTCAGCTCACTGGTTTTCAAACTTTTTACAGCCATAAACAGTGATGCAATTTATAAACACAAGATACATAAATAAACTTTGTTTTACACCTGCTTTTTGATCTGAAAGTCATTCATGTTAGCCGTTGATATCGAGTAGGGATATCATGTCGCATTACCACTCCTCTGGATTCCAGAGCAAGCAGGATGGTATGGCCTAACTGTAAGCAGCGGAGGTGGCGGATGCAGGATCGGATTGGAAACATGATCCGTCTGTAGCCTTTTTCTTCCTCACAAATGTCATAATTCATTCGCCAGAATATGTTAAACCTTCATTCCCTAAGTATTGAGGTAGTGCAATGTTACAGCTATCTTTAAACATATTGCCAGTACCACCACTGAGGTATATAATTATAACCCAACCACACTAGGCCTATCTGAAATATGAAGATGATCAATGAAATCACCAGATAGCGTCTGAAGCAGATTGCTAAACAGTACTTTCCATGGATAATATTAACGTACTGTAAGTAGGCTACTCTGTTTTTGCCAGACACAACCTGAGAAAATGAAACAAGCGCTTTCCGGTCACTAATCTGAATATGTGCGCCTGCCTTTGCGCGCTAATGACGATGACTGGTCATTGGTCAACAGTCAAGACACACAACTTGTTGGTTCTGAAGCACAGATTCAATGTTTTTGAAACAAGAATGCGCTGCCAAGTCATAGGCATATGTTAGCGACCAGATCGAATAAGCAAAGGTAGAAATACAAAATACAAATGATAAAATAAAAAGAATCCCGTTCAGTTTCATGAGTTCTTCTTCTTCTTCTTCCTATTCATTTCATATCCTGAGATTTTAGCGTATTCTGAAAATATAGTGTATTTTATAAAATATTACATAGGCCTAATTCAATTGGTGCTAATTCACCACCTGAGGAAGTGGAAACTCAAAACACATTGAACACCTACTGCTAGTAGCCATGTATTAATCTACCGTACGATGGCAGATTTCACACGCTCTGTATTTCAAAGCCATATCAGATAACTTGATTGTAAAACAGTGTGCTTTGAGCTCAATAATGATTGCTGAGAAATACATTATATTATACATACAGAAAGCAGAGACCCTCCTCTCTTTATTGTGGAGAATTCTTTCCCCCACAATTTGTTCCCGCCCCCCCCGCAATTGAATTTTGAAATGTTATACAATCATGATGGGCACATGAGGGGGAGAGACAGTGTGAGAAGCTCGCTCATTATAACAGCCCCAGGCAGGCACAGCGGCAGTGCAGACACTTTTATTAAAGGAATATTGAGGATAATACACTTTACTGTTTAACAAATTCATGATCCCCCCCCCCAAAAAAAATGGGACAATTGGATTGAGGTGACCAGATTGAATTGGTCGCACTGGTGCAAGCTACACATTCTAAATGTAACTCGCACAGCCAAGTTAAAGGGTCGCAAAATGCGACTAAATAGTCTGGAGCCCTGATAGTTGTCTAGTCCCACTTGTATTAACTTTCCCTTTCATTAAACAAGTCAGCCTTCCGGCAACACTATACTGTGGGTAGTCGATTAGATGTGGACACAATATAGACAGGTCTTCTAGAGAAAGCCATTCCTAAGGCTCTGTAATACAATACTTTACTGATACTCGTACTGTTATGGTAATTAAGTCAATTAGATGTTTCTTCCTCTTCTTGGTACATAAGGGCCAACATTTTTAGTGTAGAAAAGGAAGAATCTTAGAGCTGTGTTAATGTTAAGGTTGTGGAGGTTCTATTCAACTTCTTTGCTGTAGGACTCCAGTAGCTTCCCTTTTCCTGTCTTTAACATGAGATGCATTGCCTTTTTCCCCTCACTCACTGTGCCTGCACTGATGAAGGCAGCAATTGAGCCTGTTATTTAAAGGGTCATCCATCACCGGGGATATTTTATAACGCCTTTTTGTTATCGCTTCCCCCTCTAACCTGATTTGCCTCACAATTTCAGCACCTATCCCATTGCAAATTAAGTTGGCAATCTTTTGGCACTTATATTTTACTCGCTGCCTGTGTGTCCATGCTTGCTTATGAAATATAAAGGTCGTATTTTTTCATACAGTCGATGGGGAAAGTCAATAAATTGGCATGCATTCCCGAACATGACTTGTGGCTAGTGGATCGTGACTGCGGGCGGAGACTATCTTAAGAGACGTACATTCAGTGCTTTCTATTATGGTGAAGAAGACCCCCAACTCATTTCAAATGGTGCCACACAAAAACAAATGTTTTCATTTGTGTTCTGTCATTATGTGCTTCAGTATCGTTTATGACTTGTTCAACGGTTGTGTGGGGGTTGTGAACCTGCGTGTGTGTGTGTGTGTGTGCGCGGGCATGCATTTGTATGTGCGTGAGTGTGTGTGTGTGTGAAATAGATAGCATGTGAAAGAGAATGAGAAGGAGACAGGACTAAAGAGAGGCAGAGAAACCGAGAGAGAGGAAGGGAGGGAGGGAGGGAGAGATAGATATCTGGGGACTGATTAAAGGCTATAGCGGCCACCTGTGTGTGTGTTTGTCAGCATAATCGGCCTATTACTCACATCCTGACAGATGCACTGAGAGAGGGAGACAGCCCTCACTGGCACAAACCACACACACACACAAACACACACATGGATTTGCCCACGTAAACAAACAGGGGAACGGATCACTTAACATGGACATCTAGAGACACATAAAGAACAAGGAGAGGACTAATTGAATCAAAGTCAAAAGCATTTGGACATTTGGTCGCCGTCATAAAGGGACCCGACCTCAATCGCTAGCACATTGGTTTGAGATAGAGCCCTCTACCCCCTTCTCTGTGTGTGACATTGTATGCTAACAATGACCGCACCCAAATGGCACCCTATTTCCCTTATAGTGCACTACTTTTGGAAACACTATTAGTTAGGGAGCCAATAAACCTACTGAAGCCGTTTGTGTTTGAGCCGATCGTTGCCCCAGATCAAAGAGTTTGTCCTTGTAGCAGTAACAACACAGATATACCGCCTGAAACAACTCAGCTAGAGGGTCGGCTTAGACGAACACAAACTAGTGTGAGTGGAGATGCTGCCAAATAATGGCTAGAGTAGGAGTGTGTGTCTTGTAGAGAGATGGTGGCGATACAGCACAAAATCCCATGAGGATGGTGGCAGTCAGAGGTTCCTGTCAGTCTGTCTGGATGGGGACGTATTTATTGGACGTGTCACTAATCCTAATGAAGGACTTCCTGGCAGAAGAGGTTACTCGACCAGTCAGCAGCCGATATGCCAGTTAAATAATTGGTGAAATTTTGCTTGATTATACATTGTTTAAGGTTAATATCAGTAGTGGCTCAATATATATAATTGGTATCCTATAACGATGTTTATCACCAGCGCTGTTTGGCACAATGGTAACACATTTACCTTTTGACAGTCGACCAGAGTTTGAATCACAGACAGCATCCTGATTCATTAAATCTCATTCTAACCAATAATGGGGGGTGCTCATTATAAATACATTGTGATTTAGTTTCGGTATCAGACTAACTTTTCTTATGATTTTGTTTGCAGCGCGTACAGGCTGGCAGTTTATCGCCAGTTTACCCTATGGGCACATGGGAGAATTGGACGAGGTGTACGGCGTCTCATTCCTGCGTTTGTCGTTTCTTCCATAAGGCGCGCATAGCCAGAAGCGAAGGAATTGAAGAAACGTTTGAATAAAACCAGTTCATTTAGTAAATCTAGCCTAGCCTAAGACATAGACCAAATGCCTGCGCCTTATGTAAAAATAGTATTAGTGAGCTTGTCCACTTTAACAGGTTCAAGCGTAACCAGATAAACTACGTTCAGTGCGCACTAATCCCATGTCCCTGACTCTAGAGTAGTGACTTCAACTAGCCTTGGCTGCCATCTATTGGAAAGTAATGGTAACTACACTGGGCAGCTAGTTGTCAAAGTAGACTTTAATAATATATACCATTTAGCAGACACCTTTATCCAAAGCGAACTGGGCACATGGTAGTGGAAACAGATCATAGACACATGATTACAATTTTGATATCATTGATGGTCAGTCTTTGCATCTATAGCTCTGTTTTGAGAGTGGTTACATTTCTCCAGCCCCATCCCTCAGTTTTTTACCCGAAAAAGGAGCAGGGAGACACTTTGTTATTTAAGAATAATGACACACCAAAATATGTTACAGATACAATAAAAATGTTACATCACTCAGACAGTTAGTGAATACACAGCATCCAGCACAGCAAACAATCAATCAATCAATTGTATTTTACAAAAGTCCTTTTTACATCAAAATAATAACCACAGTGGTTATAGAGGGTGCAACAATTCAACACCTCAGGCGCAAATGTCAGTTGGCTTTTCATAGCTGAGCATTCATAGGTTGAGAGAGAGAGTCGAAACAGCAGGACCGGGACAAGGTAGCACATCCATTGAAAAGGGTAAAAAAATCCATGGTAAAACATTTCCACTTCGATTCCCTTTATGGATGGGCGCATCTTTGAATTCGCTGTTGAATGGCCTGGTCCTTCTGCATTTTCGGAGCACCATCCCACTCCCCCAAAATGATCGATAGTATATCTTGACTCGCACTGTGATGATTGTGATTCTGAGCTCTCAGGTTCATACAGCGAGTTCTGGCCTTCACTGATCTCACTCTCCGTCAGCTCCATCTGTGGCGTAGAGGGGCAGGACTCATATACTGATTTGACGTGAGCACAATCTAGCTGGGCACCGAGCTCTTTAGTAATCGTCCCGGTGGACCTCTTCTCCACCGCAGCACATGAACACTGTGGCACCACGGGGTCAGTTTGGCATGCTGTACTAACCGTTCTTCCCCGCTGGTAGAAAACAATTAAGGCATCTATTAGTCTATAGTTATATTCAAGAATATACTTGAAATAAACAATAGCCTTAGAAACAACATGTATTTGCATGTACCACCTCTTCCTCCTGCACAGTTTCCTCCGGGATGAAAACATTTTAAGGGATGAAGATGTCATCCTGAAAACAAACAAACGTTTTGTTAAGACAACTGAGCCCAAATATCAGTTGGCATCAACAAAGCTACCTGTCATGTAGGCTTTGTCAACACACACACACACAGCAAATACGGGGACATTTTATTTTTCAGTCAACTTCAGTCTAGCTAAATTAGGTGGAGCTAACAAAACATTAGAAAAACAAAATCTGTCAACAAAATGTATTACAGTAAGTTATTTGAGGTGGAAGCTAGCTACAGTAACTAACGTCACCTAATAACAGGGGTACACGTATAAACTAGGTTGCGATTTTGGTTGCAGTTGAGTTGCTTGCTAACATTATTTACTGGGGGGTGTTACACAAAACACTTCAGACGCAATTAGCTAGATACCTTCAACTAGAGTTGCAACAAAGTTGTCCAGTGTCTAACGCTAGCCTAGTCAACAACAGTCATGACCGGTTAACGTTACCTCAGGCTCCATTGCATTGACTCGCGTCGCCTCCTCCGTTTAGTCGCTTTTGCTTGACTCCAAAGTCAGCGAACACCAGCGTGTGTATCACCAGTGTATCACCGCCTAGTATGGCAACTAAACGCCCACAACCGCAGGGCTCTCCAGAGGGTGGTGTCACAGGAAGGCCAAAAAGATCAAGGACAACAACCACTCTGAGCCACTGCCTGTTCACCCCGCTATCATCCAGAAGGCAAGGTCAGTACAGGTGCATCAAAGCTGAGACCGAGAGACTGAAAAACAGCTTTTATTTCAAGGCCATCAGACTGTTAAACAGCCATCACTAGCACAGAGAGGCTGCTGCCTACATACAGACTTGAAGAACCATTGGCCACTTTAATAAAGGGAACACTAGTCACTTTAATAATGTTTACATATCTTGCTTTACTCATCTCATATGTATAAACTGTATTCTATACTATCTATTGCATTTTAGCCTATGCCGCTCTGTCATTGCTCATCCATATATTAATATATTCTTATTCCATTCCTTTACTTAGATTTGTGTGCATTAGGTATCTGTTGTGGAATTGTTAGATATTACTTGTTAGATATTGCTGCACTGTCGGAACTAGAAGCGCAAGCATTTCGCTACACTCACAATAACATCTGCTAATCATGTGTATGTGACCAATAACATTTGATTTGATTTGATTTGTTGATGGTCGGTCGGTAACCCCTACACCATAACCCTTGACATTTCAAATGGAGGCGCAAGCAGAGGGCTTCAACATAGGCCTATGACTCCTTTCCATTCAGAAACTCACAGTTGCCACATCGAAAGTGCCCTTCATCGCGAAGTCTGCCTCCGCGAAGTGCTATCTGCAGGTCCCGCTAGCTTCCTCTTCAGGACATTGAGACACTTTTTCAAAAGTTGTGGTTCCTTGGGCAGCCGATGGTAGTTTACCGAGGATTTCTTTTTGAGCCAATTCATACAGCCTCCCGCTCTACAGTTCATGTTTGAATTACTACTTGTTGTTGCCTTCTTCGTTGTCCGCACCCAACTCTCTTCGATTCACTCTCCGCGGGAAAACTCAATTCCACAGACGACGTGCTGATTCACTCGTTACTATGGCAATTTACAATGGCGCTGACCATAGCTCAAATAAACCTTGTCGACGATCAACATACAAAATACAGAGATGTTTTTATGTTAAACGCACGTGTTTAGTATTAGTGGATTGAATACATGTCTTTGCTTAGATTTACTTCCATAAGGTGTTCCCGTAGAACTCTGGTAAAAAGTAGTGCACTATAAAGGGATTATGGTGTTATTTGGGAAGCAGGGAACAGCTTGCATAAGGCAGCGCTGCCCCTTCTGTTGTGTTCGAATTTCAATGCAGTTTGTTATCAGTTAATTTTTGGGAGAAAATATGTAAAAAGACAAGGCAACCTCATCCCAGGTTGTGTCTCAAATGGCAACCTAATCCCTATAGAGTGCAGGACCAATAGGCCTTTGGTCAAAAGTAGTACACTATATAGAGAATAGGGTGCCATTTGGGACGCTGGCCAAAACTAGGGCTGGTTAATGGCCCCACAGTAAAAGGTATCTGTTGATTAACAAAAGGTCAGAGAGCACCCATGGAGTACCTACTCACAGGAACTACGTAAATGCACTAGCATCCAGGAGCACTCACAATCAGCGTCTGTCTTTTAATGTCCATTTTCAAAGGTTTGGTTGAAGAGCTGTTTTTGCAAGTATGTGCTGTATGTGAGCATGTCTGTCTGTCTGAATGTATTGCTCTGAACATGAGCCTCTGTCTGTGTTCGTTTGTGTGTGTGCATGTTTGTGCTTGTGTGTGTTGTCTGTGTATGTCCACACGCAAGCGTGTGTGTTTACAGTGGCGGTTCTGGGGGGGGGTTAGTGGGGGCCAGTGCCCCTGTGACAACAATTTTGGACCCCCTTGTGGCCCCCCTAAATGTGGAGTATGAAATAATTTTTACATAACTAATTTTTGCTATCGTTCTTTTTTTACATCCGTTATTAGACAGTGGCAACGATGATGATTATGAACATGGTCTAATGCCTGCTAATGCCTGCAATGCAGTGAAGAAAACGATGACAACAATAACGTCTAATGTAACTGGTCCCTCTAACAGTACAACTGGCCCCAGCTTGACCCCCCCCCAGATGAAATCGTCTAGAACCGCCACTGTGTGTTTATGCATTCGTCCATGTGTCTTTATGCGTGTGTCCTTGCACGTGTGTGTGTGATGATGAGGCTGTGGGGGAGGCAATGCTTCCTCTGCCCTATGAGTTTTCATTTCTCTGCGTACAGGGACCCTCTCTCCCTCCCACACCCCTGCCTCTATCTTATCACATCGCATCACCACCGTCTACCAGGGGACGAGAGTGTGGGAGTTCTCCCTCTTCACTTTCTCTTTCTCTTTTTCAAGAATATTAATATGCGCAAAAAACTACAGATTGGAGATGAGAGGGATTGCATTAAGGGCATTTTATTTTTCTTAAAAATAAAAAAAACAGCAATCCCCTGACCGCAAAGTAAAAGGGAAGTTGAACGTTTTGCCGCAGGCGTGCAATTATTCACCTCACTCCCACTTGCTCTCATTATCGGACAGGAAACGATGGATAGATCAACACTAGCCAGAGTGAGCCATCGGACTGCAACACACTGGCATACAGGCCTGGGTCGTGTTCATTAGGTCATGCAGCAGAAACACAAGCATTACTGAAGTCCAGGTAGGGAGGGGCCCTGTTTAGTTTTGCTTTTGTTCTGAATCACTGGACTGATCAGCACCAAATTTGGTATATAGCATCTATGGATACACATATTCAAACCCAATATATTTCAAGATTAGCTGAAACAATATGGCCGTCAATTAACTTGCATTAATGTTTTTTCCCGTCCAACAGTGCCATCATGCAGCCACACTCAACCACACTTTACAGGATAGCTAGAGTCAAATCCCTGAGCATGTGTGCCAACATTCATCACTCTGAGTCAAACTGATCAAGAGATATAAACATGAGCCCATTGTAGCACCACCAGGTGGTCGATCTGAATGTCCTTGTGTAACCGATGTGAAATGGCTAGCTAGGTAGCGGTGGTGCGCGCTAGCAGTGTTTCAGTCAGTGACGTCACTTGCTCTGAGACTTGAAGTAGTGGTTCCCCTTGCTCTGCAAGGGCCGCGGCCTTTGTGGAGCGATGGGTAACGACGCTTCGTGGGTAACTGTTGTTGATGTGTGCAGAGGGTCCCTGGTTCGCGGTCGGGGCGAGGGGACGCCATAAAGTTAAACTGTTACACTTGCGTATGTTGAGTCTTGACAGTGTTGTATATCCGAATACGAATATCCGTGTCGGATTTCTATGTTATTATGTGCCAGACCACGTGAATGTTTGTTGTTTGAGATACTGCCCTGGAAAATATTACCTTGAGAGACTTTGGTCAATAGATGTATTGATGCCATGTATCAAGTTTTGTACAGATCGGTCATTCAGTACCAAAGTAGTGTTTAAGAGTTTTTACAAAATTCTAAGTGGCGGACTTCATGGTTCCTTCAGGGAAATGTGTTCCTTGTGAGGAGAGGGACGTACGTACCGAATTTCACGACACAGGGTGAGGGGTGTAAGCTTTCAACATTTGCTTGCTAAAGCACCAGCATGTGGCCAATTGGTTTGGCATCGCATGAGAGGGTGTGACCCAAGTAAGGTTGCACCCACCTAGGACTTACCATCTCACAGGAATTTACATATTTTCACAAACGGAACTGGAATAATAATAATAACGCCAACAAATACATTAGGGTTTCTCCAGCTTCACTGCTGAACCCTTAATTAATACAACCATCCATAGATAGCCAGCCTAGCTGTAAAGGAATCTGAACTCTGAGTATTTAGCTATCATTTGTTTTATACATTCTTGCCTTATTCATTAATTTATTATTTACACATTTCCTAATTAGGGTTGACTCCTGAACCCATAGCTAACATGGGCTAAGAAATTATAGCAAATAGCTTGTATATATACACACCAGAATGGAACTATTGAACTACTCTGCACATAGTAAGAACTTGAATGAAAGGAAAAATGTTACTGGCTGAACATTCTTGAACAAGCATCCGCCTCTTTGTATTATCGTCCGTTTCGAACACAGAGGGAATCACAAAAGCCAAGCTGTAACCAGGGGCGCTCTCTCCTCCAAGAGTGGCAAAGCAACATGTTTTAATCATGTTTCATGAGGACCGTTTTCTCTTTCCCTCTTTTCTCTCTTTCTCTCTCTTGCACTGTCTGTGTCTTGAAAGCTGCAGTACTGAGCCATTCATTTGTATCTTGAACTTTTTACATTCTCTGCCTTTGATCCCAGTGTTTGTGAGCTCTCGTCTGGCTTCCGCTGTGAATGCTGTTATCTGTCAAGGGACTATCTCGTCAAATCAGCCTCTAAAGTCCATTGCGCATGAGATGGCACTGTCGAGCAAGATGAAACATCATTGAGAAAGCAAACACTGAGTCGAGAGCGCAGAGGATGGGTCACGCGAACAGAGGATGAGTGCCGCGAGCACACAGACCAGTAGAGAACAAAGTGATTTGGTTGAGAGAACAGAGGATGTTCGGCGAGCGGACTGTGTGACTTTGGGCGAGCAGAACATTATTGCTGCAGATCAAAAATTAATTCATGCGTACACAAATGTAGATCTGTATGCAAGGAAACACGGTTCAAATGTATAAAATCATCATTGTCAACCAACAACAGTCACTTGTCTTGACACCTTTGGGTTTCAATTTATATTTTTTCTGGATTGGATTTCAGGCTAGCGGGGAGGGGTCTTCGAGGTGGGTGCGTGTCTAGAAACATTAGGTTGGTCACTTTCACTGGTGTGATGGATGAACTAACAAATCCTTTCCCTTGGCCAGTCCAGTGTTGTGTTGTGTGATTGGTTGAGTCTTCTTGGGTATTTGACGTCAAACAGATCTGCTTCAGAGCTGTCTGTTTAGCTTGCTAGCCAGCTTGCTAGTAAGCACCAAACGACTTGGTAAAACCAGCTTCAACTTGATATATAAGCAAAGTAATTGGGAAATAAATGAAATAGCTATATTATACCTTGAGTGGAATCTACTTACTAAAGTTAGCTGGGTCTAGCTAACACAACGTGCCATTGGAACACGAGTGATGGTTGCTGATAATGGGCCTCTGTACGCCTGTGTAGATATTCCATTAAAAATCAGCCGTTTCCAGCTACAATAGTCATTTACAACATTAACAATATCTACACCGTATTTCTGATCAATTTGATGCTATTTTAATGGACAAAAAATATGTTTTTCTTTCAAAAACAAAGACATTTTCTAAGTGACCCAAAACTTTTGAACGGTAGTGTATGTGCTGAGTTTTGTAAGGCACAAGATGAGTTTGGGAACACCCCATGACCCCAAAACCGTTGGAAGAACATTACGTCAAGATCAAAGGTGACTCACAGGTCCTAACTTGGCATCCCCCGCCTTGTACGTGTATTGGTCCAGGGCATTGAAGTAGAAGCCTGAATCAACCTTGTCAGACATATGTTCTCTACACACACACTGACCCGTCTCCTGAGAACAACTGCAGTGAGAGAGAGAGGGTAAAAATGCGATTTCAGGAAATGTCATATGCAGAATTCAATTGCAGTTGAAAAGTTTGTTTTGTATTCAAGGTAACAGTCTATTGTATGACTGTTCCTGTATCAAATGAGGCAACTATTGATAATCCTTTCGCAAAATAAGTGATAACATACTATGTGGGACTGAGCCGAGCTATACCAATCCATGCCACTCGTCAGTCAGTATTACTCTGTATTGAACAATGCCTCCATACAACGTCAAAGCAATTAGAGGAACTCTCAGTACCACTAATGATTAAGTTACGGGCAGGGGTCTAATGCTGCCGGAGCACGGAGGTGTGGCACTCCCTCATTTTTTTCCAATTTGAAAATACACGGAGCCGGTAAAACTTTTTCTGGAAGATTCTTTCTGATACATAAAAAAATAAGCATATTTAATTACCCTGTCTTCTCTGATGGTGGCGAGATTGATGAAGAACTGTAGGCTAAGTGTGTGTGCACTGCGGAGGCCCGTCGGAGGCTTAATCACTTTGGCCAATTAGAATGTTGAAAAAATATAAAAAATTCACTCTGTCTGCCTTGATGTTCATAGAACTCCATGGACCCCTTCTTGCGCAGTGGAACCCAGAAAGACATGTGACCAGGTGACACCTTTCTGCTGGGGACGCCCAAACCAGAGTGGCTGTAGCCCTGCTTGGGATATTTAGCCTACATTGGCTATTAGTTGAGACGCAGGCCCCGTTCTAGCTTGATGTCATGCCTGCTCCCGCTCTCCCTCCTTCCTGGCGCTCGAGGGCGCCAGGCTGCCCAGCACTACGCACTCCTGCCACCATCATTACGCACACCTGATCCCCTCGTCACGCGCGTTAGCGATTCATTGCACTCACATGGACTCAATCACTTAGTGTTATTTCCTTCCCTATATCTGTCTGTTCCCCAGCTCTGTTCCCCGCTTCGGCATTGATTGTCGTATGTCTTTGTTTTTCCCGGTTCTGACGCTGTCAGGGTGTACAATTGTAAATGGGAATCGGGCCAAGTTGGAGGTAATCATGCATTTAGGTTATAGTTTGAGTTGCATGAGTACACCACAACAAAAGCTTGATTTTGATGGCTGTTCTAAAACGAATTTCCTGCGATTCTACATAGTAATTTATGTTTACTACTTGCACAATTGATTTGATAGCGTGTTTAAAATATGCAAGTAAATTATATGAATTGCTAGTTCACCCCTCTGTTTTCTTTTATTCTGTAATAGGGTCTATTGTAACGATGTGTTCAAGCTGATGAAATCAAAGTGTATTTATGATACAGTGTGTAAGCTACACAAGACATTGAACTGCCTACTGTACCTGCAGTAAAGGTAATGCAAACAGTGCAAACATGATTTTCATGGAGATGCAGTTTGGACGTTTCACCAGTAATGAAGAATTATCATTCATGATTGACAATGATGATGGCCTATTTTGAAAATTAGGTCGCCTAAGCCTGACTTGTTGTTTGAGGGCATTACAAATACAACATTTTCTTTAGAAAATATGTGTGGGCATAGGCAGACATTGCAAGTGGAGGATAACACACTTTGATTAAGGAAATGATCAAAAATGATAGCGCTACACCACTGGTTACAGGGGTGATGATAGAAGTCATGGATACCTGCACGAAGTACCCAGAGTGCTATGCAGAGAGAAGTGCTTGGAACAGAGTGGACTCCTGTATGTCCTATCGCTGTCAGCTGAGCAGAGCACAACTTCCCCACCACATAGTGAAAGTAGGCCTGCATGGAGAGAGAGCCTTTCCTGTCTGTTCTCCTCACCCTGCCTCTCCCTCCTCTGCCACACTTCCCCAGTAATGCTGGTCTTCCAAGTCCTCCTTCTCCACTAAAACCTCATTAAAATAGCAAGCTAGCTACAATGCTCTTGGTTAAACCAAAGATACCGATCATTTTTATGTGGTTAAACATTAGCTAGCTAACCTAGCCTGCCTAATCAATAGCCAAATAACTTTGACCCTGTAAAACACCACATGTCACTGTCCCTATCTGGTGTATGTGGCAATAAAACATCTTCAATATTGAAGTCATAGTTGATCAACTTATTTACATTTACATTTACATTTAAGTCATTTAGCAGACGCTCTTATCCAGAGCGACTTACAAATTGGTGCATTCACCTTATGATATCCAGTGGAACAACCACTTTACAATAGTGCATCTAACTCTTTTAAGGGGGGGGGGTTAGAAGGATTACTTTATCCTATCCTAGGTATTCCTTAAAGAGGTGGGGTTTCAGGTGTCTCTCTGTATTTGTTTGATTAAATTCTCTACTGAAAAACTTAATTTAAGGTAAGGGTTAGGGACGGATTGATATTTACATAATGGTTACCTGCAGGAAGATGGAGTAGGGTCATGCCTTTTCAATTTCAGTCAAGGGGAGGGTTTAGTATTTTTTGTATCTAGTCCAGGGGAGGGTGATGACATTTCTATATTTCTCAGTGTTTTAGAATGGGTTGCTTATTAGGCTACACAGTGCATTTGGGAAGTATGCAAATGTATTAATATTTAAAAAAGATAAATAAAATATTTATATAAGTATTCAGACCCTTTGCTACAATATCAGACTCAAAATTGAGCTCAGGTGCATCTTGTTTCCATTGATCAGCCTTGAGATGTTTCTACAACTTGATTGGAGTCCACCTGTGGTGAATTCAATTGATTGGACATGATTTAGGAAGAAACACACCTGTCTATATAAGGTCCCACAATTGAGAGTACATGTCAGAGCAGAAACTATACCATGAAGTCCAAGTAATTGTCCGTAGATTTTCAAGATAAAATTATATCTGGGCATATATCTGGGGAAGGATATAAAACCAATACTCCTAGATTGTTGAAAGTTTCAAAAAGCCCAGTGGTCTCCATCACCTGTCTATACATGGTCTCACAGTTAAAAATGAGTCATAGTAAAAAAACAAGCCATAAGGTCGAAGGAATTATCCGTAGAGCTCCGAGACAGGATTGTGTCGAGGCACAGATCTGGGGAAGAGTGCCAAACAATTTCTGCAGCATTGAAGGTCCCCAAGAACACACTGGCCTCCATCATTCTTAAATGGTGTTTGGAACCACCAAGATTCTTCTTAGAACTCGCCACCCGGCCAAACTGAGCAATCGGGGGAAAAGGGCCATGGTCAGGGAGGTGACCAAGAACCCGATGGTCACTCTGACAGAGCTCCAGAGTTCCTCTGTGGAGATGGGAAAACCTTCCAGAAGAACAACCATCTCTGCAGCACTCCACCAATCAGGCCTTTATGGTAGAGTGGGCAGACGGAAGCCACCCCCCAGTAAAAGACACGACAGCCCGCTTAAAGTTTACCAAAAGGCACCTCCTAAAGGACTCTCAGACCATGAGAAACAAGATTCTCTGTTCTGACGAAACCAAGAACTCTTTGGCCTAAATGCCAAGCATCACATCTGGAGGAAACCTGGCAGCATCCCTACGGTGAAGCATGGTGGTGGCAGCATCATGCCTTGGGGATGTTTTTCAGCAGCAAGGACTGGAAGACTAGTCAGGATCGAGGGAAAGATGAACGGACCAAAGTACAGAGAGATCCTTGATGAAAACCTGCTCCAGAGTGCTCAGGACCTCATACTGGGGTGAAGGTTCACCTTCCAACAGGACAACGACTCTAAGCACACAACCAATACAATACAGGAGTGGCTTTGGGACAAGTCTCTGAATGTCCTTGAGTGGCCCAGTCAGAGCCCGGACTTGAACCCAATCGAACATCTCTGGAGAGATCGGTAAATAAATGTGCAGCAACGCTCCCCATTTAACCTGACAGAGCCAGAGGGGTTCTGCAGAGAAGAATGGGAGAAACTCCCCAAAAACTCCCCAATACCCAAGAACACTCAAGGCTCTAATCTCTGCCAAAGGTACTTCAGCAAAGTACTTATTAAAGGTTCTGAATACTTATGTAAATGTCATATTTCTGTTAAAAAATATGTTTTGCTTTGTCATTATGGGGTATTGTGTGTAGTTTGATGAGAAAAGTACAGCAAAAAGGCTGTAATGTAACAAAATGTGGAGAAAGTCAAGGGGTCTGGATAGTTCTCAAATGCACTGTATATTGATGCCACCCCTCATCTCTGATTCTCCGCCGTGCATGAAATATCAATTGCGCCTATAAGCTATTTAGTATGATCTCAATCAAATGATCCGTAGCCTACAGGCTATAGGCTACGAAGTGCATGTTCGGAGAAGCACAGATCGAGTTATATTCCTAAAATAGCTGTCGGGATGGTGTAAATAAAACTAGGCTGCATTACACACCGCATTGGATATTCCAACCCTGAGCCCAGCATGCTCTGGTCTTGCTGCACATTTTTTGGTGGTGTGCTTCTTTAACCAATTGCTGTGCTGGGTAGGGCTATGGGGTTAGTTCAGGAGGAGAGTCAAAAGTTTCTTCAGAATTTCTTGTTGTCGATTAGACCTAGTCCCAAAAATGCACTATCTTGCATGTGGACTAGCCTATAGCCTATATTCTATTCAGTCTGAGAAGGAGAGCGCGAAGATGAGAAGCTTGCTAATACTATAATTGCATGCCAATGATGTATTTATCTGATTTAATTATTTGCAAACAGGGACAGTTTCTAGGCAATCAAGAGACACTGATTTGGAATTAGAGAAGTGTATGATAAGATGGACAAATACGCGTATTTCTCTGTCCATTCTTAGCCCCTAATTCCAGCAATTTGTTGGCGCAAATATGTAAAATTACAAAGAGTTGCATAAAATGTTTATAAAAGGCATTTTTTTTCTTGGACCTGCAAATACTATGATAGATTCATGCCATGCTTTTTCTAAATGCAGCAAAAAAAGAAAGGTCCCGTTTTCAGGACCCTGTCTTTCAAAGATAATCCGTACAAATCCAAATAACTTCACAGATATTCATTGTAAAGGGTTTAAAAACTGTTTCCCATGCTTGTTGAATGAACCATAAACAATTAATGAACATGCACCTGTGGAACGGTCGTTCCCAGAACTGTCCGGGAACTTGCAAGTGCCTTGGTGGAAGAGCGGGGTAACATCTCACAGCAAGAACTGGAAAAGCTGCTGCAGTCCATGAGGAGGAGATGCACTGCAGTACTTAATGCAGCTGGTGGCCACACCAGATACTGACTGTTACTTTTGATTTTGACCCCCCCTTTGTTCAGGGACACATTATTCAATTTATGTTTGTCATATGTCTGTGGAACTTGTTCAGTTTATCTCAGTTGTTGAATATTGTTATGTTCATACAAATATTTACACATGTTAAGTTTGCTGAAAATAAACGCAGTTGACAGTGAGAGGACGTTTCTTTTTCTTGCTGAGTTTATAATGGAGAACTTTCCAGCCCTACTCTTGTCCATGGTGTTCTGCAAACCCACAACCTTCTGGCCCACAGCCCTGTGCACTATCAAAATTCCTGTGTCGCCATGCAATGATGACAGGACGAAGAACAGTTTCAAAAACTGCATATCTAAGGCTCTGGTCTGTCCAAGAAGTGAGGGTAAACGATAGTCATGTTCTCTACTATCCACTTTGTTTTAACTATTATTTTGGGTATACTGTAGGGGAGGGTCACTTGTTTTTTTTTCAATCGTTCAGGGAGGGCTTAGGTAAAATATATTTTTCTGAAGGGAGGACCGTCCATTTTCACTTCAGAGGTCCGATGTAACCCTTATTTTAAATAACGTTCAGTCCCTTAGGCATAATATAAGTAGTGTGCTTAAGGTTAGGTTTAAAATATTTTAAGAAGATAAATGTTGAAATAGGTGTGGTTTAGCCATAATATTGATCACTTTGTGGCTGTGTTAAGTACTGATGATTATACAAGTAAAATATTGCCATTCGGAGAGCAAGATTTTTGGGTGCAAGAGGAGAAATCCATGTGGGAATGCAGTTTATTTGTGAGAGTAACTTCTGAGTCTTGTAGTAAGTAAATCTGCAAAACACAACTAAAATCTCTGCTCTCTAATTAACGTTTTGGTGCAACAATGATGTTCTGCTCGCTCAAAGTCACACTTGCATCTCAAGTTTAATTTGCGCGCCCTGCTGCCCTCGATCACATTCTGCTCTCTCGATTGGTCTGTGCGCTCGTGGCACTCATCTTCTGCTCTCGGGACCCATCCTCTGTGCTCTCGAATCAGTGTTTGCTTGCTCAATGTTTCATCTTGCTCGACAGCACCATCTCGCACGCAATGGACTTTAGAGGCTGATTTTACAGCATAAGAGATACCGCGGTAAATTTGGCCTTGCTTTGTTCCGGCTGTGTCCTGGCTGTTTCTTTCAGGGGGTGCTTGCCGTCAGCCTGCCAACACACAAACTAACTGCTTTATTCCATGGTGAGCCCAAGCACAGGAACCTATCTGATCAATTAAATGGAAAGTTAGTCTGACTGCCCTGTCAAAGTACACTACTTTTGACTAGGGTCCATAAGGCTCTGGTCAAAAGTAGTGCTCAATGTTGGGAACATAGTAGAATTTGGGATGCACACTTGGATTACTACTGTAGGCTTGCCATTGTAAAACCAATGAGTTCCTGTGTTAATAACAAGCATTCATTTTCAACCATCTGTCATGGTGAAGTCCAGGTTGAGCATGCATTCAAAATGCCACAAATCCATCTATTTTATGTATCTATTTATGCACAGTAATTATGCCGTCAGGGTGAAGGGAATGCTCTTTCTAGAGTCGCTTGATTAGATGAGTAATGTCCAGAAGTACACTAAATAGTAAAAAAAAAATTGTGGACACCTGCTTGTCGAATATCTCATTCCAAAATCATTGGCATTAATATGGAGTTGGTCCCCCCTTTGCTACTATAACAGCCTCCACTCTTCTGGGAAGACTTTCCACTAGATGTTGGAACATTGCTGCGGGGACTTGCTTCCATTCAGCTACAAGAGCATTAGTGAGGTCGGGCACTGATGTTGGTCTGACTCGGAGTCGGCGTTCCAATTCATCCCAAAAGGTGTTTGATGGGGTTGAGGTCAGGGCTCTGTGCAGGCCAGTCAAGTTCTTCCACACCGATCTCGTCAAACTATTTCTGTATAGACCTCGCTTTGTGCACGGTACATTGTAATGCTGATACAGGAAAGGGCATTCCCCAAACCATACCCCGTTCACTTAACCACAGAATCGTTTAGAATGTCTTTGTATGCTGAAGCTTTAAGATTACCCTTCACTGGAACTAAGGCGTCTAGCCCAAACCATGAAAAACAGCCCCAGAACAGTATTCCTCCTCCACCAAACTTTACAGTTGGCACTATGCATTGGGGCAGGTAGTGTTTTCCTGGCATCCGCCATAAACCCAGGTTCTTCTGTCGGACTGCCAGATGGTGGAGTGTGATTCATCACTCCAGAGAATGCATTTCCACTGTGATCTTAAGCTTGTGTGCGGCTTCTTGGCCATGGAAACCCATTTTATGAAGCTCCCGACGAACAGTTCCAGCGGTTCCGTTTTGTGATCTTGAGTTGCCTACCACTTTGCGGCCGAGCCGCAGAAATTTGACGAACTGACTTGTTGGAAAGGTGGCATCCTATGACGGCGGCACGTTGAATGTCACTGAACTCTTCAGTACGGGCCATTCTTCTGCCAATGTTTGTCTATGAAGATTGCATGGCTGTGTGCTCAATTTTATACACCTGTCAGCAACGGGTGTTGCTGAAATAGCTGAATCCACTAATTTGAAGGGGGGTCTACAATTTATATAGAGAAACAGAAAGCTCTGAGAATGTACCCATCAATCCTCCTCAGTGTGTCTTTCTGTACGGTATATCTGTCAGTGCAATTTCTGGAGGGTGTGGACCTGAGCCAGTCTTGGCGTGTAGCTCTATTTCACGCTCAGTAAGAAGACAGATGTGCCATGATGGAGTAGAATTCTCAGGGTCTTTACTCTCACGGCTGCCAGCGTTATTGCAGAGGGCAGAGAGAGAGCCATTTATGCCACGGCCAATCACGACTGAGATGGGCAACAGGATATTACAGAAATCGGAGGGAGTGGATTACAGACTTCCCTCTGAAAGCATTCACCTTTGACCTTAATAATAAACTTCCTGTTTGGGGGCTAGACAGTAAATCAATGTTTCAGTGGACTGGGCGATGAGGAATCAACGTTTGGTAAATGGGTCAAACGGTATGTTGTTGTCTGCAAGTGAAGCTGTGCAAGAGAAAGCTTGTTGTTTCGGCAGTTTAGCATAGATATCCTTTAATGGATGCTAAAGGACAATTCTGCATTAATTAGGCGGCGGTGACAGATTTGCCCCTATGTTTTTTATACAGGAATGCAAAAGTAGCACACAGTCCATATGGCCTCCCTTGAGCAGCCTGTTAACCACACAAACACTCTCTTCTTAGCCAATTTCAGCCATCAAGCGTGCCACGTTACATTCTCTGTACAGTTGAGATGATCCAGCGAAGGACAAACAACTCCATTTTAGTTGCATTGCACTTTGTTATGTTCTCTGTACATTTCAGTGTATGCAGAGAAGGACATAACGACTACATTTTTGTCACATTGCATCGGATATCATTAGGCCCCTATAAAATCGGAGAACATTGCCAGATTCACGGAATCCAGAAATTAAAATGCAAATCAATAAAATTCAAAAATGTATTGAACTTAGTAGGACATTATCATAAGAGATTAACAAAATGCATCAGTGACTCAGTGAAATATTGTGTTCTCCCCCTGAACAAGGCAGTTTAACCCACTGTTCCCCAGTAGGCTGTCATTGTAAATAAGAATTTGTTCTTCACTGAGTTGCCTAGTTAGTTAGGCAAATGTAAACAGGAAGGCCCCTGTCTATGTTTGTCTACCACCTTGTGTAGCCATTAGCATTGATGCTAATGTAATGACAACCATCTGCCAGTAAATGGAAAGGCTTTCCCAAAAACCTTCTCAATTTTGCCAGAATGATATCATGGTTATTTGCATCAATCCAGTGGCAATTTGTTTTGCAAACTTTGCAATCACATGAGTGCTACAGAAACATTGCTAACCAAACAACGGTCACTGGCTGGTGCACTCTTGCAATTAACTTAAAGGTTAACTACAGACAAAAATCGAATGTTACTTTTGAAAGCGAAAACCTAAAAAAAGTTGAAAAACATGAACCTGGATGAACAAAACAGAACTAAATACAACAAAATTATATATAATGTCAGCTCATATTTATTGCAGTGCTTCTGACAAACTGTATCTTTGAATCTTCATCCTTCTCAATGTCT
The DNA here is from genome assembly GCF_029448725.1 of Salvelinus fontinalis. Lineage (NCBI taxonomy): Eukaryota > Metazoa > Chordata > Actinopteri > Salmoniformes > Salmonidae > Salvelinus > Salvelinus fontinalis. The sequence goes on along the minus strand of NC_074682.1, from coordinate 2,763,702 downwards.
CAGTCATAAACATCTACTAAAACTCATCTTCTTTTTGTTGAGCAGTACATCCATCAAATGACTGACGCGGTAGTACACTGACAATCAAAACAAGTATTTTAAAAGCGTTACAGTGGGCATACAGAAGACGAACGAGCTGATCACTGACTACAGGAAATGGGGAGCCGAGAGCGGGTTGAGAGCTTCAACTTCCTCGGTGCCCACATCACGAAGGATCTATCAGGGTCTTAACACACCTGTCTAGGATCAGCGTGGCGCTAGCGGCACCCCCCCCCCCCCCCCACTGAAAAACCAGTGCCGCGAAATTCAAAAAAAATATTTTTTTAAAATATTTAACTTTCACACATTAAAGTCCAATACAGCTAATGAAAGACACAGATCTTGTGAATCCAGTCAACATTTCCGATTTTTAAAATGTTTTACAGGGAAGACACAATATGTAAAGATGTACATCTATTACCTAAAAACACATTAACATAATCCACCATCTTTTATTTGTCCACCAACACCAGTAGCCATCACCAATTCGGCTAAACTAAGATATTTATAGCCCCTAACCAACAAAAAAACTCATTAGATGACAGTCTGATAACATATTTATGGTATGGGATAGGTTTTGTTAGAAAAAAGTGCATATTTCAGGTAGATGGCATAGTTTACAATTGCACCCACCATCACAAATGGACTAGAATAATTACAATGAGCAACGTGTTTACCTAACTACTAATCATCAAACATTTCGTAAAAATACACAGCATACACGAATCGAAAGACACAGATCCTGTGAATACAGACAATATTTCAGATTTTCTAAGTGTCTTACAGCGAAAACACAATAAATCGTTATATTAGCTTAGCACATAGCAATTAGCAGCCCAGCATTGATTCTAGCCAAAGTGAGCGATAAAAGTCAACATCGCCAAAAGATATTAATTTTTTCACTAACCTTCTCAGAATTCTTCCGATGACACTCCTGTAACATCACATTACAACATGCATATACAGTTTGATCGAAAATGTTTATATTTAGCCCCCAAAATCATGGTTAGACAATGTGAAATGTAGCTCAGTTGGTCAGAAAATGTCCTTGCGCCACTTAGACAGTGATCTACTCTTATACATAAATACTCATAAACGTGACTAAAAAATACAGGGTGGACAGGGATTGATAGACAATTTAATTCTTAATACAATTGCGTTATTACATTTTTTAATTTATCCTTACTTTTCAATACAGTTTGCGCCAAGCGAAGCTACGTCAAAAAACATGGCGTCCTAAGCCACTAAAATGTTTCGACAGAAACACGATTTATCATAATAAAAATGTCCTACCTTGAGCTGTTCTTCCATCAGTATCTTGGGCAAAGGATCCTTTCTTGGGAGAAATCGTCTTTTGGTGGAAAGCTGTCCTCTTGCCATGTGGAAATGTCAACTGCGTTCGGGATGAACTGAAAAGCGTGCCCAACTTTTCACATCGTTGCAAAAATAAATGTCCCAAAATCGCACTAAACGGATATAAATTGCTATAAAACGCTTTAAATTAACTACCTTATGATGTTTTTAACTCCTATAACGAGTGAAAAGATGACCGGAGAAATATAACAGGCTAAACTAACGCTTGGAACAGGTGCGCGCCGGTGTCTTCTTGGCTCATGACGCAGCTCCCAAAGAATGACTAGCTTCAGGGTTTTTTCATTTGTAGGGCCTGTGAACGCGCAATCGACCCCGTTGGAATCGTCATCACGTAAAGGCATCCAGGGGAAGACGTAAGAAGTGTCCGTATAGTCATAGCAACGACAGTGCCCTTTTAAATGACTTCAGAACAGTGGCCAACATTTCTCAAATCTGACTCCATGTCAGGGAAATTGCTGTAGAATGGGCTCTGTTCCACTTAGAGACAAAATTTCAACTCCTATAGAAACTATAGACTGTTTTCTATCCAATAATAATAATAATATGCATATTGTACGATCAAGGATTTTGTGGGAAGCCGTTTAAAAAATTAGCCAAATTAGCATAAGTAGTCTAAACAGCGCCCCCATCCCCAACAGGTTAACACACCAACACAGTCGTGAAGAGGGCACGACCGCGCCTCTTCCCCCTCAGGCTGAAAAGATTTGTCATGGGCCTTCAGATCCTCAAAAAGTTCTACAGCTGCACCATTGAGAGCATCTTGACAGTATGCATCACCGCTTGGTATGGCATCTGCTTGGCATCCGACTGAGGGTAATGCGCTACAGAGGGTAGTGCGGAAGGCCCAGTACATCACGGGGCCCATGCTCCCTACCATCCAGGACCTCTATACCAGACGATGTCTGTGGAAGGCCCTAAAAATTGCCAAAGATTCCAGCCACCCAAGTCATAGACTGTTCCCTGCGATACCAATGCACGAAGTCTTGAACGAACAGGACCCTGAACAGATTCTACCTCCAAGCCATAAGACTGCTAATTAGTTAGGTAAATAGTTAACCAAATAGCTACCAGGACTATGTGCATTGAACCTCTTTGAACTAACCTTTTTAACTCATTATATACGCTTCTGCCATGGTTTACTATCTGCCACTTTATTCCTAGTTGTTTGTACATACTGTTGAAGTCGGAAGTTCACAAGTCCTGACATTTAATCCTAGTCCTGACATTTAATCCTAGTAAATTCCCTGTTTTAGGTCAGTTAGGATTACCACTTTATTTAAAAATGTGAAATGTCAGAATAATAGTTGAGAGAATGATTTATTTCAGCTTTTATTTATTTCATCACATTCCCAGTGGGTCAGAAGTTTACACACACTCAGTTAGTATTTGATAGCATTGCCTTTACATTGTTTAACTTCCACAAGCTTCCATCAATAAGTTGGGTGAATTTGGCCCAGTCCTCCTGACAGAGCTGATGTAACTGAGTCAGGTTTGTAGGCCTCCTTGCTCGCACACACTTTTTTCAGTTCTGCCCGCAAATTTTCTACATGATTGAGGTCAGGGCTTTGTGATGGCCACTCCAATACCTTGACTTTGTTGTCCTGAAGCCATTTTGCCACAACTTTGGAAGTATGCTTGGGGTCATTGTCCATCTGGAAGACCCATTTACAACCAAGCTTTAACTTCCTGACTGATGTCTTGAGATGTTGCTTCAATATATCCACATAACTGTCCTGCCTCATGATGCCATTTATTTGGTGAAGTGCACCAGTCCCTCCTGCAGCAAAGCACCCCCAAAACATGATGCTGCCACCCCCATGCTTCACGGTTGGGATGGTGTTCTTCGGCTTACAAGCCTCACCCTTTTTCCTCCATACATAACATAACGATGGTCATTATGGCCAAACAGTTCTATTTTTGTTTCATCAGACCAGAGGACATTTCTCCAAAAAGTACGATCTTTGTCCCCATGTGCAGTTGCAAACCGTAGTCTGGCTTTTTAATGGTGGTTTCGGAACAGTGGCTTCTTCCTTGCTGAGCGGCCTTTCAGGTTATGTCGATATAGGACTCGTTTTACTGTGGATATAGATACTTTTGTACCTGTTTCCTCCAGCATCTTCACAAGGTCCTTTGCTGTTGTTCTGGGATTGATTTGCACTTTTCACACCAAAGTACATTAATCTCTAGGAAACAGAACGCGTCACCTGCCTGAGTGGTATGACGGCTGCGTGGTGGTCCCATGGTGTGTACTTACGTACTATTGTTTGTACAGATGAACGTGGTACGTTCAGGCGTTTGGAAATTGCTCCCAAGTATGAACCAGGCTTTTTTCAAAAGAAAAGGTCTACCTTTTATTTCTGAGGTCTTGGCTGATTTCTTTTGATTTTCCCATGATGTCAAGCAAAGAAGCACTGAGTTTGAAGGTAGGCCTTGAAATACATCCACAGGTACACCTCCAATTGACTCAAATGATGTCAATTAGCCTATCAGAAGCTTCTAAAGTCATGACCTAATTTTCTGGAATTTTCCAAGCTGTTTAAATGCACAGTCAACTTAGTGGATGTAAACTTCTGACCCACTGGAACTGTGATACAGTGAATTATAAGTGAAATAATCTGTCTGTAAACAATTGTTGGAAAAATTTATTTTGTCACGCACAAAGTAGATGTCCTAACCGACTTGCCAAAACTATAGTTTGTTAACAAGAAATTTGTGGAGTGGTTGAAAAACGAGTTTTAATGACTCCAACCTATGTGTATGTAAACTTCCGACTTCAACGGTATCTACCTCAATTACCTTGTACCTTGGTCTCAGAGTCCTTTAGGTGCCTTTTGGCAAACTCCAAGCAGGCTGTCATGTGTCTTTTAATGATGAGTGGCTTCCTTCTCTCCACTCTACCATAAAGGCCTGATTGGTGGAGTGCTGCGGAGATGGTTGTCCTTCTTGAAGGTTTTCCCATCTCCACAGAAGAACTCTGGAGCTCTGTCAGTGACCATTGGGTTCTTGGTCACCTCCCTGATCATGGCCCTTTTCTCCCCGATTGTTCAGTTTGGCCGGGCGGCTAGCTCTCGGAAGTGGTTCCAAAGTTCTTCCATTTAAGAATGATGGAGGCCACTGTGTTCTTGGTTACCTTCAATGCTGCAGATATTTTTTGGCACCCTTCCCCAGATCTGTGCCTCAACATAATCCTGTCTCGGAGCTCTACGGCCAATTCCTTAGACCTCATGGCTTTGTTTTTGCTCTGCCAGTCACTGTCAACTGTGTGACCTTATATAGACAGTTTTGTGTCTTTCCAAATCATGTCCAATCAATTTAATTTACCACAGGTGGACTCCAATCAAGTTGTAGAAACATCTCAATGATGATCAATGGAAACAGGATGCACCTGACCTCAATTTCGAGTCTCATAGCAAAGGGTCTAAATACTTCTGTAAATAAGGTATCTGTTTTTTCATAATACATTTGCAAAAAATTCTAAAACCTATTTTCGCTTTGTCATTATGTGGGTATTGCGTGTAGATTGATGAGGGAAAAAAATATTTAAGCAATTTAGAATAATACTGTAACGTAACAAAATGTGGAAAAAGTCAAGGGGTCTGAGTACTTTCTGAATGCACTGTGTTCCATTCCAGCCATTACAATGAGCCTGTCTTCCTACAGCTTCTCCCACCAGTCTCTTATGATATACTGATATGCCTAGTCATGCGGTATTCAATATACAGTATATGGTTAGCAGGCGAGTCCTAACAGGGTCCATTAGTGAAAAGTGAACAATACATGATGAGCAAGACTCTTTTCATCGACAAGTTCTTTGAGTCAACAAATCAAAACATTGCAAATAGAGAGAGTTTGTGGCTGGAGGAATGGCGCCTTTCAAGTAGCATTGACTTTCTGTTTCTTAACACGTAAAACTTTCATCTTGTTATGCTACAATTCACTGTATAATAACAGAGTTATGTCAGTGATCATTGTTTTAGATTTTACAACCCTTTTGCTTGCTTGTTCCAATGTTAGCGGTTTTATACTATAGAATATTTTTACTGTATGTTCTCAAATAAGTTGTTATTTTGACAGCAAGGTTGTTATTTTCACTGTGTGCGTGCGCGCGCGCGTGTGTGTGCAGGTGTGTGTACACACTCTGGCCTGCAGCAGTGTTTGATAGTGTGTGATGTGATTTCAGGGTCTGACGGAAGGACAGGCGGCCCCATGGGAGACTGCCAAGAAGGATGAGAACCGCAACAAGAACCGATATGGCAACATCATCGCTTGTGAGTACTGAAGTGACACTGATACTGAGCTAGACAAGGGTATTTGCTCAAGCCTTTTCAGAGCTCAGGAGTCTCCTGTTCTCATGGTAGACTTCCTTGACCTGAGGCCGCCTTTGACATCCCCAGACTGGAGGGTATGTGTGTTGAGGGCATCTCATAGGCACCAAAACCACACTTAGCAAAGTTGGCTACATCACCCTCACCATTGATTGACACCATTGTCTCTCCCTCCACACGCAACCTTTCCCCCATTCTGGACTCCACCCTATCCTTTGACCACCACATCCGACAAACTGTTACATTTTTTTATTATTCCACCTCTGCAATACTGTCAAAGTCAGGTCCTCCTTCGCCCGTCCTGCCGCTGAAGCTGTCATCCACGCATTCATCACCTCCCGTCTGGACTACTGCAACTCACTACTTTCCGGCACCAACGCAAGCTCCCTCCATAAGCTCCTAACGACTTCTCACCCACACTAAGTCCTGGCATCACATCACCCCCGCCCTCTGTGAACTCCACTGTCTCCTTGTCTCTGTGAACTTCACTGTCTCCTTTTTATATATATATGTTTGTAATTATCCAACCTTTATTTAAACTCGGCAAGTCACTGAATAACAAATTATTATTTACAATGAGGGCCTACCTTCTGATCCTCCTTCTGACCTACAAAGCCCTTCACCACCTTCACCCTTACCTCTCCAGCCTTCTTCTCCCCTACCAACCCACACGCTCACGCCGTTCCACAACAGCATGCCACCATGCCGTTCCTAAGTCCAAGCTCCAGAGCTTCAGCGACAGGGTCTTCTCCAGGGTTACTTCAAGGCTCTGGAACTCCCACCTTCCAGCCAACCGTGAATCCATCACCATCTTTCAGTCCCTCCTAAATCCCCACCTCATCACCTTGGCCAAACCCTAAGCTCCCCTGACTCTCTCCCACACACACACACACACACACACACACACACAACACCTGCTCGCTCACTCATACGCTGACACATCACACTCTTTTCCCTTCTTTATAATAACTTTATTCGTATTGTGCTTTCCAATACGAATAACAAACTGCTTCACATCCTAAAATAATCAAATAAAATAAAAGTAGGAACAAAAACGAGTGGAAGGAGGAATACAACATTTTAAAAAAGATACCTAAATCAAATCATGCATTCAAATCATATTTTTACTGTAAGTGTATCTTCAGCAGGCACATACAAATATGCACTGAATCTGCATGCCTGATGTCCTCTGGCAGACTATTCCAAAGTCTAGTAGCAAATGGCAAGTCTCCTTCCATGTAGTCCTGTAATAGTCAACAGTGCCCTGCCAGACGGTTTTAGGCTGCGTCCTGGCTCTTAAGGATATAAAATATCTAAGATATAGGATGGGGCTAAACCAAGCCTAGCCTTAAACGTGATTAATACAAATGTTTAATTTATTCTAAAAGTGACTGGTAGCCAGTGCAGAGAAGATGAAATAATTGTACATGGTTACATTTCCTGGTGCCTGTGAAAAGCCAAGCATTTTGAACTAACTGTAAACGATGGAGTGATTTCTGACTGAGATAGGTATACACAGAGTTACTGTAATCTAGGTGTGAGGAAATAAAAGCATCTATACATTTCTTCAGATCAGGGACTGAGATAAAAGACTTGACTTCCACTTTATTTCTTAGATGATAAAAGCAAGACTGGACAACCTTTTTTACACGCAGCTCGAGGTTTAGGTCAGGGTCAAAGAAGACACCAAGGATTCTGGCTGTAGGCTTTGCATTTGTTAACAAATGACCAAGCTTATCTACAATCTGAATTCTAGCAAGGTGAGGGGAAAAAATACCGTACTTGGCAAAAATACCAACAGAATAACATTGTGCGGTATGTCGAATTGTCCACTGCCGATGTAAAAAGGACTTCATAAAATAAATTTGATTTATTGATTGGTCCACATGCTTTTGAAGGCCAAAGGTTGTTTGATCAATACCCAGAACAAAATTCAATCAGCTAGCCTCCCAATGTAATAGCGCTTATTTGAAACAAACGAGAGAGACCAACAGGGGAAACGAGTAAACATACGGCATGAAAACATGGTAGACAACTGTCCCTCTCTTTTCTTATTAAGCTGGAGAAAAGTGTCAGACATCTAATATTGGATGTCAGCAAGACACTAGTGAAGGGTAGCTACACTAGATTGGTCACTGGGTCTGATTGGTAAATAGAAAGGGAAAGGGGGATACCTTGTCAGTTGTACAACTGAATGCCTTCAACTGAAACGTGTCTTCCGCATTTAACCCAACCCCTCTGAATCAGAGAGGTGCGGGGGCCTGCCTTTATCAACATCCACGTCTTCGGCACCTGGGGAACAGTAGGTTAACTGCCTTGCTCAGGGGTAGAACGACAGATGTTTACCTTGTCAGATGTCACCAAGGGGTAGCATACACAGGGAAAAATATGATCGGGCCCAGAATTGACCCCCGAGGGACACTATAGGGAATAGGTGCTGGGGACAATACTGAACCACTCATGCTCACTGAGAAACGACTGCCACATAAATATGACCAGAAAAAGCCAGATATTCCCACCCACCTCTCCAGCCAGTCAACAAGGATAATATGATCAATAGTGTCAAACTGAGATCCCCCAAAAACTAGAATTGAGCATTCAAAGGCATTGACAACCAACAGAAGGTCCTTACTGACTTTCGACAAAGAGTTTTCCGTGCTGTGAAGTGAGTATGAACAACTTTAAATAAGTTGCTCATTGACAAATAAGCCAACAATTGCTTGAAAACCACTTTTTCTAAAGTCTTGGATAAAAACAAGGAATCTTAGAGATCTATAATTAGTCAGTAAGGAGGGAACTACGTTGAGTTTTTTAAGGACAGATTGGACCAGACCAGTTTTAAAGTAGGCTGTTCAGGGAATTATTTACAATAGACAGAAAGTTTGGGCTAACAGTAGGCATAAGATCTTTCAGTAGTCTAGAAGGGACCACGTCCAAGGGGCAGGAGGAGGTCTTCATGTGAGCAATAGTATCAAGGAGGGACTAAAATGATATTTTCTGAAAGGAGCAAAAGGAAGTACTAGACAGTCTCAGAGTAGTTACCTCAAGTCCCTCCTGACCAGAAATGCTAGTATGGTGCCAGCTACTGTCATTCTGGGATCGAATCATTTCTATATTTTCTGTAAATAATTGTAAAAACAGTTAGCAGAGATCAGGGGATGCGAGCCCGTCACTGTTAAGCGTGGGGCACTAGCAACATGCTCAATTGTCTCAAACTGAATTTTCGAGTTGTGGGAATCCTCAGAGATCAGGGTAGAGAAGTGATTTACTCTTGCGTTTTTAACAGTAACATTGACATTTCTCATCAGATCCTTCATTATCTCATAAAAGCCTAGTGGTTAGAGCATTGGGCCAGTAACCGAAAGGTTGCTGGATCGAATCCCTGAGCTGACAAGGTAAAAATCTGTCATTCTGTCCCCGAACAAGGCAGTTAACCCACTGTTCCTCTGTAGGCCGACATTGTAAATAAGAATTTGTTCTTATCTGACTTGCCTAGTTAAATAAAAGTTCAAATCAAAAAGTTTGCAGGTCTTCCGTTTACGTTTAGCCTTTCTAAGTTCAATTTTTAAAGCACACGTGTGGTAATTTAACCAGGTTGAGACACTGACAGACAATTTATTATTGGTTTTAACTGGTGCCACAGAGTCTAAAGTAGCCTGACATATATAATTTAAACTATTCACCAAATCTTTGTTGTGAAGACAACTAACAGGATCAGTGGTGCGGGATAGAAAAGCATTTGTAAATCTACTAGCAGTTGTGGAAACGATGATGCAAGAGCGAAGTGGGGACAGACACCTTTTTAGGAGAAGGAGAAAGCATTTAAAAAAACAGTGAAGACGGTCAGAGACGCACATCAATAGTTTCCAAGTTATTACTATTCAGACCATACAACAGTACGAGATCAAGAGTATGGCCTTTGTTGTGTGTGGGCCCTGTGGCATGTAGCACAAAGTGAAAGGATTCTAACTGGTTAAGAAACTCCCCTGCTAATGCATAGCTTGGGCAACCCACAGATCTCCAAGAATAATAACCCCTCGGCGTAACCAAAGAAAGCAGAGAATTCTGCAATGAAAAATAGGAAGTTTAGGAGGGCTCTACACTAAAATATACAAGACGAGCTGTTTCTTGTTCAAGCAAAAGATATGGCTCTCAAATTAGGAAAATGTGACACATGACATAGGGCAACATATACATTTGTCTCTATGAATGATGGCTAGCCCACCACCCCTGTAGATAAGAAGAGTCTGGAGGGGTAGTTTCATTTAGAGAACTAGAATCCTCAGGTTTAAGCCAAGTCTTAGTTGGCATGAAAATATCAGTGCCGCTGTAAATAATGAAATCATTGCATATGAACAACCATTACAACTATACAACTAACTACAACTTGAACAACTATATGAACAACTATTGTTTAGAGATCAATGAACAACTTATTATTTAGAGATGATGACAAGGTATTGCAGAGTTATTGGGGGAGGTAGAAGGGAAATACATTAGTGTTATTAATATTTTTCATAATGAATTAACCTTCTGTCAAAAAAACAGCCGAAAATCTGGTGTTTCAATGTCAAGCAGTTTTGTTATATTTCAGTGCTCTGCAATGTATATAACGTTTAATATTAGGATGTGAACTCAAACTTGCATACATTTAAACTCTATATCGGACATGGTAAAGGTGTCTTCTTATTTAAGCCCTTAACCATGTGTGTGAGGTGTATACTTTTGTTTCAAAGTGGATTTGTTTAAGACAACCAAAAAACACTCTGACCCTGATTTAGCCCACTGCAGTAAAATGTTAACCATACTATGGGACATAAAATGCTCTCCATGTCCCCTGTTGCTAATTATGACAGGGAGGACTGGAGCACTACCAGACCCAAATAAATCCTAGAACCCCTGCGGTTAGTGTGATTCTCGTCTCTCTTAAAAAGTGCTGGTTGCTCAAACATCAAATCAAAATCGTCACAAGATGAGGCATTCCTGTGGTTGGCAAGTTTCTTCAGGTACGTGTTTAGTGCAACAAGGCGGCTGAAACGTTTTGCACCCCTTTGAAAGCACGGGAAGGGGCCAGATATAATTATTCTATTCCCTGTACTAGCAAAAATAATTTTGTAGTCCTCCCTCCGTTCCTCAGATTGCATTACGCGGATGACGTTAAAACCTAGGAGAGCTGCAATTTGCCTGGGTTACCGCCAGGTCCTGCTGTTGCCGCAGCTGAGCTAGCAACCGGATACTCTCTTCCCAAAGCTGCTTGATGGTGATATATTTAGGCCAGACAAACTCATGTCCATTGATTAGTTTCACCTTTTCTCCCTCCTCTTGTGTGGAGATCAAGTCGCACCTAGCGCATTTGTGTCCAGACATGGATAGAAGCACCAGTGGGCTTGCAATGCTAGCCTGCTCGATTAGCATGATGACTAGAAGCTAACAATTCGCTAAGCTTTTATTTTTAATTGTTTTTATTATTATTAATCCATCTTCTTCTGAGGACACATACTGTAGCAAAGGGTCTGAATACTAACAAAAATAAGGTATTTCTCTTTTTAAATTTTAATACATTTGCTAACATTTCTAAAATCCTGTTTTTGCTTTGTCGTCATTGTTGGATATTGTGTGTAGATTGATGAGGACTTACATTTTTTTTTTAGAATAAGGCTCTAACGTAACAACATGTGTGTCACGTTCCTGACCTTATTTCCTTTGTTTAGTCTTGTTTAGTTGGTCAGGACGTGAGCTGGGTGGGCATTCTATGTTATGTGTTTCTATGTTGGGTTGTCAACTAGCCTGATATGGTTCTCAATCAGGGGCAGGTGTTTTACGTTTCCTCTGATTGAGAACCATATTAAGGTAGGCTGTTCTCACTGTTTGTTTGTGGGTGATTGTTCCTGTGTCAGTGTTTGTGCCACACGGGACTGTTTTCGTTTGTTTCGTTCATTCATTCGTGTGTTCCTTCCTGTTCGTGCGTTCATGTTATATGTTCTCAAGTTCAGGTCTGTTAACGTTGTTTATTGTTTTGTAGTTTATCAAGTGTTTTTTCGTGTTCGTCTTTCTTTAATAAAACAAGTATGTATTCAAACCACGCTGCGTTTTGGTCCGATCCATGCTCCTCTTCAGACGAGGAGGAGGACGAGCGTTACAATGTGGAAAAAGTGAAGGGGTCTAATACTTTCCGAATGCACTGTGTAGCCTAATAAGCAACTCATTCTAAAACACTGATAAATATTGAAATTTCATCAGCCTCCCCTGGACTAGATAAAAAAAAATACTAAACCCTCCCCTTGACTGAAATTGAAAAGGCATGACCCTACTCCATGTTCCTGCAGGTAACCATTATGTAAATATCAATCCGTCCCTAACCCTTACCTTAATTTAAGTTTTTCAGTAGAGAACTTGATCAACTATGACTTCAATATTGAATATGTTTTATTGCCACATTCACCATATAGGGGCAGTGAAATGTGGTGTTTTACATGGTCAAAGGGTCTTCTGTTATTAAAGCAGGCTATTGATTAGGCAGGCTAGGTTAGCTAGCTAATGTTTAACCACATAAAAATGATCGGTATCTTTGGTTTAACCAAGAGCATTGTAGCTAGCTTGCTATTTTAATGAGGGGTTAGTAGAGAAGGAGGACTTGGAAGACCAGCATTACTGGGGAAGTGTGGCAGAGGAGGGAGAGGCAGGGTGAGGAGAACAGACAGGAAAGGCTCTCACTGTGAAAAAAAAGCTAAAATAAATAATTCTCTCTACTATTATCCTGAAATTTTACATTCTTAAAATTAAGTGGTGATCCTAACTGACCTAAGACAGGGAATTTTTACTAGGATTAAATGACAGGAATTGTGAAAAACGGAGTTTAAATGTGTTTGGCTAAGGTGTATGTAAACTTCCGACTTCAACTGTATCTGTTTTGGTTTTTACCACTTTTCTGCTACATACACTGTACCAGTCAAAAGTTTGGACACACCTACTCATTCAAGGGTTTTTCTTTATTTTTACTATTTTCAACATTGTAGAATAATAGTGAAGACATCAAAACAATTAAATAACACATATAGAATCATGTAGTAACCAAAAAAGTGGGTACTGTACATATATTTTGAGCTAAAAATGAAAATCTTTCCTACGAGTATTATTATATAATTTATTGACAGACCATGGCTTTCCAAATCGCCCATTTTAAGTGAATGTTGTGATTTTTAACCATTCATGAACCTGTGACCAGAATCAAGCTACATAGGGGCAATACCAGAATAAATGATCTAGTGATTCTGTCTCTAGTGATTAGCTAAGCTTTTTAATGGGACACAAACTTGCGGTACAAAGTATCCACGTCACGGAATCCGTAGCTAGAAATGCCACAGTTGACAACTTGTGGATCTGGTCGCATGAAACACTGCAGGGAGAGGAAATGGCAACTGTGCTTGAATCTGAAAGTGCGGCAAGTGAAGTGGGTGTCAATGAATGGAAAATAGTGAAATCAAAGAATGGAAAAAAACGAGTAACAGCTGTACTAGAAGAGAAAGACCGGTATGATAATGCATTTCTTATTGGACTGTGTTTTTTGGACAAGGAGATTCATTTGGGAAATCCATTTGTAATATCGAGGACTGTGATAAAACCAGTGGGAAAGTTGGATTAGATCAAAGTGACTAGAAGAGACCTTGTTTTGGTTAATTGTTTCGATAAAGAACAGAAGAAGTGTGCACTGGATCTGGCAAAATTGTCCATGTCAGAATTAACATGTTCTGATCATCGGAGCAGGCCGCCAACCAAAGGAGTTATACAGTACATTCCAAAGTATTCAGACCTCTTGAATTTTTTCACATTTTGTTACGTTACAGCCTTATTCTAAAATGTATTAAATTGTTTTTTCCCCTCATCAATCTACACACAATACTCTATAATGGCAAAGCAAAAACGAATTTTAGAAATGGTTGCATATTTATTAAAATAAAAAAAATGAAATATCACATTTACATAAGTATTCAGACCCTTCACTCAGTACCTTTTTGAAGCACCTTTGGCAGCGATTACAGCCTTGGGTATGACGCTACAAGCTTGGCACATCTGTATTTGGGGAGTTTCTCCCATTCTTCTCTGCAGATCCTCTCAAGCTCTGTCAGGTTGGATAGGGAGCGTTGCTGCACAGCTATTTTCAGGTCTCTCAAGAGACGGTCGATCGGGTTCAAGTCCGGGCTCTGGCTGGGCCACTCAAGGATATTCAGAGACTTGCCCCAAAGCCACGCTTGCTGTGTGCTTAGGGTCGTTGTGCTGTTGGAAGGAGAACCTTAGCCCCAGTCTGACGTCCTGAGCGCTCTGGAGCAGGTTTTCATCACGGATCTCTCTGTATGTTGCTGTAACGTTACAAAATGTGTTAAAAGGGAAGGGGTCTGAATACTTTCCGAATGCACCGTAGCTGGAGTCTTGCTGGATATAGATGACCAGTACCTTAGACAGAAAATCCCAGGAGTAGTCAGTGCACGTCGCCAGACCCAGATGGTAAATGGAAGAAAGGAGAAAAGCCTATTGATATTATTGTTGTTTGAGGAGACTCTACCTGAATATGTGAAACTTTTACATGTGAGGTATGCTGTGAGAGCAGTTGTGTCCAAACCATTAGTGTGGGAATTGTAAAGGATAATTTGGTCACGTTTCAAATGTTTGCAGATGAGAGAATTGTAGTATTGAAGAATCTGTCAATAGAAAATGTTGCAATTGTGGTGGGGATCATACTCCGGACTTCCTTGAGTGTCCTGTTAGAGTGAAAGATGTTGAGGTGTCAAGGGTCAGGGCTGTGCAGCAGATTTCCTATGTGGAGGCGGTGAAGAGATTCGAAGGGGCAAGAGGCAACAGTTTTGAAGATCTGGCGGTAGATGCATTGTGTTTCAAGTCAATCGGGTGACCTAGACACACTCATTGTGAAGAAAGTGGATTTTGTCGCATTTATAGCCACAGTGATGATTTGTACAGCACAAGTGTCTAAGAAGTCCAAGAAGCTGGACATCAACTCAGGAAGCATGGCCTCCCGAGTGGCGCAGCAGTCTAAGGCATTGCGTCTCAGGGCTAGAGGCGTCACTACAGACCCTGGTTCTATTCCAGGCTGTATCACAACCAGCCGTGATCAGGAGTTTTTTTTATTTTTTTGTTTTTTTTATTTCACCTTTATTTAACCAGGTAGGCTAGTTGAGAACATGTTCTCATTTACAACTGCGACCTGGCCAAGATACAGCAAAGCAGTGTGACACATACAACAACACAGAGTTACACATGGGAGTCCCATAGGGCGGCACACAATTGGCCCAGTGTCGTCCGGGTTAGGGTTTGGCCTGGGTAGGCTGTCATTGTAAATAATCATTTGTTCTTAACTGACTTGTCTAGTTAAATAAAGTTTTAAAAAATATATATAAAAAATATATATCTGCAGGAGAGACGTTTTTGGGGCTCCAAGTCTTCACGGCAGAAGCACTGCAAGGGCTACGTTTGATAGGACATGTACCGCCTTCACAGGAGTCTTTTGAGCCGGTGTAGGGACCTGATTAGAATAGAGTTTTTCACAGAAAAGCAGGCTGATTTTGTTTAGTTTATTTATTATTTGATAGTTTGATTGATATTTGATTTATTTTCACCCACATTATTTCCTTTTTTGGGATCCTTATTATTCACCCACACAGTAGGTGGCTGAATGCGCATCAAATAGTTGCAAACACCATCATACCACAGAAGAAGAAGAAGATGAATCCATAGCTATAAAATGTCAACTTTGATTTAGATCTGTTTCTTAAAAAACGTATTTAATAAAAACAACAAACCGGGTGTAACTAACATTCCTCACTTTGATGACGTCTTTAAGCCTTCTCTTTGTTTCCTGTTTTCAGTTTCTTCCTGCTGTTTCTCTGGTGTTGTCTTGTTTGATCTCTGCTTTTTTAAATTTCGTTTCTACAATTGTAAAGCGACTTTGGGTCATTGAAAAGTGCTATAGAAGTCCCGTGTATTGTTATTATTATTAAACATGCTCTACTCCTTTGCAAACGAAAGGTCTCACAGTTAAATACTGGCTTATACTCTGAAATTATCCCATTTTTTCCCATAAGAGAACGACATTTTCAACCCTCTGACAAGTTCTTTTAATTATACCGCAGTCTTTGAATACAGTGCTGTCTACAGTATTATGTCATATTGTGAGAGACCCCAAGGCTCCTAATGCGATACAAGAGTAGCATATTGCCCCAATGACATGAATACTTTTTTATTAAGGGTTTAGATGTTGCTGGCGAGACACTTCTTACAAGTGAAGGCCTTTAAATGAAAACTTGCTCTAAAATGAAATAACCTGTCATATGCTGATAGCCAACAGGAATTATGATACATTTTCTATTAGTAAAAGTGTTTTAATTACATGAGCTTGTAATGGAAACTGTCCATCTTACTGCATGCTTGTACAAATGCTTCATATCTCATTACACTTTTTGAAAAACCACTGAGAAAGTACGGTAGGTATCTTCATTTCACATGATACGTCTGCCAAGAGCGATCCACAGTTAATTGTTGGACCCAAAATACGCTTTTTGGAAAGTTTCACTCTGCAAACTTGAACAGTCACTTTGTGTAAGAGATTGTCATCTTCTCTGGGAAATTCCCGAATTTCTTCTATTTCCCCTCCTCGCCTCTTATTTTGAGACATTTAAAAGGATCATTTGAGTAGAAGTTTTGATGGAAGGATGCTTTTCCTCCAACCCGTCCCAACCAGGCTTCTACTCAAACGTCCACACAGTATCTAACGAAAATGTTAATCAACACTAAAGCTCTCCCTCCCAGCCACTCACGCTGCCCGATTACCTTTGACAATTTATGGAACTGCGAGAAGAACAGTGAACACTTTCGATTATAGGCAGCTGTTCCATTACATTTCTGCTGTGACTTTCCACCCCCCACACTGTGTAAACATAAAGCCTCCCATATGGTCATTTAGAACTCGGCTACCAAAATAAAAAGTGTTATTGGCAAACATTTACGTATCAGAGAGACCGGAGGAATCGGCGGCAAACCTGTGAATCAGAACTGCCTACGGGAACCTATCAAACAAATATTTTCAGATTCCTTTCTGTTCTTTTCCTTTTCTTTTCCTCTTGTCCAGAATAGTCCCTTGCTGTAGTGTTTCGGTTGTATTAAGTAGGAACAGCTCTTCAGTTACAAAAACGTTGCTTATCTATTGGGAACAAAGCACATTTGATACATCCCTGGGGGAATTTCAGAGATGCTTGCTGACCGGGTGGTTTATATTTAATTGCAATGGAGTGCTGTGGTTGTTATTGACAGTAGGTTTTCAAAGTGGACCGCGGCTCACAAGGTCAGACAGACCGTTTTCATCATATACGGTGGGCCTGTAACTCAGGCTTAATCATTATTGATTTCTCAAATACATAGCAAGGATTTTGACACACTGTATATGTTGTACAAGAAACCAGAGACGGAGCAAAGGTGTTTAGCTGTCAACAAGTAAAAGGGCAATGAATCAAGATAATTTGATATTCATTGTCATTACAATTATATCCTCTCTCTCCAGGAAAAGCAATCGAGAGGGCTTTACCTGATGCAATCTGCTTCCGACAGGAACCAATACCGCACTATTGCCCAATTTTTTTTTTTCACCTTTATTTAACCAGGTAGGCTAGTTGAGAACAAGTTCTCATTTGCAACTGCGACCTGGCCAAGATAAAGCATAGCAGTGTGAACAGACAACACAGAGTTACACATGGAGTAAACAATAAACAAGTCAATAACATGGTAGAAAAAAGAGAATCTATATACAATGTGTGCAAAAGGCATGAGGTAGGCAATAAATCGAATAATTACAATTTAGCAGATTAACACTGGAGTGATAAATCATCAGATGAACATGTGCAAGAAGAGATACTGGTGTGCAAAAGAGCAGAAAAGTAAATAAATAAAAGCAGTATGGGGGGTGAGGTAGGTAAATTGGGTGGGTAGTTTACAGATGGACTATGTACAGCTGCAGTGATCGGTTAGCTGCTCGGATAGCAGATTTTTAAAGTTGTTGAGGGAGATAAAAGTCTCCAACTTCAGAGATTTTTGCAATTCGTTCCAGTCGCAGGCAGCAGAGAACTGGAAGGAAAGGCGTCCAAATGAGGTTTTAGCTTTAGGGATGATCAGTGAGATACACCTGCTGGAGCGCGTGCTGCGGGTGGGTGTAGCCATCGTGACCAGTGAACTGAGATAAGGCGGCACTTTACCTAGCATAGCCTTGTAGATGACCTGGAGCCAGTGGGTCTGACGACGAACATGTAGCGAGGGCCAGCCGACTAGGGCATACAGGTTGCAGTGGTGGGTCGTATAAGGTGCTTTAGTAACAAAACGAATGGCACTGTGATAAACTGCGTCCAGTTTGCTGAGTAGAGTGTTGGAAGCTATTTTGTAGATGACATCGCCGAAGTCGAGGATCGGTAGGATAGTCAGTTTTACTAGGGTAAGTTTGGCGGCGTGAGTGAAGGAGGCTTTGTTGCGGAATAGAAAGCCGATTCTTGATTTGATTTTGGATTGGAGATGTTTGATATGAGTCTGGAAGGAGAGTTTGCAGTCTAGCCAGACACCTAGGTACTTATAGATGTCCACATATTCTAGGTCGGAACCGTCCAGGGTGGTGATGCTAGTCGGGCGTGCGGGTGCAGGCAGCGAACGGTTGAAAAGCATGCATTTGGTTTTACTAGCGTTTAAGAGCAGTTGGAGGCCACGGAAGGAGTGTTGTATGGCATTGAAGCTCGTTTGGAGGTTAGATAGCACAGTGTCCAAGGAAGGGCCGGAAGTATATAGAATGGTGTCGTCTGCGTAGAGGTGGATTAGGGAATCGCCCGCAGCAAGAGCAACATCATTGATGTATACAGAGAAAAGAGTCGGCCCGAGAATTGAACCCTGTGGTACCCCCATAGAGACTGCCAGAGGACCGGACAACATGCCCTCCGATTTGACACACTGAACTCTGTCTGCAAAGTAGTTGGTGAACCAGGCAAGGCAGTCATTAGAAAAACCGAGGCTACCGAGTCTGCCGATAAGAATATGGTGATTGACAGAGTCGAAAGCCTTGGCCAGGTCGATGAAGACGGCTGCACAGTAATGTCTTTTATCGATGGCGGTTATGATGTCGTTTAGTACCTTGAGCGTGGCTGAGGTGCACCCGTGACCGGCTCGGAAACCGGATTGCACAGCGGAGAAGGTACGGTGGGATTCGAGATGGTCAGTGATCTGTTTGTTGACTTGGCTTTCGAAGACCTTAGATAGGCAGGGCAGGATGGATATAGGTCTGTAACAGTTTGGGTCCAGGGTGTCTCCCCCTTTGAAGAGGGGGATGACCGCGGCAGCTTTCCAATCCTTGGGGATCTCAGATGATACGAAGGAGAGGTTGAACAGGCTGGTGATAGGGGGTGCGACAATGGCGGCGGACAGTTTCAGGAATAGGGGGTCCAGATTGTCAAGCCCAGCTGATTTGTATGGGTCCAGGTTTTCCAGCTCTTTCAGAACATCTGCTATCTGGATTTGGGTAAAGGAGAAGCTGGGGAGGCTTGGGCGAGTAGCAGCGGGGGGGGCGGGGCTGTTGGCCAAGGTTGGAGTCGCCAGGAGGAAGGCATGGCCAGCCATTGAGAAATGCTTGTTGAAGTCTTCGATTATCACGGATTTATCGGTGGTGACCGTGTTACCTAGCCTCAGTGCAGTGGGCAGCTGGGAGGAGGTGCTCTTGTTCTCCATGGACTTTACAGTATCCCAGAACTTTTTGGAGTTAGAGCTACAGGATGCGAATTTCTGCTTGAAAAAGCTGGCCTTTGCTTTCCTGACTGACTGCGTGTATTGGTTCCTGACTTCCCTGAACAGTTGCATATCGCGGGGGCTCTTCGATGCTATTGCAGTTCGCCACAGGATGTTTTTGTGCTGGTCGAGGGCAGTCAGGTCTGGAGTGAACCAAGGGCTATATCTGTTTTTGGTTCTGCATTTTTTGAACGGAGCATGCTTGTCTAATATGGTGAGGAAGTAACATTTAAAGAATGACCAGGCATCCTCAACTGACGGGATGAGGTCAATATCCTTCCAGGGTACCCGGGCCAGGTCGATTAGAAAGGCCTGCTCGCTGAAGTGTTTTAGGGAGCGTTTGACAGTGATGAGGGGTGGTCGTTTGACCGCGGACCCGTGGCGGATACAGGCAATGAGGCAGTGATCGCTGAGATCTTGATTGAAGACAGCAGAGGTGTATTTGGAGGGCAGGTTGGTCAGGATAATGTCTATTAGGGTGCCCATGTTTACGGATTTAGGGTTGTACCTGGTGGGTTCCTTGATGATTTGTGTGAGATTGAGGGCATCAAGCTTGGATTGTAGGACTGCCGGGGTGTTAAGCATATCCCAGTTTAGGTCACCTAACAGAACAAACTCTGAAGCTAGATGGGGAGCGATCAATTCACAGATGGTGTCCAGGGCACAGCTGGGAGCTGAGGGGGGTCGGTAGCAGGCGGCAACAGTGAGAGACTTATTTCTGGAGAGATTAATTTTTAAAATTAGAAGTTCGAACTGTTTGGGCATAGACCTGGAAAGTATGACAGAACTTTGCAGGCTATCTCTGCAGTAGATTGCAACTCCTCCCCCTTTGGCAGTTCTATCTTGACGGAAAGTGTTATAGTTGGGTATGGAAATCTCAGAATTTTTGGTGGCCTTCCTAAGCCAGGATTCGGACACGGCAAGGACATCAGGATTGGCAGAGTGTGCTAAAGCGGTGAGTAAGGCAAACTTAGGGAGGAGGCTTCTGATGTTGACATGCATGAGGCCAAGGCTTTTTCGATCGCAGAAGTCAACAAATGAGGGTGACTGGGGACATGCAGGGCCTGGGTTTACCTCCACATCACCCGAGGAACAGAGGAGTAGTAGGATGAGGGTGCGGCTAAAGGCTATCAAAACTGGTCGCCTAGAGCGTTGGGGACAAAGAATAAAAGGAGCAGATTTATGGGCGTGGTAGAATAGATTCTGGGCATAATGTGCAGACAGGGGTATGGAGGGGCGCGGGTACAGCGGAGGCAAGCCCAGGCACTGGGTGATGATAAGAGAGGTTGTATCTCTGGACATGCTGGTCTCAATGGGTGAGGTCACCGCATGTGTGGGGGGTGGGACAAAGGGGGTATCAGAGGTACGGAGAGTGGAACTACAGGGTCCATTGCAAACCAAAACAATGATAATGAAAACTAGCCTGAACAACAGTATGCAAGGCATATTGATATTTGAGAGAGACATACAATAAGGCATAAAGTGATTGCAGGTCTTGATTGGGAGAGCTAGCTAAAACAACAGGTAAGATAACAGCAGCAATAACAGGGTGTTAGTCTAACACAGCAACAACAGGTAAAAATGGCGACGACTAGGCAGAGAGGGTCGGATTAACTACACACAGATCCTGAGTTAAAGTACAGAGCCGACAGGTAAAGCACAAATAAACAGAATGGAGTACCGTGAATTAATGGACAGTCAAGCATGCATCAGCTATGTAGCCAAGTGATCATAGTGTCCAGGGGGCAGCCGTAGATGGAGCAGAGGAGGCCTCCACTAAGCTAGCACGCGGCGTATAAAGTTAGTAGCCCGGGGGGTGGTCTGCTCAGACGGAGGGGGTCTGGCGCAGTGGCGCTAGCGCTAGCTCTTCAGCTAGCCGGCAGATGGGCCTAGCTCGAGGCTAGCTCAAGGCTAACTGGTGCTTGCTTCGGGACAGTGGTGTTAGCCAGTAGTAGCCACTCGGTTGCAGCTAGCTAGCTGTGATGATACGGTGTAATTGTCCAGAGCTTGCGTCAGGAATCCGGTGATGTGGTAGAGAGAAAGCCGTCCTATATGCTCTGGGTTGATATCGCGCTTGCAGCTAGCCGGCAGATGGGCCTAGCTCGAGGCTAGCTCAAGGCTAACTGGTGCTTGCTTCGGGACAGAGGTGTTAGCCAGTAGTAGCCACTCGGTTGCAGCTAGCTAGCTGTGATGATACGGTGTAATTGTCCAGAGCTTGCGTCAGGAATCCGGTGATGTGGTAGAGAAAAAGCAGTCCTATATGCTCTCGGTTGATATCGCGCTTGCAGACTGGTATGTATTGGCCCGGTATTGAAGCTGGCTGTGTCCGAGTTGAGGGTGAAGACCGCAGCAGTGGCTAACTGACTACTAGCTAGTAGCTAGTTATCTGGCTAGCTTCAGCTTGGGGTTACGGTTCTAAAGTATAAAAAAAAAATAGCAGGTCCGTACCACATTGGGTGAGGCGGAATGTAGGAATGTATATTCAGTTCCTAGATGGAAAGTGAAATTAAAATATATACGAAATGTATACGAAAAATACGAAGACTATTTACTATTTACTATTTACACGCTACAGGACAATACAGGACAATACAAACACACGTCCGACTGCTACGCCATCTTGGAACTTTTGACTGGGTCGACAACACAACCTCAACTGAGGTATATGATTGTAGAGCATTTTATTACACAAACTGTCACTCACTAGAGTGTGTTTTGGATCATGTGTAACACCGTCAGAAGGTACCGTGCAAAGAAGTGCTCCCTGAATAATAAGTGTCCCAGTTGTTAATTTCCATTAAAAAGAACACAGATGTATCCGACACTCTGACGGCTCGCCGATAGTCGATTCCCTTCAAGTTGGGCTTCATGTGTGTGTGCACGTCTGTCAAAGCGTTAGGCTCTTTGAAAGTCACTCACATAACTGGCATTCATTCCCGGCACGTAACATTGAGGTATCTTCAGAGGTTGCCTTGAAGTCGTTGCCTTAGTATTCGGTCAATACATCAGAGGATTTCTGACGATTAGAATTCCCTTGACTCACTTCCCCAATGTTTATTGGGGGCTTTTTTTGCACCTGGCATCAATGTAAAAAAATAAATAATAATACAACTTAATAAGAAGCATTGATAAAATATCCATAGCATACATTAAATAGGACCCAATTGAGTGACGTTATTAAACGCTTGGTATTAACAACTGTATGATGTAACTGGGGTATAATTACGAGATATTATGATTAATAGCTTGTAATTTATGTTTATTTTAATGTTTATTTTAATGTTTATTTTTATTTCTATTTCACCTTTATTTAACCAGGTAGGCCAGTTGAGAACAAGTTCTCATTTACAACTGCGACCTGGCCAAGATAAAGCAAAGCAGTGCAACAAAAAACAACAACACAGAGTTACACATGGAATAAACAAATGAATAGTCAATAACACATAACAAAAAATCTATATACAGTGTGTGCAAATGGAGTAAGGAGGTAAGGCAATAAATAGGCCAATAGTAGCAAAGTAATTACAATTTAGCGAATAAACACTGGAAAAATAGATGTGCAGATGATGATGTGCAAGAAGAAATACTGGTGTGCAAAAGAGAAAAAAAAGTAAATAAAAACAATATGCGGATGAGGTAGGTAGTTGGATGGGCTATTTACAGATCGGCTGTGTACAGCTGCAGCGATCAGTAAGCTGCTCAGATAGCTGATGCTTAAAGTTAGTGAGGGGGAAATAAGTCTCCAAGTACAGCAATTTTTGCAATTGGTTCCAGTCATTGGCAGCAGAGAACTGAAAGGAAAGGAGGCCAAAGGAGGTGTTGGGTTTGGGGATGACTAGTGAGATATCGTTGAAGTCGGAAGTTTACATACACTTAGGTTGGATGCATTAAAACTCGTTTTTCAACCACTCCACAAATTTCTTGTTAACAAATTATAATTTTGGCAAGTCGGTTAGGACGTCTACTTTGTGCATGACACAAGTCATTTTTCCAACAGTTCTTTACAGACAGATTATTTCACTTATAATTCACTGTATCACAATTCCAGTGGGTCAGAGGTTTAACATACACTAAGCTGACTGTGCCTTTAAACAGCTTGGAAAATACCAGAAAATGGTGTCATGGCTTTAGAAGCTTCTGATAGGCTAATTGACATCATTTGAGTCAATTGGAGGTGAACCTGTGGATGTATTTCAAGGACTATCTTCAAACTCAGTGCCTCTTTGCTTGACATAATGGGAAAATCAATAGAAATCAGCCAAGACATCAGAAAGACCTTGTAGACCTCCACAAGTCTGGTTCATCCTTGGGAGCAATTTCCAAATGCCTGAAGGTACCACATCCATCTGTACAAACAATAGTATGCAAGTATAAACACCATGGAACCACACAGCCGTCATACCGCTCAGGAAGGAGACGCGTTCTGTCTCCTAGAGATGAACGTACTTTGGTGCAAAAAGTGCAAATCAATCCCAGAACAACAGCAAATGACCTTGTGAAGATGCTGGAGGAAATAGGTACAAAAGTATCTATATCCACAGTAAAACGAGTCCTATATCGACATAACCTGAAAGGCCGCTCAGCAAGGAAGATGCCACTGCTCCAAAACCGCCATAAAAAAGCCAGACTACGGTTTGCAACTGCACATGGTTACAAAAATCTTACTTTTTGGAGAAATGTCCTCTGGTCTGACAAAAATAGAACTGAATTGAGAATTGAACCCTGTGGTAACAACACAGCGACTGCCAGAGGTCCGGACAACAGGCCAGATGTATATAGGTCTGTAACAGTTTGGGTTTAGAGTGTCACCCCCTATGAAGAGGAGGATGACCGCGGCAGCGTTCCAATCTTTAGGAATCTCGGACAATACGAAAGAGAGGTTGAACAGACTAGTAATAGGGGATGCAACAATGGCGGAAGATAATTTTAGAAAGAGTGGGTCCAGATTGTCTAGCCCAGCTGATTTGTACGGGTCCCCGTTTTGCAGCTCTTTCAGAACATCTGCTATCTGGATTTGGGTGAAGGAGAAGCTGGGGAGGCAAGTCGCTGCGGGGGATGCGGAGCTGTTGGCCGGGGTTGGGGTAGCCAGGAGGAAAGCATGTCCAGCCGTAGATAAATGCTTATTGAAATTCTCGATTATTGTGGATTTATTGGTGGTGACAGTGTTTCCTAGCCTCAGTGCAGTGGGCAGCTGGGAGGAGGTGCTCTTTTTCCCCATGGACTTTACAGTGTCTCAGAACCTTTGGGAGTTAGAGCTACAGGATGCAAATTTCTGTTAGGAAAGCAAAGGCTAGCTTTTTCAAACTGACTGTGTGTATTGGTTCCTGACTTCCCTGAAAAGTTGCATATTACTATTAGACTATTAGATGCTAGTGTAGTACGCCACAGGATGTGTTTGTGCTAGTTAAGCGCAGTCAGGTCTGGAGTGAACCAAGTGCTATATCTGTTCTTAGTTCTACATTTTTTGAAAGGGGCATGCTTATTTAATATGGTGAGGAAATTACTTTTAAAGAACAACCAGGCGTCCTCTACTGACGGGATTAGGTCAATATCCTTCCAGGATACCTGGGCCAGGTCGATTGCAAAGGCCTGCTCGCAGAAGAGTTTTAAGGAGTGTTTGACGGTGATGAGGGGTGGTCGTATGACCACCATTGCAGGCAATGAAGCAGTGATCGCTGAGATCCTGATTGAAAACAGCAGAGGTGTATTTGGAGGGCAAGTTGGTCAGGATAATATCTATGATGATGCCCATGTTTACAGATTTAGGGTTGTACCTGGTGGGTTCCTTGATAATTTGTGTGATATTGGGGGCATCTAGCTTAGATTGTAGGACGGCCGGGGTGTTAAGCATATCCCAGTTTAGGTCACCTAACAGAACGAACTCAGAAGATAGATAGGTGGCAATCAATTCACATATGGTGTCCAGGGCACAGCTGGGAGCTGAGGGGAGTGTTTAACAGGCGGCAACAGTGAGAGACTTATTTCTGGAGAGATTAATTTTTAAAATTAGAAGCTCGAACTGTTTGGGCATGGACCTGGAAAGTATGACAGAACATTGCAGGCTATCTCTGCAGTAGATTGCAACTCCTCCCCCTTTGGCAGTTCTATCTTGATGGAAAATGTTGTAGTTGGGGATGGAAATCTCAGAATTTTTGGTGGCCTTCCTAAGCCACAATTCAGACAAGGCAAGGACATTAGGGTTGGTGGTTTGTTCTAAAGCAGTGAGTAAAATAAACTTAGGGAGGAGGCTTCTGATGTTAACATGCATGAAACCAAGGCTTTTACGGTTACAGAAGTCAACAAATGAGAGCGCCTGGTGACACACAGGGCCTGGGTTAACTTCTACATCACCCGAGGAACAGAGGAAGAGTAGGATGAGGGTACAGCTAAAGGCTATCAAAACTGGTTGTCTAGTGCGTTGGAGGCAGGTAATTAAAGGAGCAGATTCCTGGGCGTGGTAGAATAGATTCAGGACATAATGTACAGACAGGGGTATGGTGGGGTGTGGGTACAGTGGAGGTAAACCCAGGCATTGAGTGACGATAAGAGAGGTTGCATCTCTGGAGGCACTAGTTATGCTAGGTGAGGTTATCGCATGTGTGGGAGGTGGGACAAAAAAATATAGCTGAGGCATGTTGAGTGGAGCTAGGTGCTCCGCAGTAAAATAAAACAATGATAACTACCCTAAACAAAAGTATACAAGGCATATTGGCATTAGAGAGAGACATAAAGCGAGTCATAAAGCAATCACAGGTGTTGATTTGGAGAGCTAGCTAAGACAACAACGGGAAAGACAACAACAGCTAATCAGCTAAGACAACAACAACAGGTAAAATGGCAATGAATGGGTAGAGAGGGTCAGTTAACTACACACAGGGCCTGAGTTCGAGGGTGGGGCCGACAGATAAACAAAATAAACAAAAATGGAGTACCGTGATTAATGAACAGTCCAGCTAGGTGATCACAGGGTCCAGTGAACAGCAAAAGATGAAACAGGGAAGCCGTTAGGTAGTCGTTACGACGCTAGGCGAGCGGGGGACACGGCGTTCCTAAAGTTAGCAGGCCGGGGCTAGCAGAAGCGTCTTCACTGACGTCCAACAAAGGCCGGTTGAGGGCACATCGGACGGAATTACGTCGGCAGACCAGTCGTGATGGATCGGCTCGGCTCCATGTCGACAAAGGGTTCAGGCCAATTGGCAAAAGAGGTATTGTAGCTGGAGTAATTTTGTTTGCTAGCCGGGAGATACGCCTGGCTCGAGGTTAATTGGTGCTAGCTTTTGGACAAGGACGTTAGCCACTATAGCCACTCGGTAGCAGTTAGCAAGCTGCTATGATCCGAGGCAAAGGTCCGGAGCTTACGGCAGGAATCCGGTGATGTCGTGGTTTTGTGCTAATAGCTACAATGTGTGATTGACAACTACTAGAGTTGTTTGTATTTATTTAAAGGAACCCACTGATCCTTAGACTGTCTAGTTTACAAAATAGTCTGATATAACCTACAGTATATTTTAACAGTACATTTCAATATTCCCTGTTGGGCAAACACCTCCCTTCTCCTCTACTTGCTATATATTCTTCCTCCACTGTTAACCACTCCTGATCTGGATGACACTTGGCCAAACATGGGCTTCTCGTTGAACAGGGTCAAAGTAAACAGTTTGCGTTGTTGATGAAACCCTCAGCATCTCTCAGGTACACCTCGAGGCAGAGTCTAATCTCTGAGCTGCTGAACAGGATTAAATTGGATCAGTCGACTACCAGCATGCTTTGCGGGACAATCAGCTTGGAAACAGCATTCTGCCTGTTTGACAGCAGAACCTCCAGGAGGGCTGACTTTAACAGGCTATTAAAGTCCATAATGCGTTCAGCCACATTGACAGTTTAGTGGCAATGTATAAACTCTCTGGCGACAACATAGGCTTTAGTGATTAATGGAGCTGTGACATATCACGCGTTACACAGAGAAGCCAGGTCCCCTCAATCAGCAATTCATTTTGACGCTGCTGTGTTTTTAAACATGCCTACCTTTTCACTATAGTCCTAGACCAGGCATGGACAGCAGCTTGGATCAATTTGTTTGTGCATCAGCAGTTTTTTTCTTGTTAAGTCAGTCACTGATAGTCACCCAATTAGCCCATGCCAGTAAAATGCAACATTTTCTCTATGTCCCATGGCAAAATGTGTAGAATTGCACAATGTTAACTTTTGCCCGATTTAGAATGTGAAATGGTGATTATGATATTCTGTAGGTCTCAGAGACAGACTTTTATAGACAGCAGACAAAGACAATAGAAATGTAGTATACACAATCAAATGTGCCTTCTACTCGAGTTCATATGGACCAAGCTGCTCCCCAGAATTCCAGTTCTTGAAAAGTCCAAAGTAAACAAGCCCCTGCAACAAACTTTTACAAGAAATAGTTTTTAAAAAAGACGACAGAGCAGCAACAGAGAATCAATAGTCCAGCCGAGGAGTCGGTAGCATGAATCAGTAATGAGTTCAGGACCCCTCTGTATGAGGAATGGGCTTTATTGGGAGTGTGCTTGAGGCGTATGGTGCTCAAGGCATATGAGTGTTATAGCCTGGAGGCTTGTACAGGGAAACCTTGTGTGAGCGGGGTACTCTGTGGCGCCAAGAACGTCCGGCCTCCTTCACACAACCCCCTGCCAGCCGTCATCCAGGATCCTGGCTCGGGTGCGTCAGGGCTAGAATGAAAGACTCAGTAATCCTGATAGAGGAGATGAGGAATATTTTACCACAGGTAAAATGCTCTTACAGATGGTCAAACTATCAACAAACTATATGTTGATAAGCAACTGTTTGCTACGGTTACGGTTAGGTTTAGAATACGGGTCAAGGTTAGAGTTAGGACTAGGGTTAGGGTTAGGGATAGCTAGTTTACATTTTATTTATAGTCTGTAAATAGTCTGTAGATCATCAACAGATTAGGGTTGAATATTTTCCAGGTGTTTTGCAAATGTTCCATCCCGAGAATAAATCACTTTTCTCCAGGGTAACCCGGTATTTCCCGCCAAAACTGGAAGTGTCATTCTAAAGCGTATAAAGCAGAAAAATATGTCTGGATTTGAATAGAGTTTAACAAAGACAATACAAATGTAGTTTACAAAATCAGAAATGCCTTCCACTCAAGACTAAACTGCTCAAGTCCAAAGTAAACAAGCCCTTGCACCAAACTTTTACAAGAAACAGTAAAAAAGACGACTGAGCCTCAAAAGAGAATCAATAGTCCAGCCGAGGAGTCGGTTGCATGAATCAGTAATGAGTTCAGGACCCCTCTGCATGAGGAATGGGCTTTATTGGGAGTGTGCTTGAGGCGTATGGTGCTAAAGGCATATGAGTGTTCTATCGGCATGACAATTCAAACCCGATGCCACCTGAGCCTGATGAGCCATACATTAAAGCCCAAATGATTGTGCCGTTATCCAATACAGCATATATAATATACTGTATATGCTACCGCATATGACACATGACAGAAAAATATAAAAACCCTTAGGTGTAGTTATGCTCTCTTGGGTAAATCAATTCAAAGCTCCAGTAAGCTAATATTTTTGAGTGAGACTGTATTACTGTACTTTATTATATTATACTGTATTATAATGACTGGAATTACGGACCTCATTCAAACCAGGAAGCTGGGAGAGAACATGGGACACTAGTCCAGGAAATGTGTCCTACAAAGTTACAGTTATAGGCGAGTAAATGTGATTTTAATTTTGAAATATAACAGGGCCTATTTAAATGTTTTATATTTAGTAGGCTGATGCATATATAGGCTACCTTTCATAATTTCCCCCTAATGTTGTGCGACATGCGCATTAGCCAATCTCTTTCTCTCTCTATTGTTGCTTAATTCCTTCCTTGCTTTTTACAGTTATATGAAATAAGTGTTGTTGTCCTTGATCTTCGTCATTTTAATGGCATGCTTGAATGATATAGCAGTAGAATAAGATGTAGACGGCTTTCACGTCTCTTCACGAAGATTGAGTGGTTATGGGTGATAGTCTGATTAAAAAACCCGCCATAGCCTGCCGCCATCGCGCATTCTCTCTGTATTGACACTCCCAGTGAGTTCAATTGGGCTGCTGTATTTAACATTCAGAAAACAAGAGCTTGCATCTCTCTTCGAAAAATCTATTGTTATAAGAAATGCAAAAAAATGATAATTCCAGCAAGCTATTCCAGTCTAGTTTTTCCTGGGACTCCAAGTGCTAAGGAGCGTTTTATTGAGGCGAGGCCAACGGAGCGCAGGTGTATATTGCGCAAAAGACAGAGGCTATAAGTTAAATGCTTATGCATAATTCATTAGCTAAATATACAGTGCCTTCAGAAAGTATTCACACCCCTAGACTTTTTCCACATTTTATTGTGTTATAGCCTGCATTTCTAATGGATTCAATGGAGATCTTTTGTCTCTTGCCTACACACAATACCCCATAATTTTGAAAGTGGAATTATTATAAATTTTTACAAATTAATAAAGAATGAAAATGAAATGAGTCTTGAGTCAATAAGTATTCAACCCCTTTGTTATGGCAAGCCTAAATAAATTCAGCAGTAACAAATATCTTAAGTCACATAATTACTTGGATCGACACACTCTGTGTGCAATAATAGAGTTCAACATGATTTTTGAATGACTACATCATATCTGAACCCCAAATATACAATTAGCTGTAAGGTCCCTCAGTCGAGCAGTGAATTTCAAACACAGATTCAACTCAAAAGATAAGGGAGGTTTTACAACGCCTCGCAAAGAAGGGCACCTATTGGTAGATTGGTAAAAAAAGAAAAGCAGACATTGAATATGCCTTTGAGCATGGTGAAGTTCTTAATTACACTTTGGATGGTGTATCAATACACCCAGTCACTACAAAGATACAGGCGTCCTTCCTAACTCAGTTGCAGGAGAGGAAGGAAACCGCTCAGGGATTTCAGCATGAGACCAATGGCGACGTTAAAATAGTTAGAGTTATTGGATGTGTTAGGAGAGAGAACTGAGGATGCATCAACAACATTGTAGTTACTCTACAATACTAACTTAATTGACTGAGTGAAAAGAAGTAAGCTTGTACAGAATAAAAATTATTCTAAAACATGCATCCTGTTTGCAACAAGGCACTAAAGTAATACTGCAAAAAAATGTGGCAAAGCAATTCACTTTTTGTCCTGAATGCAAAGTGTTAAGTTTGTGGCAAATCCAATACATCACATTACTGAGTACCACTCTCCATATTTTCAATCATAGTGGTGGCTGCAATATGTTATGGGTATGCGTGTAATCGTTAAGGAGTGAGGTGTTTTTCAAAATAAAAAATAAACAGATTAGAGCTAAACACAAGCAAAATCCTAGAGGAAGACCATGTTTAGTCTGCTTTCCACCAGACACTGGGAGATGAATTAACCTAAAACACAAGGACAGATCTACACTGGAGTTAGACGACACTGAATGTTCCTGAGAGGCCGAGTTACAATTTTGACTTAATCTGCTTGAAATCTATAGCAAGACTTGAAAATAGTTGTCTAGCAATGATCAACAACCAATTTGACAAGGCTTGAAGAATTATTTAAAGAATAATGGACAAATAATGTACAATCGAGGTGTGCAAAGCTCTTAGAGGCTTACCCAGAAGGACCCACAGCTGTAATCGCTGCTAAAGGTAATTCTAACATGTATTGACTCAGGGGTGTGCATACTTATGTCATTTAGATATTTCTGTCTTTAATGTTCAATAAATTTGCCAACATATCTAAAAATCTATCTTTAACAGGATTATCTATTTTGGATGCAATTTGAATGCAATTGATGGAGAGAGAAAGATTGCGAGAGAACGCTCACGTATGGACTGATTTTAAAGCATTGATATTCAAGTGATAGGCTCCTTTAAAACTCTGCTGCTTCAATAATTAACAAATAAGGTGACCCCTGAAAGCCAGATGGAGATGCGTAAATTATATTCCTGGAGAATAGATTATACTGATGAAAATGTAGGCCTACCAGTCACAAGAAAAAAAGTTACTATTATGCGATGCGTTGTGAACTGTGCTCCCTACCCTGAGCGTTGATGATTGATCATGCAGATAGCAGAGAGCAGGCCATAGAGAAGCCAGATTTCGTTATCACATATAATTTAACAGTTCCATTTCATGTCATACTGTTGATATAAATAATGTATCATAATTTACCGGTTTCTCACAGTTATTTATCCCTGGAAAAGTGGGTTTGGGGGGTTTGGGGGGTAAATCTCGGTAAATCTCGGTAACCCGTTTCCGGGATTCAACCTTACTACAGATGGACTATCCAAATAAAGTGTTACCCTGGCCAGTCCCATCCCCAGCCAGAATCCACACCGGAGCCTCCAGTCCTTGCCCAATTATACGCACCACTCTGGGCATGGATTGAGGAGAGGCCCCCCTTAGGCGGGCTTTTGTTGTGACAGCTGACACAGTCTTGTTAAGTTACCTCTGTCTCTCTGCATGCCATGCATCTGTGGAAGGGAGGAGGGCGGGATGCATGCAGATGGTCTCCTGGCTTAAGGGGGCTATGTGAGAGGAGAGGTAGAAAGGGGAAAGAGGAGAGGAGAGTCGCTCGCCCGACCAACGGAATGTTGGTTTTTAACCATCGTTGCCCAGTAAAGGGAGATCAGAAAAAAGATAACCCCGGATTATAGGCCAATATCTATGATAAGTGCAGATATGAATCTATCCTCGTCCTTGCTGGCTGGCTGCTGGGCCTTTCAACCAGGAGCATCAAATCAGTCATGAGACATGCTGTGGTGCCAGAACATTTGCATTTCACACTGATCAAAGTGAGACGAAAGCAGTGTGTTACCCATCCTCCCATCATCATCAGGTCCTTTCCTCCTCCTCTAACAGGCCCCGCCACCACTGCCATCACCATCACTCACTTCATTGCCAAGAGGAAGCCCTGTGGAGTCACACTGAAGATTGTACATGTCAAAATTACAGTAATATGGGTCTATATATGGGTCAAACGTGTTTGTGGAGAGAGAGGTAGATTTTGCGGTTGAAGTAACTAATTCAATCATGCAGTGAGATTAGTCATGTTCTCTGTGTAAGGACCTAGGGGCGCTTTTGGCAGTTTCGAGATGGAAATCGTTTCGCTGACAAAGAGGAAGAAACATGTCTCTGTAATCGGTACCATGGGTTTAATATACGACACAGAGTGACTGATGCTTATACGGCGCCTACAAATGGGTATTTTGCCGTTAAAATACTACAAATCAGTCTCTCTCCCTAGGGTGTGTTTTGCATATCATCTGTGGTAGTAGCAGCTGTGTACTAAATGGCACCCTTTTCACTATTTAGTGCACTACTTTTGACCAGGGCCCATAGAGCTCTGGTCAACAATAGTGCACTATGTAAGGAAGTAAGGTATAGGGTGCCATTTGGAGCACAGGCGTAGTCCTCAGACATGGTGTTCGGGTGTTGTTGTGTGAACCTTAAATGGGTAAATGTAACTTTAGGCTTGCTCTTTGTGAATATTTGACCCCACAGATGACCACACTCGTGTCAGACTGCAACTGCTAGATGGAGACCCCCACTCGGACTACATGAATGCCAACTACATCGACGTAAGTATGAGGCCGCGGAGACGTCAAGGGAATGGACTGCTACTTTTTATCATAACGTCTTATTTTCACTCCAGATCTTTACTAAGATACAATCAAATATTGCACAGAGCATAATGGGTACTGAAGTAGATCATGCTGCTATGTGCCTCTATTTTATTTTTTATTTAGCCTTTATTTATCTAGGCAATTCAGTTAAGAACAAATTCTTATTGACAATGACGGCTAAAACCTAACCCGGACGACGCTGGGCCAATTGTGCGCCGCCCTATGGGACTCCCAATCACAGCCGGTTGTGATGCAGTCTGGAATTGAACCAGGGTCTGTAGTGACGCCTCTAGCACTGAGATGCAGTACCTTAGTTGACATATTATTATCTGCTGCAAACACAGAGCTTCTGAGCATGTATGACGATAATGACAATGTCCATATGATTGTCTCTATTATGCTTAGGGGGCTGTGAATTCCCTGCACTTCGAGAAACGGCATCAGTACAAGTCGGCATTACAGCTGTATCTATAATCATGTCATCAAGCCCCGTTTCCTCTAATAAAACAATGACTGGGTCGATTGTGCCAGGATCCGCTGGTAAAATTGACTGGTATACCTGGCTCTAGCCCTAGGAGCCTCAACTGTGTTGATTGTTAATTTATCTAACAGTGGTTGCAATAGTAATGAATTTGAAAGTGTTTGTTTTTTTCACGCACGTTCGCACTTGATATGGTTAAATGACAATGTCGTATTAATGAAATGAAATTGATAAATTCATTTGAACAAGGCAATTTGTCTCGATGGAACAATATGACAGAATTGCCTATTATTTTCGCGGATAGGGAAAATGAAGAGGCTCGGATTTGATCTGATTTAAAAAGGACCTTGCGCTGTTACAGTACACCTCAGGGTTTTCTTTTTTCTCTTCTCTTTCTCACAGGGGTATCATAGACCAAGACATTACATCGCCACACAAGGTAATTACATTGGATGGAGGGGAGGTCTGTAAAGACAGTAGACAGCTGGAAAAGTGTTCCCAGACGTAAGGGAGGTAATTACTTGGACGCCCTAAAAAAAACACACAGTTAAAGCCAATAACACATTTAAGACACCATTCCTTTAGTCCCATAACAAATCGGGGCTTATCTTAAATGGATCGTGGGCATGGTTGTGCAGTGGATAAGTTGCTCTCCTTCTGGGATCAGATAATGAAGGATGAGACGGTGATGCCATGCATCTCAAGATTCTTCAGAAAGTATAACTGCATTGGGAAGCCAATAGAAAGCTCTAGTCAATGGTAGTGCACTTTATGGGGATAGAAGGTGCCATTCTCAGGCATAGGGTACCATTTTGAATGCAGCCATAATGACACAATTCGAACACTTGGCTCCTACGTGTACTTCCTGGTTCCTGTTACGATCATCTCTGTCCAATACTTCTTGATATTATCCTTGCTTTCTTTTCTCCTTCCAGGCAGTGGTGGAAAAAGTACCCAATTGTCATACTTGAGTAAAAGTATGATACCTTAATAGGAAATTACTCAAGTAAAAGTAAAAGACACCCAGTAAAATACTACTTGAGTAAAAGTCTAAAAGTATTTGGTTGTAAATATACTTAAGTATACAAGTAAAAGTATAAATCATTTTAATTTCCTTATGTTTAAGCAAAGCAGACGGCACCATTTTATTTTGTATTATTTTATTTACGGATAGCCAGGGGCACACTCCAACACTCATTTACAAAAGATAGATTTGTGTTTAGTGAGTCTACCTGATCAGAGGAAGTTGAGATGACCACGTGTTCTCTTGATAAGTGCATGAATTGGATCCTTTTCCTGTCCTGCTAGGCATTCAACATGTAATGAGTACTTTTCTGGTGTCTGGGAAAATGTATGGAGTAAAAAGTACATTATTTTCATTAGGAGTGAAGTAAAAGTAAAAGTAGTCAAAAATATAAATAGTAAAGTACAGATACCCCCAAAACGACTTAAGTAGTACTTTAAAGTATTTTTACTTAATTACTTTACACCACTGCTTCCAGGCCCCATGCAGGAGACGGTGAGAGATTTCTGGAGGATGATCTGGCAAGAGAATTCTGGCAGTATCGTCATGGTTACGAACCTGGTGGAAGTGGGCAGGGTGAGTTCATCAAAGCGGATTTGAAAGGTGTTAGAGGAGTACTACTCTGGGGACACTGCCAAGTGGCTAAGAACGTGCGACGTTATTGCAGAACCATCAACGGTTCTCATACTGAATGGATTTCTGTGCCCGTCTCTTTCCCCACTGCTCGAAAAACACTTGTTTGTTTAATAGGTTAGGGTGTGTCAATCATAGCTCATATTCCCCTTCCCTACACCTCATACCATTGCTGTTCACAACAACAAATAGTTCACAACAAATGTCATGTTCACAATAAATCAACAACAAATGACTTTTCTTTGTTTTCAATGCCATTCAATTAGGCCTCTTTGTATATTATGAATATACTATCAACCACTGAAATAGAATGAAATGATTGGTCCTGTGTAATATTTTTTCTGTCCATTTCAGGAGCACTTTTGTCTGACTTTTGCACTCTAGGGTCAAAAGTCCCATACAGCCTCTTTAAGAGACAAGGATTTGACCATGTATGTTTCTCTTCCCAGGTGAAGTGCGTGAGGTACTGGCCTGACGAGACTGATGTGTACGGAGATATCAAGGTGACACTGATCGAGACAGAGCCACTGGCCGAGTACGTCATTCGCACCTTCACAGTCCAGAAGGTAAACCGACTAAGTCAATAACCATGCTCTCTTGTTTTGTTTTCATTCATTCCAACCAAGAGGATTTACATTTGTGGTTGACTGCAAGGTGAAACTATGTTGTTCAACTGGGAAATGAGAGTATAATTGAACACTAGTAATCAGTAAGGATTTGCATTGAAAGAAGCACAATATAATTGGGATGCAGGATTCAGACTTCGACGCCATTGTTCTGTTAGATCCCTTTGAAAGGGAAACATCAGAGAAACAGTCACAAAACTAGCCAGCTTTGATAGTCTTGAAATTCATATTTTGTGGCTCTCTAAAAGCCGCTTAAGCAGACAACACAACAGCTTGTAGTCAACGAATTTTGCATGCACTTAATCCATCAGTTTTGCAAGAAAGCAAAACTTCCTTTTAACCTTCTCACACTCTCCATTTGAAAGGGAAACAGGACTTTGTCATTACAGAACTCCACTATCACACCACAACCTTAATTCCCGGGCCTTTAAAAAGCAGTGCCCATGATGGGTTCACGCTTCGTATGCTTTCAAATATAACGTATCAAATCATTTTAATTGCGTCATATAATGAGCTCTGAAATTATGAAAAGCATTATTAATGACGAATGCAAAGGGATTATTTTACTGCACCACACAGATAGATAGATTTTAAAGCCCGTACACACACGCATACTTCAATCTGTTGAAAATAAAATAAAACAGAGCCCACTGGATTGGCAAATTTAGACATAGTTTACCTCAGATTTACACCGTTACCACCTTCAATACTGCACCTGTCGACCCAAGTGTCCATATACTCCAAACAGGCGAGAT
Source organism: Salvelinus fontinalis (assembly GCF_029448725.1). Taxonomy (NCBI): domain Eukaryota; kingdom Metazoa; phylum Chordata; class Actinopteri; order Salmoniformes; family Salmonidae; genus Salvelinus; species Salvelinus fontinalis. The sequence continues at coordinate 2,726,966 of NC_074682.1, read as the reverse complement.
ATTTTAACTGCAGTGTATTATGTGGGCTTTGCAGGCATATCAACGCTAGCGTGCAGGGATTAAACAGTTAACCAACCCAAATGGCAATTTAGCACTTAGCATTAGCGTAGAGAGTTTAGTTTATTAGGAGCCCCATTAGCTACTGTACATACAGCAGCTACTCTTCCTGGGGTCCATATAAACCCTACAAATACATGACAAAGTACAGAATAGTAAAAGACTAGAACAACATAAGATAATACATAACATTTCAAATAAAAAAATGACATATTATATATAGGAAAGACACCAAGAGATAACAAAAATACTATTTACACACTATTCATATATACATATTCTTATATACAGTACAGTTAAAAGGGAGTTGAGGTGTGAAACCTGTGATCATTATTACTACTGTAGCCCAGTGTTATACTATACTCTAAATGGCCACTTTCCACTTTCCGCACATCCCCACCCATTATGTGCTGCTGTCTTGGCTGATATCCTTATTGGTGGGTTCTATTTCAAATATAGCGTTTCGATATCTCACTTTATGCGAATTCACTCCAGCAGATTCTCCAAAGCCTTGTTCACATTGGAAGTTTGAAGTGACTCGAATCCTATTTGTTTGCCTATCTGATTCTAATCTGTTTTTTTCCTGCAGTCTGATTCCATGTGATTTTTGGCTGTTCAGTTATTTTAAACCACATTTCAAATCACCTACAAATCTGATTCCTGGCCATGTGACTCAAATCTGATGAATTTGCCCTCAAGTGGTTTTAGACTGTTATTCAGCATATCTTGTTGCTTGCTAGCTACTCTGTTGACAGTTTGACAAGAACATGTGTTCGGTAACTGGCTTAATTGTTTACAAACAAATGAGTGAATGTGCTAGAAAGCTAAACAGCTATCTAGCTAGCTAATTGACAGCTGTGGCTAGCCAAAATCGACCCGTTTTTAAAGGACTCGTTTGGAAAGCTGGACCATGTTATCCTTTGAGGCTTTGAAGGTGTTCTTACCCTATGATTTTGAACATTCAAGGCAACTGGGAAGCATCCATGGCAGGCATTGTTGTCACTTTAGCTTGTACATAGCTTCTAAGTGATAGGAAGCACAAGCGCCACCACCAATCAGCCTACAACACTGCACACATACCTGTCGTTACTATGACAACTAGAGTAGCCTTGTCAGCCAATTCAGCTTAACGCTACAGCATTCTAAACAATTCTGTGACTTCAACTTTGTGTCGACAGTTTGTGGAAGGCCCCGTGCACGAAGCGAGGTCCAAACAGAAATGGTTTGTCGAGATCGGTGTGGAAGAACTTCACTTTCTGCACAGAGCCCTGACCTTAACCCCATTCAAACACCTTTGGGATGAATTGGAACACTGACTGCGAGCCATGCCTAATCGCCCAACATCCGTGCACAACCTGACTTACATGCTGACCACACCGCTCGCGTCGCATGTGAAATAAATTTACACATACATGTTATTTGATCATTGCACCCACACTGCTCGCGTGCGTCAACGAGTGTCTGCGTGGCCAGGCGCTTAAATTGAAATTGGTTCTATTTGTAACGCTCAGCGCACTGCAAGTCCGGCCTCTCCCATCTCCTCATTGGTTTTTAGGAGCATATACCCACGTGGGTGATTGAAAGATTAACTGAGGTCTTCACTCCAGTCGGTTGTAGTAATGCACCGTAAAGTTGGTTGCCAACCGTCATATAAAGTCCAAAGAAGAAAAATAAGCCTGAAGGAAGGAGGAGAGATGATGAGAAACTAAATTTGGTTTACCGTTTTATCTGTGGATTAATTGTCGGAGTAGTGGACCTTGTGCATTTCAGGTAAAAAGGTGCACACGGACGTAGGCATGTGCAATGGCGCACGCGTCCGGTTTGGTCAGCATGTTATGCTCTTGTTTCTGAATAGAAGCAACTCCCCACAGCAATGTTCCAATATCTAGTGGAGGCTGTTATAGAAACAAAAGGGGGACGACCTCCATATTAATGCACATGATATTGAAATGATATGTTCGATTAACAGGTGTCCACATACTTTTGGTCATGTAGTGTATTTCAAAGAAATAGATTCGATGTCTTACTGTATGGGGATGTAGACTTCCCTCATAATGCAGACATGTTCTCTGAAGCCAGACTAGTCCCAAAAATATCACCCCTCAGTTCGCAGTCTCTGCACAGGGGCATTGTCATGCTGAAACAGGAAAGGGCCTTCCCCAAACTGTTGCCACAAAGTTGGAAGCACAGAATTGTCTAGAATGTCAATGTATGCTGTAGCGTTAAGATTTCCCTTCAATAGAACTAAGGGGCCTAGTCCGAACCATGAAAAACATCCACAGACCATTATTCCTCCTCCACCAAATGTTATACTTGGCACTATGCATTCGGGCAGATAGCGTTCTACTGGCAACTGCCAAACCCAGATTTGTCCATCGGACTGACAGATGGTGAAGCGTGATTCATTATAGAATGCGTTTCTACTGCTCCAGAGTCCAATGGAGGCGAGCTTTACACCACTCCAGCTGATGCGTGGCATTGCACATGGTGATCTTAGGCTTGTGTGTGACTGCTCGGCCATGGAAACGCATTTCATGAAGCTCCCGACAAACAGTTATTGTGCTGACGTTGCTTCCAGAGGCAGTTTGGAACTCAGTAGGGAGTGTTGCAACCCAGGACAGACGATTTGAACTCGTTTCAGCGAGCCCCTTCGCGGCTGAGCCGCTGTTGCTCCTAGATGTTTACACTTCACAATAACACCACTTACAGTTTACCGGAGCAGCTCTAGCAGGGCAGAAATTTGATAATGACTTGTTGGAAGGTGGCATTATATGATGTTGCCACGTTGAAAGTCACTGAGCTCTTCAGTACGGGTGTGGCTGAAATAGCTGAATCCACTCATTTCAAGGGGTATCCACATAATTTTGACCATGTAGTTTGGAACTATGATCTATGATCATATGAGTGAGATCTCTCCCTGCTTTTCCCTGCTCTCAAGAGCTCAAGGAAGAGAGGCATGCATGAAAATAACGGGAGGCTGGGCGAGTGGCATGTTATGAAGAGGAGAGGGGCTCACCTCATTCGCCGCTCAACCTGTCTGTCTCCAAGAGTAGCTGTGATTGGTACTTCAGTTAGAGAGTCCACTAGAGCAAATCCTCATAAAGTGAGATATCTCACTCATATTATTATATAACTGTGTTTATGCAAATACAACCCTACATTTTAGTATCATGTCACGTGCCTAGCAGAGTGAGAACCAATCACCTTCTACTCTGCTGAGTTAATGCTGCCATGGCAAACACGAGCTAGGCCCTACCTACCTTCCTCACAATCTTTGATTTACTACACATTGTGGCTTTGTTGTGTCGCATCTTAGATCTTTACGCGTTATCTACTCATATTGATTTCGTAGTGTAATTTGAACATCAGAGGAAAGGAAATCAATGGTCTCCCAGCTATCAAATCCCCTTTGTTTTGTTCCCATACACACAAGTTGTCATAATGCACTTTTTTTTAAAGAAACCAATCAGTAGCTATATTTATTCAGTTGTTGAGCCGGAATTGGAGCCCGTTTGCTCTACAGTTTCGAGGAAGTTCACTGTAAATCTACATGGCGCTGGAATGTATTGCAGCTGTTTTACGGGCTCCTGACCAATTCTGTTATTTTGTGCTGATCTTAACTTGTTTTGTACATAATGTTTCCAACTTCGTTTCCTATGACTGAAAATAGCTTCTGGACATCAGAACAGCAACCACTAACCTCAATTTGGATAAAGATTTCTACTTCAAAGAGTCAGTGTCACAGAACATACTGCTCACCCCAGACCTGGCCCTAATCCCCGACAATCGGAAGAGAAAGAGACAACGATGTAGAGGCCAACGTGCGGGTACACTGATGAAAGTACAGAGGCGAGTAAATAATCCACCTGTACATTGCATTCAATTGGTGAGTCATTGGAGAACAAACTGGACGAGATCCGTTCGAGACTATCCTATCAACGGGACCTGGAGAACTGTAATATCCTATTTTTCGCGGAAACTTGGCAGGAACAAGGACATGGATAATATTCAAACTGTTTTTTCTATACGTCAGCAGGAAAGTAACGGCAGCATCGGGCAAGCTCAAGGGGGGTGGTGTGGGTCTCTTTGTTAGCAACAGCATGTGTGCGAACTCTAATATTAAGGAAATCTCGAGGTTCTGCTCAACTGTAAGAATACCTCATGATAAGCTGTGGACCATGCTATTTACCAAGAGAGTTTTCATCCATATTTTTCGTTGCTGTTTATTTACCACCCCAAACCTACGCTGGCACTAAGACCACACACAATGAGGTGTATAGGGCCATAAGCACAAGAAACAAGAAAATAAACAAGAAAATACTCATCTAAAAGTGGCGCTCCTAGTGGTCAGTGACTTGAATGCAGGAAAACTGAAATCCATCTTACCTAATTTCTATAATTTCTGTCACCTATGCAACTAGAGGTGAAAAAGCTCTACATCACCTTTACTCCACACACAGAGAGGCATACAAAGCTCTCCCACGCCATTTGGCCAATCTGAACATACAATTGAAGTCGGAAGTTTACATACACTTAGGTTGGAGTCATTAACTCGTTTTTCAACCACTCCACATATTTCTTGTTAACAAACTATAGTTTTGGCAAGTCAGTTAGGACATCTACTTTGTGCATGACAAGTAATTTTTCCAACAATTGTTTACAGACAGATTATTTCATTTATAATTCACTGTATCACAATTCCAGTGGGTTAGAAGTTTACATACACTAAGTTGATTGTGCCTTTAAACAGCTTGGAAAATTCCAGAAAATTATGTCATGGCTTCAGAAGCTTCTGATAGGCTAATTGACATCATTTGAGTCAATTGGAGGTGTATCTGTGGATGTGTTTCAAGGCCTACCAACGTTGTCCCCACAGTGACCATATGTACATATCCAAACCAGAAGCCATGGACAACATCCACACTGAGCTAAAGGCTAGAGCTGCCGCTTTCAAGGAGCGGGACACTAACACTTATAAGAAATCCCGTTACGCCCTCCAATGAACCATCAAACAGACAAAGCATCAATGCAGGACTAAGATCGAATCCTACTATACCAGCTCTGACTCTCGTCGAATGTGGCAGGGCTTGCAAACTATCAGGGATTACAAACGGAAACCCAGCCGTGAGCTGCCCAGCGACACGAGCATACCAGATAAGCTAAATTCTATGCTTGCTTCAAGGCAAGCAACACTGAACCATGCGTGAGAGCACTAGCTGTTCCGAACGATCACTGTCTCTGTAGATCATGTAAGGCACTTTAAACAGGTTAACATTTACAAGGCAGTAGGGACAGATGGATTACCAGGACGTGTACTCAGAGCATGCGCCAACCAGCTGTCAAGTGTCTTCACTGACATGTTAAAGCTCTCCCTGACTCAGTCTTTAAAACCTACATGTTTCAAGCAGACAACCAGAGTTGTTTCAACCATTGGGCACCCGAGTGGCGCAGCGGTCTAAGGCACTGCATCTCAGTGCTAGAGGCGTCACTACAGAAACCACTATTTGAGACCATGGTGTATCACAACCGGCTGTGAATGGGAGTTCCATATGGCGGCGCACAATTGGCCCAGCGACGTTTGTGTTTGGCTGGTGTAAGCCATCATTGTAAATAGGAATTTGTTCTTAACTGACTTAACTGACAGACCCTTTACTCAGTACTTTGTTGAAGCATCTTTGCGAGTGAATACAGCCCCGTATCTTCTTGGGTATGAAGCTACAAGCTTGGCACACCTATATTTGGGGAGTTTCTCTCATTCTTCTCTGCAGATCCTCTCAAGCTCTGTCATGTTGGATGAGAAGTGTTGCTGCACAGCTATGTTCAGGTCTTTCCAGAGATGGGGTTCAAGTCCGGGCTCTGGCTGGGCCACTCAAGGACATTCAAAGATTTGTCCTTAAGCCAGTCCTGTGTGGTCTTGGCTGTGTGCTTAGGGTCGTTGTCCTGTTGGAAGGTGAACATTCGCCCCAGTCTGAGGTGCTGAGCGCTCTGGAGCAGGTTTTCATCAAGGATCTCTCGTTACTTTGCTCTGTTCATCTTTACCTCGATCCTGACTAGTCTCCCAGTCCCTGCCGCTGAAAAACATCACCACAGCTTGATGCTGCCACCACCATGCTTCACCTTAGGAATGGTGCCAGGTTACCTCGAGATGTGGCGCTTGGCATTCAGGCCAAAGAGTTCAATCTTGTTTTCGTCAGACCAGAGAATCTTGCTTCTCATGGTCTGAGAATCCTTTAGGTGCCTTTTGGCAAACGTCAAGCAGGCTGTCATGTGCCTTTTACTGAGGAGTAGCTTCCATCTGGCCACTCCACCATAAAGGTGTGATTGCTTGAGTCCTGCAGAGATGGTTGTCATTCTGGAAGGTTCTCCCATCTCCAAAGAGGAACTGTAGCTCTGTCAGGGTGACCATCGGGTTCTTGGCCACCTCCCTGACCAAGGCCCTTCTCCCCTGATCGCTCAGTTTGGCTGGGCGGCCAGCTCTAGGAAGAGTCTTGGTGGTTCTAGACTTCTTCCATTTCAGAATGATGGAGGCCACTGTGTTCTTGGGGACCTTAAATGCTGCAGAAATGTTTTGGTACTCTTTCCCAGATCTGTGCCTCGACACAATCCTGTCTCGGAGCTCTACGGACAATTCCTTCAACCTCATTGCTTGTTTTTTGTTCTGACATGCACTGTCAACTGTGGGACCTTCTAAAGACAGGTGTGTGCCTTTCCAAATGATGTCCAATAAATTGAATTTACCACAGGTGCACTCCAATCAAGATGAAGAAACATCTCAAGGATGATCAATGGAAACCGGATGCACCTCAACTCAATTTCGAGTTAGAGTACTGTTCCAAAAAAATCTAAAAACCTGTTTTCGCTTTATCATTATGGGGTATTGTGTGTAGATTGAGTTAATAAAAATATTTTAAAACATTTTAGAATAAAGCTTTCATGTAAAAAAATAGGGAAAAGTCCAGAGGTCTGATTTCTTTCCGAATGCACTGTATGTGAGAATGCTACTCATTGACTACAGCTCAGCTTTCAACACCATACTGCCCTCCAAGCTCATCACTAACCTAAGGACCCTGGGACTAAACACCTCCCTCTGCAACTGGATCCTGGACTTACAGACGGGACACCGCAAGGAGGTGAGGGTAGGCAACAACACATCTGCCACGCTGACCCACAACACGGGGGACCCTCAGGGTGTGTGATTCGTCCCCTCCTGTACTCCCTGTTCATCCATGACTGCATGACTCCAACACCATCATTAAGTTTGCTGACAACAAAACGGTGGTAGGCCTGATCACCAACTACAATGAGACAGCCTGTAGGGAAGTGGTTAGAGACTTGGCAGTGTGGTGCCAGGACAACAATCCTTCAACGTCAGCAAAACTAAGGAGCTGATCATGGACTACAGGAAACGGAGGGCCGAGCATGCCCCCTTTCACATTGATGGAGTTGTAGTGGAGTGGGTTGAGAGTTGCAAGTTCCTCGTTGCCCTAAGGATCAATCATGGTCTAAACACTTACACAGTCGTGAAGAGGGCCTCTTCCCCCTCGGGAGGCTGAAACAATTTGGTATGGGCCCTCAGATCCTCAATAAGTTCTACAGTTGCACCCTTAAGAGCATCTTGACTGTCTGAATCACTGCTTGTTATGGCAACTGCTTAGCATCCGACTGCAAGGCGCTACAGAGGGTAGTGTGGACGGCCTAGTACATCACTGGGGCCAAGCTCCCTGCAATCCAGGACCTCTATACCAGGCGGTGTCAGAGGAAGACCCTAAAAATTGTCAAAGACTCCAGCCACCCAAGTCATAGGCTGTTCACTCTGCTACCGCACGGCAAGCGGTACCGATGCACCAAGTCTGGAACCAACAGGACCCTGAACAGCTTCAACCCCCAATCCATAAGACTGATAAATAGTTAGTTAAATAGTCCGGGTAGCTATTTCGTTAACTATCTGCATTGACCCTTTTTGCACTAACTTTTTTGACTCATCACATACGCTGCTGCTACTGTTTATTAACTGTCTCTTTGGCAGTATCACATCCGGCCATGATTGGGAGTTCCATAGCGCGCCGCAAAATTGGCTCAGCGTTGTGCGGATTTGGCCAGGGTAGGCCTTCATTGTAAATAATAATTTGTTCTTAACTGACTTGCCTATTTAAATTAAGGTTAAATAAAAAATACAAATACAAAAAATCCTGTTTATATCTACCGCAATTACCTTGTACCCCTGCACATCGACTCGGTACTGGTACCCCTTGTGTATAGCCACGTTATCGTTTATTATTTATTATTATTACATGTTTTACTTTTCTATTATTACTCTATTTTCTTTCTCGCTGCGATGTTGGGAAGCATTTCACTCTTAGTCCACAACTGTTGTTTACAAAGCATGTGATGAATACAATTTGATTTAATGGCTACATTTGAGCCTCCATTTTGTTGTCAGCCCACAGTTTATAAAATAATATATGCCATTTAGCAGACGCTATCCAAAGCGACATACGGTCATGCATACATACATTTTTCATAGGAATCGACTGAGCCAAATAGGACCAATGTTTTCAGGAAGTCCACTGTGTATGTCTTTATATGAGCCTCCAATTTGTTTTCTTTCAGAAGGGCCACCACGAGATTCGAGAGATCCGTCAATTCCACTTCACTAGCTGGCCTGACCACGGGGTGCCCTGCTACGCCACCGGCCTCCTAGGCTTCGTTCGCCAGGTCAAGTTCCTCAACCCTCCCGACGCCGGCCCCATCGTGACCCACTGCAGGTACATACTGACCATGCTGAGGGTGGGCCAAATAACACAGGACTACTGGGATGACATATTTATCACTCATGGCTTTCGTATATGTATTTATGTATTCCTTTTTCCTCAGGTAAGTTGAATCTGAACATATTCATTCAGTATGTCAACGGACTGTGCGCTACAAGGCTATTAGCCTGCTGAGCTAAAGCCTAGGCATTAGCTCAAGGTTCTAACTCAAGTCTCCAGGTCTCAGACGCATTTCCCCGTCACAGTAATGCGTTTCGAACAGCCTCCATTACATGACTGCTTAGTAACTTGCTGTGGAGTCAGACAGCAGAGTTAATTCCCAAACTATAGGGCAAGAAAAAATAAGGGGGCTGGTTAATGGAACTATACTCTCGGATTCAGGTAACTCCCAAATATCTGCACACTCTCTTTGACTACCAACTCCTACTACCCCACAGGCCCATGCACTCCCCAGATCCCCACAGAAATAACCACCACAGTAGCTGGGAGCCGTCACTTTTATCTTTAGTGAATGAGCTAGAGCGATGGGAGACTAAGGCCTCTCTCTCTCTCGCTCTCTCTCCTCCACCCCTCCGCAGCCCACTCAAACATCCACCCCCTGAGGCCGAGGCATTTAGCTCAGACAGGCAAAGGGAGAGAGGTGGAGGGAGGCGGGGGGGGGGGGGGAGTGGGGGAGAGGGAAGGAGTGCATGTACACAATGAGATGTGACATGGAGAGGCTGCTAAATAGCACAATGCAATTTCACTTTTGGCTCGGGACTCTCGAAACAAAGCAGATGTGACTAAGACTTTTTCAGAGTGGATTAACTCAAGTGCCAGGCGCTGTGCTTTCTGCTCCCATGAAGCACGGGGCACCTTTCTCCCTCTAATACATCCAAGGACGAGAATGGAAGAGACTATGGGAAATGTTATACTGCCACTTTATCCCCTGCCCCTTCTTATCATTGCACTCTCATACATTGGATTGATGACATTAACCTTTAAGAATTGCCTGGGTAAAAAGGAGGGTTCACACCTGTCGCGGGAGAGTGACATCCACCATATAATCTCTGATATCCCGACCTTGGAGAAACGTAAGGCTTAGCAGCGCTTAGCAGCAGGGGAGAACAACTGGCAGTCGCCCTCGAATGAGGCGAGGAACACCATGTCCTCATTGTAATTATGGCACATAAATCATCAAATACATTTTATAAATGGTATAACAACCCGTCTATACTAAAAGGAGGGACAAATTACACGACTGCAACTTGTAAAACGTTACTGTCTGGTAGCTAGCAACTTATGCTAGCTAGCTACCTAGCATTTTTCAGCTTACAGTAATTTAGACATCCAGTAAGCTAACCAGCTAACGCTAGCTTCAACTTGCTCACTAGCCATTAATAATCTACTAGCTAATCAAACATATGTTTTTGTTATAAATTAACTCTACTACAGGCTAAACATTTTCCTTACCTTTACTGAGGTAATTATGTTTCTTCTTGGGTGCCCTCTGTTGACAAAAACCAATGTCAATCACACATGTATTCTACTGTAGCTAGATACTGTACTACCCATGCTCACTGGCAAGTTTCTTTCCTGCCCCCCAATTTTGACAATGCTTTAAGTAGTCATTGATTAGTTAGGAACTCCTCTCACCTGGTTGTCTACGTCTTAATTGGACACAGATTGAAAGGAAATAACCAAAACCAGCAGACACGCGGCCCTCCAGGAATCAAAGATGGATTCAGTTAAACGTGTGGATCCAGGTGTGTTTGGGCAGTCAGTACCATAAATAAAATAAGTAAGTTCTAGAGAAAAGCCATCTCTCTCTCTCTCTTACCCTGTCTTATTCTTTGGGACTTTGTAGAACCCTTCAGTTGAGTGCATTTGTGGCACAACTCATGTGTGAGTGGGAGCCGGCTGACTTGGGTCTCTTTGAGTACTTTCGTTGTCTGTCGTCATCCATATCACCAGGGATGCAGATGAGCTGTCACAGTACCATATTGAATGCTGCCTCTTCATCTTCTCTGCTCCTACAGCAGAAGATAATAGAGAAAGAAAGAGAGGGGGGAGATTAGTATTTACAGGCTGTGCTAAGGGCCATGATGCACGTGCTGGTGGGGGGGCAGCACCATGGCACCTCCAGTGGCCTCTGCTGCGGTTAGAAATGACAATAACCAATGGGTGGGAGTGTAGCAAAGGTAAGCTGGTAGTAGTATGAACATATTGAATAGCTAGTTTTCTCTGTCTGTAACGTCACTTGTGGCGAGTAAGTTGCTAGTGTTAAGTAAGTGAGTGAGTGAGTGAGTGAGTGAGTGAGTGAGTGAGTGAGTAAGAGAAACTAAGTCTCTTAGTTTGAGTCAGGTTTTACATACCTAGAATGGAAAAGGTTAGATGGAGAGGGGTGCTAGGGTTTTGCATAGGTGTTTTTGCAAGGTGTTCGTAAAATTATACAAAATAGTAAATGGTGGACAACCCTGTCACTGGTTAGTTTTAAATACTACTAGTGTTAAAACTACTCTTCACAAAAGCCTTTATTCTGTCTCATCTAAAGATGCTTGTAACCCCCATAGCAAGACTACTATAACCATGTCTATGTGCAAATTAGCTATAACCATAGACATAGATAAGATATCTATTGGCTTTGCTAGATAGCTAGCTAGCTATACAAATAGATAGCTACCCACTGGGCACAGACGTCAGTTTAACGTCTAGTTTTGATTTACATTTGGTTAAGTTGTCAACTAACGTGAATTTTATGTGAAATCAAAATAGAATGTCACACTTTGTCATGATCATCGTAATGTGGAAGAGAGGAGGACCAAGGTGCAGCGTGATATAAATACATTCTTCTTATTTATTTAACGAAACGAAGAACACTAAACACACTATCAAAATAACAAACGAACATAACGCTATATAATCAATAAGTGCAGACACAGGCAACTTACACATAGACAACAATAAACAGCTGCCTCTAATTGAGAACCAATCTAGGCAACCATAGACATACAAACACCTAGACAAGACAACACCCCATAAACATACAAAACCCCTAGACAAGACAAAACACATAGATCCCCCATGTCACACCCTGACCTAACCAAAATAATAAAGAAAACAAAGATAACTAAGGTCAGGGCGTGACAGAACCCCCCCCCCCCCCCCCCCCCCCCCCAAAGGTGCGGACTCCGGCCGCAAAACCTGACACAGAAGGGGAGGGTCCGGGTGGGCCTTCTTACGGTGGCGGCTCGGGTGCGGGACGTGGACCCCACTCCACCATAGTCATTACCCGCTTTGGTGGCGCCTCTGGAGCGGGGACCCTTGCAGCGAGTCCCGGACTGAAGACCATCGTAGAGGGCGCCACTGGACGGAGGGGCAGCTCCGGACTGAGTTGTAGCTCCGGACTAAGTTGTAGCTCCGGACTGAGGGGCAGCTCCGGAGTGAGGGGTAGCTCCGGAGTGAGGGGTAGCTCCGGAGTGAGGGGCAGCTCCGGAGTGAGGGGCAGCTCCGGACTGAGGGGCAGCTCAGGACTGAGGGGCAGCTCAGGACTGAGGGGCAGCTCAGGACTGAGGGGCAGCTCAGGACTGAGGGGCAGCTCCGGACTGAGGGGCAGCTCCGGACTGAAAGGCAGCTCCGGACTGAGGGGTATCTCAGGACTGAAAGGCAGCTCCGGACTGAGGGACAGCTCAGGACTGAGGGGTATCTCAGGACTGAAAGGCAGCTCCGGACTGAGGGACAGCTCAGGACTGAGGGGCAGCTCAGGACTGAGGGGCAGCTCAGGACTGAGGGGCAGCTCAGGACTGAGGGGTACCTCAGGACTGAGGGGTACCTCAGGACTGAGGGGCAGCTCAGGACTGAGGGGCAGCTCAGGACTGAGGGGCAGCTCAGGACTGAGGGGTACCTCAGGACTGAGGGGTACCTCAGGACTGAGGGGTACCTCAGGACTGAGGGGCAGCTCCGGACTGACGGGCAGCTCCGGACTGAAAGGCAGCTCCGGACTGGCGGGCGGCTCCCGCGGCTCCTGACTGGCGGGCGGCTCCTGACTGGCGGGCGGCTCCGGCGGCTCCTGACTGGCGGGCGGCTCCGGCGGCTCCTGACTGGCGGGCGGCTCCGGCGGCTCCTGACTGGCGGGCGGCTCCGACGGCTCAGGACAGACGGGCGGCTCAGGCGGCGCTGGACAGACGGGGAGCTCAGGCGGCGCTGGACAGACGGGCAGCTCAGGCGGCGCTGTACAGACGGGAGCAGGAAAAGGGCATACTGGACCCTGGAGGCGCACAGCAGGCCTGGTGCGTGGTGCCGGAACTGGTGGTACCGGGCTGGGGACACGCACCTCAAGGCGAGTGCGAGGAGCAGGGACAGGGAGTACTGGACCCTGGAGACGCACTGGATGCCTGGTGCCTGGTACCGGCACTGGTGGTACCGGGCTGAGGACACGCACCTCAGGGCGTGTGCGGGGAGGAGAAACAGGGCGTACAGGGCTCTGGAGACGCACAGGAAACCTGGTGCGTGGTGTTGGCACTGGTGATACTGGGCTGGGGACACGTACCTCAAGGCGAGTGCGGGGAACTGGAGGCCTGGTTCGTGGCGCCAGCACCGGAGGACTGGTGCGAGGGGCTGCCACCGGAGAGCTGGTGCGAGGGGCTGCCACCGGAGAGCTGGTGCGAGGGGCTGCCACAGGAGAGCTAGTACATAGGGCTGCCACAGGAGGTGCAGGACTAGGGAGGCGCACAGGAGGCCTGGTGCGTGGGACTGGCACTGTCATTACCAGACGGTTAGCATGCACCTCAGGACGAGTATGGAGAGCTGACTCAGGTAACATCAAATCCCGGACACGCTCCAACGGGCGGATGTCGTGTCTCATGCACCAACACAGCAACTACCTCATTTCACTCTCCTCCAATTTCCCCATTAATTCCTTCACAGTCTCTGTTTCACTCCCCTTGCTCACCTCCAATTCCACCCCGACTGGCTCTGGTTCCATCTTCGGCTCCTCACGGTAAGCACGGGAAGTTGGCGCAGGTCTCCTACCTGAACTCGCCACACTCCCCGTGTGCACCCCCCCAAGAAGTTTTTGGGGCTGCCTATCAGGCTTCCAGCCGCGCTGCCGAGCTAGCTCCTCATAATACCACCTCTCGGCTTTCGCTGCCTCCAGCTCTGCCTTGAGGCGGCGATATTTACCCGGGTGTTCCCATGGTCCCTTGGCGTCTAATATTTCCTCCCAAGTCCATTGCTCCACAAAACGCTGTTCCTTCCTTCACGCTGCTTGGTCCGGTTGTGGTGGGTTATTCTGTCACGATCGTCGTAATGTGGAAGAGAGGAGGACCAAGGCGCAGCGTGATATAAATACATTCTTCTTATTTATTTAACGAAACGCAGAACACTAAACACACTATCAAAATAACAAAAGAACATAACGCTATATAATCAATAAGTGCAGACACAGGCAACTTACACATAGACAATAAACCACGAAATACCCAACGGAATATGGCTGCCTAAATATGGTTCCCAATCAGAGACAACAATAAACAGCTGCCTCTAATTGAGAACCAATCTAGACAACCATAGACATACAAACACCTAGACAAGTAAACACCCCATAAACATACAAAACCCCTAAACAAGTGAAAAAATCAAACAGCCCCCCCATATCACACCCTGACCTAACTAAAATAATAAAGAAAACAAAGATAACTAAGGTCAGGGCTGACACAATTTCATTGGATTTAGGTTAAATGTTTTTGGAGGAAAAACTACTAAATTCCCTTACATTGATGACTTTTTGCAAATCCAATCACTTTTCCATGTTGATTCAACATCATCACATATAATTTTTGGGTTGAAATGACGTGGAAACAACATTTACTGAACCAGTTTTTGCCCAGTGGGTACTGCTGTGGCTAGCTAACTTCAATGCAAATGCATTAAGTGAGCATTGAATAAGATAAACAACAGGAAGCTAGCTAGTTAACCATCTGTAGGAACATGAAGCTTGTTTTACTAGCAAGCAAATAAGCATGTGTGGTCAGCACTGGCCTACTAGGTAATCATAACAGCTAGAACAGAAATGGGAGAGCTCTCACCAGCTTCATATCCATTGCACAGCAAGACAGTCAAACATTTTTCCAGCTGAATCCTCATTTTCAAGTATATCTGAGTTTGCTAGCAAGCTCAATAGCTAGCTAGCTAAATAGCAAAAAAAGCCCTGTCTGTAGATGGCCACCCGCTAGGTAGGTAATGTTTATTAGTTGTCAAATTCACTGGTGTCGCAACATAATAAATACAAATATAACAACAGAAACCGTCAGTTAGACTTAACGCCATGTGAAAGTAGCTGATGCAAACTAGCCACTTGTGAAATGCAGTCCTTAAAAACATCCTCCATCTTACTAGGTCCTGTGTAGCTCAGTTGGTAGAGCATGGCTCTTGCAAAACCAAGGTTATGGGTTTTTTCCCCCATGGGGGACCAGTAAGAAAATGTATGCCATTACTACTGAAAGTCGCTCTGGATAAGAACATCTGCCAAATGTAAAACATTTAACTAGTTTGTGTCCTGGGATTGTTGACGCTAGGGCAATAGGCAGAAAAGGTATTTTACATTTTACATTTTAGTCATTTAGCAGACGCTCTTATCCAGAGCAACTTACAGTAGAGTGCATACATTTTATTACATTTTATTTTTTATATTTTTTTATATACTGAGACAAGGATATCCCTACCGGCCAATCCCTCCCTAACCCGGACGACGCTATGCCAATTGTGCGTTGCCCCACGGACCTCCCGGTTGCGGCCGGCTGCGACAGAGCCTGGGCGTGAACCCAGAGACTCTGGTGGCGCAGCTAGCACTGCGATGCAGTGCCCTAGACCCCTGCGCCACCCGGGACGATTCCGTATTGACATCAAAAAGCTCAAACTTTTTGCATGCGTCCCATTTAGGAAAACGGGAGATACCTAGTCAGTTGTGCAATTGAATGCCTTCAACTGAAATGTGTCTCTGAATCAGAGAGGTGCTGGGGCTGCCTTAATTGACATCCACATCTTCGGCACCCAGGGAACAGTGGGTTAACTGTGTTGCTCATTGGCAGAAAAACAGATTTTTACCTTGTCAGCTTTGGGATTTGATCCAGCAACCTTTCGGTTACTGGACCATCGCTCTAACCGCTAGGCTACCTGCCGACCCATATTTCGGACTAGAGACTAGTCCCCGTAGCGGACCACTATATTTAACGTACCTCTCATTCCTTACTCCAGCGCTTTTCCATGATCCAAAGCGTTGTCGGTTCAAGTTCTCCTAAAAAGAACGTCAGCCTGGCTTTTGAAATACAATGCTCCGATCACTCCCCCACCGAATTCCCTCGTTGAGCGCTGACAACGAATGTCCAATGGAGCTACATGGAGGTTGGCAGCCATTCCCCCACTTAACTGAAATATAGATGGGATGCAGATGAAGGCCAACAGGATAAACTTTGGCCCACAGAGTGTAGGGCCCCATTGACAGATTGCGGAGTAATTTCACATTTCCTGGGGCACTCCTTTAGCCGTTATCCCCCTGCCAGGACCCAGTTGTTTGCCGCTCTCACCATTAATCACCGGCAGCTGACAGGCTATCTGACAGGTTGCCGAGTTACTGAGTGGCCCCTAGCTCCTGAGATCCGGAGCTGGGACCTGTCAGGATGCTGCCGAGTGAATGATGGCTAAGCAGCCCCCCTCTCCCACCTCTCCTCTACCTCTTCTCCACCACTATCTCCCTTCCATCACAACTCCTTCCCTCCCTCACAGCCCGTTCTGCTGGGTGTGTTTCCTTAACTCCTAACACACGGGGTAAGGGGAAATAGCTCTAACCCCTACATGTCACTCGCAGGGGCTGATGGAGTGCGCTGTTTGTCAGCACCATAAGGCAGTCCTGTCTCTTTTGACTAACTGTGGGAGCGCAGCGCGGTTCAATATATGTTTATCATAGGGCATGTGTCTTCATGTGTCGCCGCCGCCGCTAACTGTGGCAGGTCAATTACAGAGGATAGATTAGGAACTGCACACTCCAAAAGGGTTCTTTGGTTGTCCCCATAGGAGAACCCTTTTTTGTTCCAGGTAGAGCTCTTTTTGGTTCCAGGTTGAACCCTTTTGGGTTCCATGTAGAACCCTCTGTAGAATGGTTCTTAATGGAACATAAAAGGGTTCTACCTTGCACGAAAAAGGGCTCTTCAAAGGGTTCTCCTATGGGGACAGCCAAAGAACTTTTAGGTTCTAGATTTTTTTTTAATGGAAGAGTTTACTGTAAAGAAAAGGCCTTACATTGATTACATTTTTATTTTATTTTTATTTAACCTTTATTTAACCAGGTAGGCCAGTTGAGAACAAGTTCTCATTTACAACTGCGACCTGGCCAAGATAAAGCAAAGCAGTGCGACACAAACAACAACACAGAGTTACACATGGAATAAACAAATGTACAGTCAATAACACAATAGAAAAAGTCTATATACAGTATGTGCAAATGGTGTAAGGAGGTAAGGCAATAAATAGGCCATAGTAGCAAAGTAATTACAATTTAGCAGATTAACACTGGAGTGATAGATGTGCACATGATGATGTGCAAGTAGAAATAATGGAGTGCAAAAGAGCAGAAAAGTAAATGAAAACAATATGGGGATGAGGTAGGTAGTTGGATGGGCTATTTACAGATGGGCTGTGTACAGCTGCAGTGATCAGTAAGCTGCTCAGATAGCTCATGCTTGAAGTTAGTGAGGGAGATATAAGTCTCCAACTTCAGCGATTTTTGCAATTTGTTCCAGTCATTGGCAGCAGAGAACTGGAAGGAAAGGTGGCTAAAGCAGGTGTTCGCTTTGGGGATGACCAGAGAGATATTCCTGCTGGAGCGCGTGCTACGGGTGGGTGTTGATATGGTGACCAGTGAGCTGAGATAAGGCGGAGCTTTACCTAGCAAAGACTTATAGATGACCTGGAGCCAGTGGGTCTGGCGACGAATAGCCAGAGGGCCAGCCGACGAGAGCATACAGGTCGCAGTGGTGGGTGGTATATGGGGCTTTGGTGACAAAATGGATGGAACTGTGATCGACTGCATCTAATTTGGCAGCGTGAGTGAAGGAGACTTTGTTGCGAAATAGGAAGCCGATTCTAGATTTAATTTTGGATTGGAGATGTTTAATATGAGTGTGGAAGGAGAGTTTACAGTCTAACTAGACACCTACGTATTTGTAGTTGTCCACATATTCTAAGTCAGAACCGTCCAGAGTAGTGATGCTAGTCGAGCGGGCGGGTGCGGGCAGCAATCGGTTGAAGAGCATGCAGTTAGTTTTACTAGCATTTAAGAGCAGTTGGAAGCCACGGAAGGAGTGTTGTATGGCATTGAAGCTCGTTTGGAGGTTTGTTAACACAATGTCCAAAGAATGGCCAGATGTATACAGAATGGTGTCGTCTGCGTAGAGATGGATCAAGGAATCACCCGCAGCAAGAGCGACATCATTGATATATACAGAGAAAAGAGTCGGCCCGAGAATTGAACCCTGTGGTACCAACACAGTGGCTGCCAGAGGTCCGGACAACAGGCCCTCCGATTTGACACACTGAACTCTATCTGAGTAGTTGGTGAAACAGGCGAGGCAGTCATTTGAAAAATACTTTCTTTCTCTCTCTCCCCCCTCTCTCTCTCCAGTGCCGGGGCTGGAAGGACAGGCTGTTTCATAGCTGTGGACATTATGCTGGATATGGCCGAGAACGAGGGTGTGGTGGACATCTTCAACTGCATCCGCGAACTGCGCTCACAAAGGGTTAACATGGTGCAAACCGAGGTTGGTGAAGCAATGTACTGTTTAGCTTGTGTGTGGATAGTGGGTAAAGAAGAGAACAGTACTGTATCATAGATGAAGCATTAGTCATTACAGTGCCCTGCAAAGGAAATAATGATACATAATGTCACAAAATGGTACATAAAATAATGGTACAGTGTTTAAAAGTGCAGTTATCCAATTAGCATAGCATTAGCCATCCTTATACCTAGCGTTAACATGGTATTTTTAGATTAGCATTAGCCATTCACATGTTATTTTGTTCAATGGTACTGATAGTAGTTACTAGCAGTTACACAGTTAGCATTAGCCATCCTCATGCCAAAGTGTAAAGGGAGTGCAACCAAAGTTCAAAGTCACAGCAAGTCTGTTGGCGTAGCATTTTCCATCGCCATGGTAAAGGGTTAAGAAGGCTCAAACAGTTTCCTGCTATGGCTAGTCTTTCCCAGACAATCACCAGACTGATCCTATGTTGTAACCCACTGCCCACAGTTAGTTGTTCTGCGTGAAATTTTCAGCAGGGATATTTTAATGTGAGTCCTATGGAGGGACACTATAAAGCATAGAAATAGGATATTGTAAAGCTTAGACATGAAAATGTAAAGTGAGTCATATGCAGGGAGAGTCTAAAGCATAGAAATGTTATCTGGGAAAAGCCCCCCAGACCTTGAAACCCGATTCTATTTCTATGGTCTATAAGCCTTGGCCTTATCTGCCAGACAGGCCATTCCGGGCTATTAGGGTTACATTTTCCAGTGGATCACGCATTCAGTGAAGAAACAGTGGTTCTTGGTGGAGAAACAGCACCTGCGAGATAATGTGTGTGTTTGAGATGAACTCCATTGCAGTCGGGCCAAACAGAATCACTGATCTACAAATCACCTTGCATCCCAACTAACTACTCATTATTTTATAAAGGATGAACAATTCTGCGATTCTCATCTTTCTCAAACGACTCCCCTCAAATACTCTGAGCGCTACTTCGATGTCAATAGTGAGAACGACAAAAGGGCTAATAGTAAATACGCATCGGTATTCTCCAGAACTACTACGGTTTCATTTAACTTGTGTGTACCTACTAGACTGATATACATTGTATATTCTCAACGACCCTGCGACGAGCAACCATTCGTACAAACCATCAGCAAGCGTGATGTCACTTCTGATCAAATGTGTGTGGTGTCTCCTCTGATCTATTTCCCAAGTCAGGCGAGCCTAGCTACCTCTGGAGAGTTCTCAGTCATGCATCTTCCATCCCAATGATCCAATTAATATTAAATACATGCTGAATAATAGATAACTTAGTTCGCACACATTTTTATTCTGTGAATGAGTTTGCAAGTGTGTTTGCTACGTGAGGGTTACGACCGTGGGAGTTTTGCAGTCACCCTTAAATAACGGTAATACAACAGCAAACTCATGTTGTTCTCCACATTACCTTCTCTAGTAAACACACACCATATCAAATACAATCTAAGTTTATTTGTTTCATGCACAGGATACAGAAGGTGTAAATCATACAGTGAAGTGGGTATAACCTCTCTTGGCTAGATGGGACGCTACCGTCCCACCTGACCAACATCCAGTGAAAGTGCAGGGCGCCAAATTCAATCTACAGAATTGTAAATATTTATCATTCTTGAAAATACACATGCAATATGTTAAATTAAAGCTTGACTTCTTGTTAATCCAGCCACGGTGTCAGATTTCAAAAAGGCTTTACGGCGAAAGCAAACCATGCGATTATCTGAGGACAGCACCCCATCAAACAAACACAGACAATCATATTTCATCCCGCCAGGGGCGACAAAAAAAACTCAGAAATAACAATATCATTCATGCCTTGCCTTTGAAGAGCTTCTTCTGTTGGCACTCCAATATGTCCCATAAACATCACAAATTGTCCTTTTGTTCGATTAATTACGTCATTATATATCCGAAATGTCAATTTATTTGGCGCGTTTGATCCAGAAAAACACTGGTTCCAACTCGCGCAACATGACTACAAAATATGTAATAAGTTACCTGTAATCTTTGTCCAAACATTTCAAACAACTTTCCTAATACAACTTTAGGTATTTTTTTACGTAAATAATCGATCAAATTTAAGACGGGATAAACTGCGTTCAAAACCGGACGAAACATAGTGTAGTGTGCTTTCAGGTCACGCGCCTCTAACTTCACTGTTCTGAACAGGGCTACTTCTTCATTACACAAAGGAAAAACATCAACCAATTTCTAAAGACTGTTGACATCAAGTGGAAGCGATAGGAACTGCAAACAAGTGCCTTAGTAATCTAGATCCCCATAGAAAACCCATTGAAAAGAGAGTGACCTCAAAAAAAAAAATCCTATATGGTTTGTCCTCGGGGTTTCGCCTGTCAAATAAGTTATGTTATTCTCACAGACATCATTCAAACGGTTTTAGAAACTTCAGAGTGTTTTCTATCCAAATCCACTAATAATATACATATCCTAGCTTTTGGGCCTGAGTAGCAGGCAGTTTACTTTGGGCACGCTTTTCCTCCGGATGTGAAAATACCACCCCCTAGCCTAGAGAGGATAATATCTGAAAATGTAGCTAGACTCTTACCTGTATACAGGAATGAATGCTACTTCATGGTAGACTGGAACCATTTAACTCTGTTTTGTTTTTCGCCAATTCTCTTTTGGACATGTGTGGAAAGTAGCACATCACAACTTCTTCCAACTGATCTGTCAATAGCATCTGCTAAATTTAGGGCATCCATGTTGTTGAAAAAAGTAGCACAACTTTTTAAGTTCTCAATGGATATATTTTTTTTAAAGACGCTGTGGAAAGGATTATCAACGCATACTGAGCAGCTCACATTGTAGTAAGATTCATGCTACCTGGCAGACCAATCCGAACTCATCTCCCGCCATGTCCAGCCCATCCATTATCTCAGCCAATCATGGCTAGCGGGAAGGTTCCTTCCTCTTTCCGTGGCTTAACCAACTAGACTCATAATTTAACAATTTTATTTGTATTTACAGATGGAATACACGTTTCTTATTAAGGCACATGAAACTTCACATGTTCCAGAACATATATCAATGGAGGCTCCTCAGAGAAGGAAGGGGTATACCATCCTACTCTGTGAATTTCATAAAAATAAAAATAGTGAAACATTAAAAAATATATATCCTTTTTAGATGAAACTATAATACATATATTCACGTCATCAAATAACTGATTAAAACACACTGTTTTGCAATGAAGGTCTACAGTAACCTCAACCACACTCTCTCGAGTAGCACTCCCGAGGACAGCTATTTTCTCTCCTCTGTGTACATTGACTTCAATACAAAATCTAGGAGCCTCATGTTTTTAACCCCTTCCATAGACTTACATAGTAATTATGAGAGAGAGAGAGAGAGAGCGAGAGAGAGAGAGAGCTGTGTGTAGCGCTGCAGGAGTATCTTAATTTGAGTCAGGTAGATTTAATTTAGTTTCACGTTCACTTACTTAGCTAGCTAATGCAGCTAGCTACTGTAATTTTGCCTATTTAAACACCCGGTTCAAACAGAGAGGAATGCTATTTATGTTAGTTAGCTGGCTAAGGCTATCCAACACTGGAACTCGTCCAAGTCAAAGTAAGCTTTTGGTTTATTAATTTATTGCCACCGGGGCTAAACTGCTAAACTGCTTGCTGTACAGTGTGATTGTAGCGGGTTTGCTAACATGTTAGTTCTAGTAGCTATGTTGAGTATAACGTTAGCTAATATGGTAACAACGATGTAAACTGTGTGTAGCGGTTAGCAATAATGGTTTGAAGGTTTGAGTTGGAAAGTTTTTTATGCCTGGTGTCAGACAGCTGTTGTGTTGTGCACTAAAGTGAAGGGGAAAGGTTAGAGGAGGAGTGCACATAGATGTGAAAAGGAATTATATAACATGACCCACCTGAGTTTGCCTAATAGAAACTCTCATTTGCAACTGTTTGGACTAATACTCATAACAAAAATTGTCCTCCCTTATCTTAAACAGCATCGACCACCACTGATATATAATTTTTTTTACTCAAACCTTCTCTGGGCCGGATTGAATGGTTTCACGGGCACACGGGCCGGATGTTACCCACCCCTGTTCTAATGCCTGTGAAATTTCGTATTGTTGAGTGAAAATATGCATAATGCTATTTATGCTATTCAATGGCAGGGATTTTGGAGATGCTTTAATATCTCTGGCCACTTGATGAACAAAATGCAATCACTGTTGAGCCACAAACAGCCTCTTGAACTTCTTTTACGGGCATAATATGGCTGCCTTTTTTTTTCTGCGCTTCACTTTCTTCTCCATAAGATATTACTTTACATGCTTCAAATTGCAAATTTGCACTTTTCAGGCTATGAAACCGTTTCATTACCGAGCATGAGGTTATGTGTTAAAAATGTTTTGTTCTGCCTAAGGAGAACTGTGTTAGATCTGACGTATTGATTGTCATCCACTTGCTGTAGTTTATTCCACATGTGTAATTACTCATGTTATAACATATTTTCTTGTTCCACTATGTAATTCATATTTTGTAATTACATGTCTTAGAGTCACCTGTGAATTAGCATGTTAATAAACTTCAAACAAAATCTGACCTTGTTACATGTACCAAAAAGGTGCCAATACTGTCACGTTCCTGACCTGTTTTCCTTTGTCAAGTATTTGTTTTAGTTGGTCAGGGCGTGAGTTGGGTGGGTTGGTCTAGGTTTGATTTTCTATGTTGGGATTTTGTGTTCGGCCTGGTATGATTCTCAATCAGAGACAGCTGTGAATCGTTGTCCCTGATTGAGAATCATACTAAGGCAGCCAGGGTTTCACTTGTGTTTTGTGGGTGTTTGTTCCTGTGTCAGTGTTTGGGCCACACAGGACTGTTTCGGGTTAGTCACGTTTGTTGGTTTTTGTATTTTGTAGTGTCTGTTGTTTTTTCATTAAATAATGAACATTTACCAATCCGCATCTTGGACCGATCCATGCTCCTCCTCGTCTGAGGAGGAGAACGACTATGTAAGATCAGGGTTGATAAATAGGTTAGGACCTGGTAACAATAATTGTAACAAGGCACACCCTGTCATTAACTACCATTCATTTTCAATTAGTTTATTTCTATGACCTGGCTTAAAGGCCCAGTGCAGTTAAAAATGTGATTTTTCTGTGTTTTATATGTACAATGACTTCAGAGAGTATTCAGATCCCTTGACTTTTTCCACATTTTGTTACATTACAGCCTTGTTCTAAAATTAATTTAAAAAACAATTCCCTCATCAATCTACACACAATAACCCATAATGACAAAGTAAAAAGAGTACGTTGTTGAA
Organism: Salvelinus fontinalis; assembly: GCF_029448725.1. Taxonomy (NCBI): domain Eukaryota; kingdom Metazoa; phylum Chordata; class Actinopteri; order Salmoniformes; family Salmonidae; genus Salvelinus; species Salvelinus fontinalis. The sequence continues at coordinate 2,703,022 of NC_074682.1, read as the reverse complement.
GCACATTTGGCAGCGATTACAGCATTGATTCTTCTTGGGTATGACACTACAAGCTTGGCACACCTGTATTTGGGGAGTTTCTCCCATTCTTCTCTGCAGATGATCTCAAGCTCTGTCAGGTTGGATGGGGAGCGTCACTGCACAGCTAATTTCAGGTCTCTACAGAGATGTTTGATTGGGTTCAAGTCTGGGCTCTCGCTGGGCCACTCAAGGACATTCAGAGACTTGTCTCGAAGCCACTCCTGCATCGTCTTGGCTGTGTGCTTAGGGTTGTTTCCTGTTGGAAGATGAACCTTTGCCCCAGTCTGAGGACCTGAGCACTATGGAGCTCGTTTTCATCAAGGATCTCTCTGTACTTTGCTCCGTTCATCTTTGCCTCGATCCTGACTAGTCTCACAGTCCCTGCCACTGAAAAACATCCCCACAGCATGATGCTGCCACCACCATGCTTCACCGTAGGGATGGTGCCAGGGTTCTTCCAGACATGATGCTTGGCATTCAGGCCAAAAAGTTCAATCCTGGTTTCATCATACCAGACAATCTTGTTTCTCATGGTCTGAGAGTCTTTACGTGCCTTTTTGCAAACTCCACGCGGGCCGTCATGTGCCTTTTACTGAGGAGTGGCTTCCGTCTTGCCACTCTACCATAAAGGCCTGATTGGTGGAGTGCTGCAGAGATGGTTGTCCTTCTGGAAGGTTCTCCCATCTTCATATAGGAACTCTAGAGCTCTGTCAGTGACCATCTTGTATTTGGTCACCTATCTGACCGAGGCCCTTCTCCCCTGATCGCTCAGTTTGGCCAGGCGGCCAGCTCTAGGAAGAGTGTTGGTGGTTCTAAACTTCTTCCATTTAAAAATGATGGAGGCCACTGTGTTCTTGGGGACCTTAAATGCTGCATCAATTTATTGGTACCCGTCCCCAGATCAGTCCCTCGACACGATGCTGTCTCGAAGCTCTACGGACAATGCCTTCGACCTCATGGCTTGGTTTTTGCTCTGACATGCACTGTCAACTGTGGGAACTTATATAGTGGTGTGCCTTTCCATATCATGTCCAATCAATAGAATTTACCACAGGTTAGACTCCAATCAAGTTGTAGAAACAGCTCAAGGATGATCATTTGAAACAGGATGAATCTCGTAGCAAAGGGTATGAATACTTATGTAAATAAGGTATTTCTGGTTTTTATTTTGAATACATTTTCAGATAAAAACCTGTTTTTGCTTTGTCATTATGGTGTATTGTGTGTAGATTCCTTTTTTTTTAATGTATTTAATACATTTTAGAATTAGGCTGTAACGTAACAAAATGTGAAAAAGTCAAGGGGTCTGAATACTTTCCGAAGGCACCATACCACACCGCCTCGAGCCTTACTGCTTAAATAAGTATATCGTATGTAACTACATTGTTCTTACTTGACACTTGATTCAGTATACCCTTTGAGCCAGGTAATAACACAGAAATTAACTCATCTAAAATAACCAGTAGTTAGTCGCAGGGTGTGCTTCCAGGTCCTAGTCTATTTACATCATCAGAGCAACCCTGGTTTTACTGTTGGATTTGATGGTCATGGCACCATGTAGTTACATGTAACTATGTCAGATTTTGGTTTGAGTTAGTCACCTGTGAATTACCATGTTAATATCAAACATGTAGTTACAAAACATTAGTTGCGTAGTGTAACAAGAAAATGTGTAACATCAGTAATGACTTATGTGGAATAACCTTCATCAAGTGGATGTGTAATTACTCAGTCATCCAATTGTGTTCTAACTAATACCGCTACAACCCAATTACATAGTAATACCTATGTAACTACTATGTTGGTACTATAGTTATTACTGTGCAGTCGCATAATAATAGTGGCAACTTAATATAAAGTGTTGCCGACAACTAATTATGGTTTTGTATATCAGTGTACAAACAGTCAGCGTTGGACTCGTTACCTGTATGTTCTGCTCTGTCCTCGAAACATTTCAACAGTACATGTGGATTGAGTCTAATGAATAGGGTCCAACTAGTGGTTGAAGTGTTGTAAATAAAGTGGCCTTTTGTGTGTGGATGTTGACCTAAAGGTTAGAAATACATTAACCTCTTTTGTCATCTCATCTTATTTTATGTCATCTCACGTGTTATGTGTTGTGTCCTACCCCAGGAGCAGTATGTCTTTGTCCACGATGCCATCCTGGAAGCCTGCCTGTGTGGAAACACAGCCATCCCAGTCTGTGAATTCAGAGCCATATACTACAACATTATCAGACTGGACCCACAGACCAACTCTAGCCAAATTAAGGATGAGTTTCAGGTTAGCACTCTCCACTTCTGCCTGCCTGCCTGCCTGCCTGCCTGCCTGTGTCTGTCTGTCTGTCTGTCTGTCTGTCCTCTTTTCCTCCTAAAATGGGTGACATTTTCATTCTCCAAGAACAAGGCTTTGTAGTTACCGTCAGGAGGCAGTATGAACTCGGCAGCTAAGCACTCGTGCTCCGTATTCTCTCTGAGATGAATATCCCATCACTATATCAAGCACAGGTCTCCGATCTGTGATCTGTCTCATAATGTATGATGCATATCTCTCTCCCAATCTCAATATCCCTCATTCTCCCTCATACATAAGTCATCTGCAGCCTTTGCTTCAGTGAAGTGTTTGCACTTGTTGAAGGCACCGACTACCGGTAATGCTGTTATGTTGGAATATGGAAATCAAAGAAAATAGGGGCAGATTATTTGCTTTCGTGGGCTTATTTACTTACCAATTCGTTCTCCACTACTAGTCTGGGCAGTTGATTCAGGGCTATGTCATTGTGAGTCTTGCAGAGGAGGTGGTTTGGTGAATAACGCTAGCGGAGGGAAAAACCTGATACCTGAATACTTGTGTTAGTTCCAAGAGACTAATGTAATGCCTATATGCTTTAGCTTCGAAGAATATTGTATTATAGTATTGTGTCTTGCGAACATCTCGGGTTGGAAGTTAATACCCAGTAGGTTACAAAAAGTTCACGTGTCGAAGATGAAAATAGTCAGCAACTCTTGCTGTAGGTTTTCAATGTAGGTTTAAAAAAAAAAAAAAAAAAAAAAAAAAACTTGTTAAGACCTGACAAATAATTGTAAAAATAACATCTTCGCTCTCCAGACTCTGAACATCGTGACTCCCCGGGTGAGGCCTGAAGACTGTAGCGTGGGACTGCTCCCCCGGAACCACGACAAGAACCGCAGCATGGACGTCCTGTCTGTGGATCGCTGCCTGCCTTTCCTCATCTCTGTGGATGGAGAGTCCAGTAACTACATCAACGCTGCCCTCATGGACGTAAGTTAATCTCTCTCTCGCGCTCTTTCGCTCTCTCTCTCTCTCTCTCTCTCTCTCTCGCTCTCTCTCTCTCTCTCTCTCGCTCTCTGTCTCTCTCGCTCTCTGTCTCTCTGTCTCTCTGTCTCTCTGTCTCTCTGTCTCTCTGTCTCTGTCTCTGTCTCTGTCTCTCTGTGTCTGTTGTTCTCTCTCTCTCAACCACTGGTATTGTCCCAAGGTGCAAACCCTCCCAATCTGTCAGTCTGTAGCCGGACTCAAACAAACGCTCAAAGATCTAAAACGCTATTTGCAGACTCCCAAGTAGGGTTTAACCATTGGCTTTAGCTTGGCTGAAGAAGTCATCCAAACTGGCAGACACAGATCAGTTAGTTTGAGATATGCTTTTGTACTGTTGTGTTCTGACTTAGTATAGGGATTTTATGTTTATTGCATTTGTTGTGGGGATATGCGGAGGCAGAAACTGGGTTTAACAATTAAATGTCATAGTGCAATACAAAAGATAACAAACAACATCATTTAACAACGGATCATTATCCAACACACCATTAAGCCATAGCACTGTGGTAAATGATGACTGTGAGGCAGCCTCATAGGCTCTCATAGCAGATCTATACACACAGATCAGTGCCATTTAAGATGAGGGAGGATGATTATTTTTTAAATTAAATATACAACAAAATATAGCTAGTTCTCTCTCTCTTGCTTCTTAATAATTTTGGAAGAAATACATTTGTTCAACTGTTGTCTATCTCTCTCTTTGAGTCAACTACTCACCACATTTTATGCACTGCAGTGCTAGCTAGCTCTAGCTTAGGCTTTCAGTAGTAGATTCATTCTCTAATCCTTTTATTGAGTGGACAACTGGTCAGTTCATGCTACAAGAGCTCTGATAGGATGGAGGACATCCTCTGGAAGTTGTCATAATTACTGTGTAAGTCTATGGAAGGGGGTGAGAACTATGAGCCTCCTAGGTTTTGTATTGAAGTCAATGTACCCAGAGGAGGACAGAAGTTACGCCATGGTGCTACTCTACAGAGTTCTGCTGAGGCTACTTCATTGCAAAACAGTGTGTTTTAGTCAATTATTTGGTGTCATGTGAATATATTTAGTAAAGTTTTATCTAAAAAGGATAATTTGTTGAAATGTTTCGATAAAAAAAATTATAATAATTTGATAGGAGGATGGTCCTACCCTTCCTCCTCTGGGGAGCCTCCACTGACATAGATCCTGATAAGACAACAACGGCAGACAATAACAAGCACAGAGGTGGAGTTAAATAAAGCCAGCGGTGCCTTTCCCAGACCCGGCCTGCCTGGCAGCAGCATAATGATCTGTAGCTGGATTTCTCTTGTCAATGCATTACGGCGCAAGGTTAACACTGTCCGTGGGAGTCCGCCTGGTTTGGCTCTTTGTCCTTCGCCACGAGTTGATCAGGCATTGGAGTCCCTCTCTCTTTCTCTCTCTCCTTCTCTACTGAGGGCTGAAGTGCTGTGTTAATGATTTTTTTCCCAGAGCCATAAACAGCCAGCAGCCTTCATCGTAACCCAGCACCCGCTGCCCAACACGGCCGCCGACTTCTGGAGGCTGGTCTTCGACTACAACTGCTCCTCGATAGTCATGCTCAACGAGATGGATGCAGCGCAGGTGTGTATTGTTCACCCTCTGGGTTCGCATACACACAGGCATGTGCGCACACACATATATGTGCACGTAAACATACGCATGCACACACGTAGACACATACACACCCACAGTGCCTTTGCTTATCTCTTTGACTATCGGTCTGCCGTGGGGGTCTTACACAGGCTCTGTTGCTCTCTGTTCATCTCGATCTATCTCTCTCATTCCTCCATTGTCACCTCCTCCTCCGGGTCTCACACACACAGTTTTATAGGGCAGGATAAGCTGCTTTTTTCTCCACCAGGGGTTTAACTATCCGACATAGGTGCCAGAACCCTCAGACAGACACCTAGATTGAAGCCCAGCAAAGGCCTATAGACGTGAGGGTGAACTCGTTTTTAAGAGGTTGGAACCTTTCGAAAGTACTAGACTGGAGGATAGCCCATCATGGCCCTTAGCTGTAGGTGTACCGTGCAGAGGCTAATATGGTCAAGGCTTTTCCTGCGTGTGCACATAACCTTCCATTGATTCCACCGAGCATGTTAGCAATGTTTTTCTTTTTCTCGTACTTGTATGACCTTGCATTTGAAGTCAATAATGGTGAGTTGAAGATGGTTTTGATCAACTGGCCAAAGCAACGTGTAGTTTATTTAACGTTTTCAGTGCTTTCCAATGGGTAGAATACTCTATGTCAACAACAGTGTCCACAACAGCATGTGATGTAGCAAGGCTCATGCCATATAAATAGAATTACTAGCACGGACATTCCCAGTCAAGTACATTTTCTGTGATGGGTGCACCGGCGGCCATATTAAATGTATAAAGCAGAAAGAAATAATTAGATTTCTATGGCTAACTCCCTCTTTTCTCCCTAGCTTTGCATGCAGTACTGGCCCGAGAAGAGCTCCTGCTGCTACGGCCCCGTCCAGGTGGAGTTCATCTCAGCCGACATCGATGAAGACATCATCAATCGCATCTTCAGGATCTGCAACATGGCCAGGGTCTGTATCACAATATAGAAAGTACGGTGGCAAACCCGGTTTTAAAATGAATGGGTAACACTGTATAGGTGACTTATTATTATCACAGTCAGATAAACTAGAATCTATGGCTGTAGGACTTTATATGGCTCTGCTCGTTTTCTCTCATAGGTCACGAACTGTATTACATCCCATAGGTCACAGACCAGCATAAAAAATAAACAGATGCTCAGATGCCAGATGTACTACTGTACATTTGTCTTGCCTCCACTTCTACAACACTCCACTACGATATACCGCTAGGACACTGTCTTGTCAGTTAGACTCCTTCAAATGTCAACCTAATTGCTTGTGCCATGCACACCACATACCCATGTCAGACCTGGGTTAAGAAACTATTCTAAACCATTTCTAATACTCCAGCTGTGTTTGAATGAGCTTGCCGGGCAAAATGGAGCAAATAGAATAGCCCCAAAAGTGAACACCATATCAATTTGGCACTCCAGGCAGGCTAAAGCAAATGCTCAAAGCATGTGAAAGATTTCAAATAGTATCTGAACCTGGGTCTGATACATGTGCACAATCGTCCCGTAAACATTTAGACTCTGCTGTGAGCCCTGCCAATGGGGATGGCGCTAACAGACAGGCCAAGCCTGGCAGCGCAATTGCTGGTTCAGACTGGTTCCATATGAGGAGCTTTATTTACACTAATACTCATTAGACACCTTAAATCACTGCCACGTGAATCACTGTGTTTATGGCACTCGCTTACTCCTTTCTCTCTCCTCTCCCTCTTGCTTGCTCACGGCTCCCCACTTTAACCAGCGGAGACGGCATGCTTCGCCAGCCAGCTAATCGACGCTTAGCTCCGTGATGGTGCAAAAAAGCCACAGCGGTGGCGTCTCCAATTTACCATGAAATGGTTCCATCGCCACCGCGAGAGGCACATGACACGGCTCCTGTACGACAAAATGAGTCTCTCCCTTGTTCCCAGCTTGGGCCTGGAGCCAGATGACGTCTTTGTTGTGGTTGCCAGTCGTTGGCTTGTTGGCTCTCCTCTGGCTAAGGGAAGCAAAGCTGAGTCCAAATACACTGGGAATAGATGTGCTTCTGATGAGGTGCTCAGTGCGTCAGCAGTTAATTAATGACTTGAGTGGCTGAGTCGTTTATATTTGCAGTGGACACAGAGGTAAACTTGATCCCCCTTCAAATTGCCGGAGTCCATCTACCAATTTTGATCATGGTTATAATGAGGAGGAAGATTAGCTTGCTAGGGGTTGATGATTGTGCTAAGGATGATGAGGATACTATCTGTGATGTTGTCCATGATGATGATGTTGACCACAACAACGTTGATGATGATGATGTTGATAATGGCATTCATTTATGATTCTTTGGCAGCCCCAGGATGGCTACCGTTTGGTGCAGCATTTCCAGTTCATCGGCTGGCCGGCCTATCGGGACACACCCCTGTCCAAGCGCTCCATCTTGCAGCTGGTGAGACGTCTGGCCAAGTGGCAGGAGCAGTACGACGGGGGAGACGGACGCACCGTGGTCCACTGCCTGTGAGTAGCTGAGGGCCTGGCTCAAATGAAGTTCAGTCTTTGTATTATGGTGTCGATATCAGATTCACACGTCCATGGAAGTTGTAAACTCATACGGTTGTCCATAGTAGAACAGTCATGTCCATGGTATTTGTATGCTGATATGGTGTCCATATTAGGACAATCACACTTCCATGGAAGTTGTATTTCCATACGGTATCCATATCAGAACACAGTTCTTTACTCATACAGTGTCCATGCGTGGATAGTCACTTGGCCATGGAATTTGTATACAGGGACATTGTATACGAGGACGTTTAAACCAGACAGGATGTGGAGGGGTAGAAACGATTAAAAATCAAATGCTGGAATTAATTCAAATTCTGCTGCTAAATGAGTGAAGTTAGTGGTAGAAAAAATGATCTGTATATTCTGTCTGGCCATACTCATATACAACACTATACTCTCAGACAGTAAGACAATAGGGAATGTGCTTTATGAATGTATTTACCACGGCTCGCTTCCACAGTGCTGTTTCCTTCTAGAGCAGCGGTACTCAACTACTATTTGAGAAGGTCTGGTCACACATATTTCCTAGATGGCAAAGGTTATCGGCATAGTAACAAACCTCGACCAATGTGACCCCAAACTGTTCAAACTGTTCCAACCACTCTTGTTGGCGGAGGGAAAATGTTGCCGTTTTAAAGCCAATTTCTACACATTTTGCCATCGGGCGGAGAGAAAATGGAGCAGTTTTAAAGCTAATTTCTTCAAATTCTACACATTTTGCCATCGGGCAGAGAGAAAAACAAGCAGTTTTAAAGCTAATTTCCTCAAACTCTACACATTTTGCCATCGGGCAGAGAGAAAATGGAGCAGTTTTCAAGCTAAGTTCCTGCAATTTTACACATTTTGCCACGTCTTCTGTGTGTTTTGATACCTGAGTGACACAACAAAATCAATGAGTTCCCCCTGGGGATCGAAGCCCATGGAAACATAATCTGGCCATGATAACTACAATATTTAGATAGCTAGTTCGCCTAATTTACCCATCTAGCTAACATGGCCAGCAGTTAATCAACTGGACATCGCAGGTTAAGAATAGCTCTCTAAGGTCTGTCAGTGAAGGACATTGCGAGGGGAAAACAGCCCATGCACTACCAAATTTCGAAATTGTACATCGTGCGTTCTACTATTACAACTCTCAGGCAGCATTAAGTTAAAAACCTGACTGAATCCCACGGACAAAACGTTTTTTAAGTCGGGAGCCCCGGATTAAGACCGCGATCCGCCAGTTGAGTATGGCTGTTCTAGAGTATATACAGAGGATGGAAAGTCCTTTGAGAATTTCCTATGACTCTCAACCACACTATTTCTGTTGTGGTGAGAGATTGCTTTTAAAAGTCACCATGGAAATAATAGGTATTGACAACGCAAAAGACAAATCCACAAGGTCCATGGTCTGTGGCACGTGAGAGAGATGAGATGTACTTGAACTGATGAAGTGATAAGAGTCAGTGACAAAAAGAGGTTAGTGAGAATCATCACTCCAGGTTATATTCCAGTTTGTGCCACTCGCCATGACAAAGGGTTTATCAAGCCCCACCGATATCTAATTAAATGAATGGCCTCAGCTCAAATTCACCGCTCTGCTATCAGTGTGCACTGATGTAAAACATTTGTGGAACCATTGAAAGGTATGGAACTGTGTGGGTCTTTTTCAGATAAGCACCACTGTATGTCGCGTCAATAAGTGCATCGACGACGTTGTCCCCACAGTGACCGTACGTACTTACTCCAACAAGAAGCCATGGATTACAGGCAACATCCACACTGAGCTAAAGGGTAGAGCTGGCGCTTTCATGGAGCAGGGCTCTAACCCGGACATTTATAAGAAATCCCTCTATGCCCTCTGACAAACCATCAAACAGACAACGTGTCAATACAGGACTAAGATTGAATCCTACTAAAACAGCTCCGATACTCATCGGATGTAGCAGGGCTTGCAAATGATTACGGACTACAAAGGAAACCCAGCCGTAAGCTGCCCAGTGACACGAGCCATCCAGACAAGCTAAATGACTTCAATGCTCGCTTCGAGGCAAGCAACACTGAAGCATTGCATGAGAGCACCAGCTGTTTCGGACAACTGTGTGATCACACTCTTTGTAGCCGATGTGAGTAAGACCTTTATACAGATCAACATTCACAAGGCCGCAGGGCCAGAAGGATTACCAGGACGTGTACTCTGAGCATGCGCGGACCCTCTTTAAGTGTAATCACTGACATTTTCAATCTCTCCCTGTCAAAGTCTGTAATACCAACATGTTTTAAGCAGACCACCGTGGTGTCTTTGCCCAAGAACACCAAGGTAACTTGCCTAAATGACTACCGACCCGTAGCACTCACGTATGTAGCCATGAAGTGCTTTGAAAGGCTGATCATGGCTCACATCAACACCATCATCCCAGAAACCCTAGACCCACCCTCATTTGCATACCGCCCCAACAGATCTACAGATTACGCAATCTCTATTGCACTCCACACTACCCTTTCTCACCTGGACATAGGGAAAACATTATTGAGAATATTCATTGACTACAGCTCAGCATTCAACACAAAATTGCCATAAAAGTGAATCACTAAGCTAAGGACCCTGGGACTAAACACCTACCTCTGCAACTGGATCCTGGACTTCCCGACGGGCCGCCCGCAGGTGGTAAGGGTAGGCAACAACACATCTGCCACGCTGATCCTCAACATCGGGGCTACTTAGTCCCCTCCTGTACTCCCTGTTCACCCAAGACTACGTGGAAAAGCACAACTCCATCACAATCACTAAGTTTGAAGACGATACAACAGGCTTGATCACCGAACAACTATGATACAGCATATAGGGAGGTGGTCAGAGACCTGGCAGTCTGTGCCCAAACAACAACCTCTCCCTCAATGTGATTAATACAAAGGAGATGATCATGGACTACAGGAAAAGGAGGGCCGAGCTCGCCTCCATTCTCATCAATGGGGCTGTAGTGGAGCAGGTTGAAAGCTTAAATACACATGGTGTCCACATCACAAACAAACGAACATGGTCCGAACACACCAAGACAGTTGTGAAGAGGGCACGACAACAGCTATTCCCCCTCAGGAGACTGAAAAGATTTGGCATGGGTCCTCAGATCCTCAAAAAGTTCTACAACTGCACCATCGAGAGCATCTTAACTGGTTGCATCACCACTTGGTATGGCAACTGCTCGGCCTCAGACCGCAAGGCGCTACAGAAGGTAGTGCGTATGGCCCAGTACATCACTGGGGCCAAGCTTCCGTCCATCCAGGACCTCTATACCAGGCGATGTCAGAGGAAGGCCCTAAAAATTGCCAAAGGCTCCAGCCACCATATTCATAGACTTCTGCACGGCAAGCGGTACCGAAGCACCAAGTCTAGGTCCAAAAGGCTTCTTAACAGTTTCTATTCCCAAGCCATAAGACTGCTGAGCAGCTAATCAAATGGCTACCCGGACAATTTGCTATGCCCCCGCCTCCTTTTTTTATGCTGTTGCTACTCACTGTTTATTATCTATGCATAGTACTTCAATCCTTCATACATGTACATAGTACTTTGACTAACCTGTACCCTGCACATTGACTAGGTACCGGTACCCCCTGTATATAGCCTCGTTATTGTTATTTTATTGTTGCTCTTTTATTTTTGTAATTTTAGTTTATTTAGTAAATGTTTTGATAAATCTTGTTTTTCTTCAAACTGCGTTGTTGGTTAAGGGCTTGTAAGTAAGCATTTCACGGTAAGGTCTACACCTGTGTTATTCGGCAGATGTGACTAATAACATTTGATTTGACTTGTCTTTTAAAAGGAAAAGTCTGATATTAAGTCCCTCCCAATTTTGTGTCTGTCTTATTTTGTGTTTGAATACATAGTCGTGTTATAATTATTTGAATCCATTTATTTTCACCCATTTATATAAATTACTGCAGTGACATTAAAGATGCATGTATTTGGTTAGTTTTAGTATCAGTATTAAACATTTTGTTCATTACCCAAATAAATTAACCAATCTAACAGCATTGTCAGCTATAGACAAGCAAACAGCACCTCTCCCATTCTCATTGTCACTAGCTATGGATGCTATTAGACTTGAGGGAATTAAACTTAAAATGAGGAAGTAAGACAATCCATAGTGGGGACTGATTTCAAAGAGCAGGCCCAACGATAACACTGATGAGTCCTGGTTGTTTGATTCCTCTCCCCACAGCCCAAAATACCGAACAAAACCACTTTTGTAACAGTTCAGTGATGCTATTCTAATCAGGTAGCCATAGATTTTTCGCATCGCTATGGTGTTACCGCTTAGCTTGGCTGTTACTTTACTGCTACATACTAACCGGACTTCCTGCAACAATGTGTGAGTGCGTGTGTGCGTACATGCGTGTGCCTGTTTGTATATGTATATTGGTTTTGCACACATTCATTCACATTCATGCCGAAGGGGATGAAAACAAAGTGTCTAGGCAAGTTAGAGCTACATGCGCATTTATAGTCTTACTCATGTTGCATGGGGCTCTAAAATCACCTTATCCAAGAAATCTGAAGTATCCAAATGAATCTACATTGAAGGCAAACACATAGAAACACCTGCATATGGTGCCTTTCGTGACAGAACAGAGATAATATCAGATATCATCTACAGTATGAAAATAGTTCTGCTGAGATTGAGGCTGTCCTAATTTGTGTTGTGGGTAACGCGTTACAGTAATAATATAAATTTTTTCGGTAATGAGTAATATGCAGTGCATTCGGAAAGTATCCTTGATTTTTCCCACATTTTGTTACGTAACAGCCTTATTCTTAAAATGATTAAATTCATTGTTTTCCTCATCAATCTACTCAATACCCCATAATGACAAAGCGAAAACAGGTTTTTAGACATTTTTATAAATTTGTTAAAAATGAAAAACTTAAATACCTTACTTACATATGTATTCAGACCCTTTCCTATGAGACTCGAAATTGAGCTCAGGTGCATCCTGATTCCACTGATCATCCTTGAGATATTTCTACAACTTGATTGGTGTCCACCTGTGGTAAATTCAATTGATTGGACATGATTTGGAAAGGGACACACCTGTCTATATAAGGTCCCGCAGTTGACAGTGCATGTCAGACCAAAAACCAAGCCATGAGATTGAAGGAATTGTCCATAGAGCTCCGAGACAGGATTGTGTCGAGGCACAGATCCGGGCAAGGGTACCAAAAAAATGTCTGCAGAATTTGAAGGTCCCCAAGAACAGAGTGGCCTCCATCATTCTTAAATGGAAGAAGCGTGGAACCGCCATGACTCTCTGCTAACAATCAGGGGAGAATGGCCTTGGTATGGGAGGTGACCAAGAACCGGATGGTCACTCTGACAGAGCTCCGGACTTCCTCTGTGGAGATGGGAGAACCTTCCGGAAGTATAACTAACGTCAGCCAGATAGTTAACAGTATTCTTTAACTTGAAATAAAAACGAATTTCTAACTAAATTAGAAACATATAAAATCTGAAAATGTAGCTAGACTCTTACCCGCATACATGGATGCACACTTGACGGCAGACTGGAACCATTTAACAACTATTTAACGTTTTGTTTGTAGCTACATCTTGTTTGTCAGTGTTGTGTAAAGTCACTCTTGTTCACACTGACCGTGGTGTGTGCCGAAAGTAGCCCATCACTTTTTCCAACTGATCTGTCGATAGCGTCTGCTAAATTCAGGCCATCAATGTTGTTGAGAAAAGTAGCAAAACTTTTGTAGTTCGCAATGGTTAACATTATATCTTTAAAAATTGGCATGGCAGAAAGGACTTCAACACATACTGAGCAGATCATGTTACAGACAGAAGCATGTTACATGGCAGAACAATCCAAACTATTTTCCCGGCATGTCCAGCCCATCCATTATTTCAGCCAATCATGGCTAGCGGGATGATTCCTGTCTTTTTCTGATCTTTCCCCCCATGTAGTGAATCTGTTATTCAATACATTTGTATTGGCTAATAGCCCAATAGGATAAACGGAAGCAAACGGAACGAAACAGGGATAAGCATACCTGAATTTGTCTGCTAGACTAATGATTACACCTTAGATCAGCTAGATGCAGGGATCAGTGCGCAAGGCGGTATTGAATGTGTCATATCAAATCTTAGTTGTCACATGTGCTGAACACAACAGGTGTAGACCTTACCATGAAATGCTTACTTACAAGCCCTTAACCAACAATGCAGTCAAGAGAAATAAGAGTTAATAATAATATTTAGTAAATAAAATAAACTGAAGTAAAAAATAAAAGAGCAACAATAAAATAACAATAAAGAGGTTATATACATGGGGTACCGGTACCGAGTCAATGTGCGGGAGGTTAGTAGAGGTAATTGAGGTAATATGTACATGTAGATAGGGGTAAAGTGACTGCATATATAATGGATAATAAACAGTGAGTAACAGCGTAAAAAAGGGGTGGGTCAATGCAAATAGTCCGCGTAGCCATTTGATTAACTGTTCTGCAGTCTTATGGCTTGGGGATAGAAGCTGTTAAGAAGCCTTTCGGACCTAGATGTGGCGCTCCGGTACTGCTTGCCCTGCAAAAGCAGAGAGAACAGTGTATGACTAGGGTGGTTGGGGTCTTTGGCAATTTTTGGGGCCTTCCTCTGACACCGCCTGGTATAGAGGTCATGGATGACAGGAAGCTTGGCCCCAGTGATGTACAGGGCAGTACGCACTACCTTATGTAGCGCCTTGCGGTCTGAGGCCGAGCAGTTGCCATACCAGCGGGTGTTGCATCCCGTCAGGGTGCTCTCGGTGGTGCAGCCATAGAACTTTTTTGAGGAGCTGAGGACCCATGCCAAATCTTTTCAGTCTTCTGAGGGGGAATAGGCGTTGTCGTGCCATCTTCACGACTGTCTTGGTGTGTTTGGACCATAATAGTTTGTTGGCTATATGGACACTGTCTGTCACCTTGATTACTCAAAATTATCTCGACCTGTGTGCACCTACGTTGTAAACTTTCATTCATAGGCTAGGTTGTAGCAACCCCATGATGGGTACAGTGAAAATTGTAGTATCATGTAGTAGCCTAATCATATCAATGTTACATTGAACTGGGTGAATGGGATATGAATGAATGTTGTAATAGCAATAAGGCCATGCTCCCCGAAAATATAATCGTCCTCCCTCATCTTAAACAGCACCGACCGCCACTGACCCCCTTTATTTTGATATGGTAGGTGGACAAAATGACAAGAGTATAAGTGTCAAATGTAAACTGTGCCCAGGTAAGAGACACATCTCCACCGCTAGAAACTCAGCATCCAATCTCTTGAAGCATCTGCCAAAGTAACACGCTTGTCTACCTCATCCAAAACAACCAAGGCTTGATTTCAATCATTCAGGAGCACAGGCTGTAACCCGGGGAGAGCTGAACAAGCTTGTTGCTGGGTATGTAGTCGAGGAAATGCTGCCCTTATCCACTGGTGTTTAGGCCTACATAACGCAACGTTGACAACGTTTGCATTGAGTGAGGATGCGCAATGCTTTGGGGTTGAACACAAAAGTCATATAACAAAAGTAATATTTGTGTAACTCATTGCTTTTCCCAGGGAGTCATAAATAAAGTAATAAAGAAGTAACGAGTAATAGGTAATATATATATATATATTTTTTTTTAAATGTAACGACCCCAACACTGGTGCTAATATGGACACTGTAATTATGACTTGTCTCATAGCCAGAAGCATTAGAGCATTTTAGGTGCCCCAGGAAATAAATAAAAGTTTGAGGGAACCAATCAAAGCTCAACACATTCAGGAGCACATTTCTGTGCGAATACTGTTTGTACAACGGCCTCCTATCCACGCCAGTGAGTCAGCTCGCCCTCACTGACTACTTGAGTCACGTCAGCCAGACTGGCGCAGACCCTAATTCCGCCTCCTCTGATAACCATAATGGTAATAGGGTACCTTCTCTCATTTAGCGAGATGGTTTCATAATGTGCATTACCTTGAACATGTTGGAGGAAATACTTCAGTGGGCGGCAATGAGTCCCTTCAAGACTCTTCAGTACTACTTTTCAGAGATTGGGCCGAGTTTGGTTGAGTGGTCAAGCATTTCTCATCTTTTCCAAATGCCCCTCCCTCCTCTCTCTCGTGTTTTAGGTTTTATGTATCACACGGGTTCTAGTTGAAACCAAATGGTTAGAGAATTGTTAGAGAGTATTTTCATCATTAATGGTCCGACTGTTTGAGTGGTAAGGCATGCAGAATATTGTACGCAGGGGATGCAGGGGCTTGAGGCTGCCCTAATATGGACTTCGTAATACACACATGGGCTTAAGCTCAGTCTATGTGGATTGGATAGGAGATGGGCTACGGTAGTTTTGCTGCTGGGTTAGATTCGTGGGTTTTCCTCCATGTTTTAATGAATGCCCCAGGTACAGTCCCACATCCTGCTATACTGTACATGGTACACCTCTCACATTAATGAAATATATTCAACAAAGTAATACATCATATCGATTGGTTCAGAGATATTGTAAAGGGGCTGTTACAACATAGTTTTTTTGACCATCAATCAAAACTTTGTGCATCCCAATGGGCGATTTTGATCGACTCTCTTTACCCACTCTCTTTTACCTTCTCTCCCTCTTTCTTTACCCCTCTCTCTCTTTCTTTACTCTCTCCTTCTTTCTTTACCTCTCTTACTCTTTCTTTACTCTCTCCATCTTTCTTTACTCTCTCCATCTTTCTTTACTCTCTCCATCTTTCTTTACTCTCTCCATCTTTCTTTACTCTCTCCATCTTTCTTTACCCTCTCCCTCCTGTACTCTCTCCCTCCTGTACTCTCTCCCTCTTTCTTTACTCTCTCCATCTTTCTTTACTCTCTCTATCTTTCTTTACCTCTCTTACTCTTTCTTTACTCTCTCCATCTTTCTTTACTCTCTCCATCTTTCTTTACTCTCTCCATCTTTCTTTACTCTCTCCATCTTTCTTTACCCTCTCCCTCCTGTACTCTCTCCCTCTTTCTTTACTCTCTCCATCTTTCTTTACTCTCTCCCTCTTTCTTTACCTCTCTCCCTCTTTCTTTGCTCTCTCCCTCTTTCTTTAGTCTCTCCCTCTTTCTTTACCCTCTCCCTCTTTCTTTACCCTCTCCCTCTTTCTTTACTCTCTCCCTCCTTCTTTACTCTCTGCCTCTTTCTTTACCTCTCTCCCTCTTTCTTTACCTCTCTCCCTCTTTCTTTACCTCTCTCCCTCTTTCTTTACCTCTCTCCCCCTTTCTTTACTCTCTTTGCCTCTGTCTTTACAATTATGTCCTCCTAAAGGTTTTCTGCATTCTTTGGTTTGGCTGGCGCCTACCCGAGAACCGAACGAGTGTTCGCATACCTTTGACTTTTGCTTGAAAAGACATAAGCCTGGTATGGCAACTGCTTGGCCTCCGACCGCAAGGCACTACAGATGGTAGTGCGTACAGCCCAGTACATCACCGGGGCCAAGCTTCCTGCCATCTAGGACCTCTATACCAGGCGGTGTCAGTGGAAGGCCCTAAAAATCGTCAAAGACTCCAGCCATCCTAGTCATAGACTGTTCTCTCTGCTACCGCACGGCAAGCGGTACCGGAGCGCCAAGCCTAGGTCCAAGAGGCTTCTAAACAGTTTCTACCTCCAAGCCATAAGACTACTGAACGGCTAATCAAATGCCTACCCAGAATATTTGCAACCCCCCACTACGCTGCTGCTACTCTCTGTTATTATCTATGCATAGCCATTTTAACAACCCTACCTGCATGTACATAATTATCTCAAATACCTTGACACCGGTGCCCCCGCACATTGACACATTGACTCTGTACCGGTGCCCCTTGTATATAGGCCCGCTATTGTTATTTACTGCTGCTCTTTAATTATTTGTTTTTCTTATCTCTTATCTTTTTTTAAACTTTTTTTGTAGTTATTTTCTTAAAACTGCATCGTTGGTTAAGGGCTTGTAAGTAAGCATTTCACTGTAAGGCCTACACCTGTTGTATTCGGCGCATGTGACAAATAAAATGTGATCTGATTTGACATTTGCTTGAGAAACGAGAAATAGTACTGTTTGTCCATCTTGAGACGCAGTAGCCAGTATACACTTCCTCAAAATAGTTCAAATTAATCTAAGATAACTCAATGAATCTGTCATTAATTTCAACGTTTTTGCTAAGGAGATCTTAGTCACGCAATTGTACATCTAACTAGGATGTTTGTTGCAGTATTTATCACCTGAAAATGTGTCCCACGTTCTCAACTGAAAACGGAAAATGAGTCAGCTATCGTCGATTGACAACAAATACTTAATTGAAGAATCTCTGCTGTTGACCAATCACCGACGAAGGGGCGTAGACTTTAGTTTCTGAAATTCGGCTTGCATCTATTTATTTATTATTATTATTTAAAAAAAAATTACCGTTATTTTACCAGGTAAGTTGACTGAGAACACGTTCTCATTTACAGCAACGACCTGGGGAATAGTTACAGGGGAGAGGAGGGGGATGAATGAGCCAATTGTAAACTGTAGAAATCTTTGTAAAATCTAGAAAGAAATGTGTGTGCACGAACAGCTGGGAAATCCTTGCTGAAGGCCAAAATGGACAAAAAACGTTGCATAACGTCGTCATAATATATGCACAAACTGTTTCCGATGGGAAGCATGAGGACGCCTGTATTCGCTCTCTCTGTCCCATTCTCATCCCCCTCTTTGTCTTAATTATTCCCTCTTTCTGTCCCTTACCCTGCCGCTCCATTGCTCTCCCTCTTCATCTCTCTCCCTCTTCATTTACCTCTCTCCCTACCTTGTTCTCGGTCTCATTCTCGCCATCTTCCTTTGGCCTTTTCTACCTTTCTGTCCCTCTTCCTCGCTCTCTCTGCCCCTTTCTCATCCCTCTCTTTACATCTCTTTTAACCGTTCTCTCTGGCCCATTTATCCACCTTTCCTTACCTATCTTTTAACCTCTCTCTCCAACAGGATGGGTGGTGGACGTAGCGGTACCTTCTGTGCCATCTGCAGCATCAGTGAGATGATCCAGCAACAGAACATTGTAGATGTGTTCCACACCGTCAAGACCCTGAGGAACAACAAATCCAACATGGTGGAGACTATGGTACGTTACACTGACCACAACAGGTGATGTGGTACTGTATAGGTGGCTTGAGGAGGGTTATTAGTACCTATCAGCAATATAGGACACACACTCAGAACACACAGTTGTGGCTGTATTGGACAGGTTCAAGACCATACGCAGACGGGTAGACACAGCCACAGAGGCACACGCACGTACGCACACACATTCTCAGGCTGATGACTTGCTATTGCAGGTGTTGTGTTAATAGATGTTTCTACGCCTTCTCATATAGCCTCAGAAACCAGATGCTTCATTTGACAGATCCATCCCAGGATGGGCACAGCTGTTCGCTTAGAATTAAAGTCGATTTTGGGGCAAAAGACAACTACTCTAATAAAAATGTTATTGGTGACTTTGAAGATAACGTCATAATACTCCATGAAATTTTGATGAAAGACGATTTGATTCTCTTTATTTTTTTATCTAGTGTTATACCACAGCATTGTTTAATACACTTTTCTGATTGGCTAGAAGGGCATTCTAGAATGGACATTAAAACCAGATAACGGGTCATCTTGCAATCATGACGCAATATGCCCCTACACATGCAGATCGTACTTGCTATAAAGTTACAGAAAGCTAAACCAACAACTACACAAACTGAAATTGGATACATTGTAAATACAGGTCCATCAAGGAAAAAAATTAGCTAGCTAGCATTGATTTTTTTCTGCAGAAACATCTTCTTTGAGCATTTGATGACCTAAGGTGGTGAGTGATGAACATGAATTTCTCCTGTCTCCTCCGCATCTAAAGTTGTCAAATCCTCCAACATGTTACTAGTTTGATCTGTTAGTGAAGTAAGCTTGCCTGTTTGTCTGAAGCCTTGATGGTTTTTGCGACTGCACTTGAAGAAACTTGAAAAGTTCTTGAAATTTTCCGTATTGACTGACCTTCATGTCTTAAAGAAATGATGGACTGACATTTCTTTTTGCTTATTTGAGCTGTTCTTGCCATAATATGGACTTGGTCTTTTACCAAATAGGGCTATCTATTCTGTTTAACACCCCTACCTTGTCACAAAACAACTGATCAACGCATGAAGAAGGAAAGAAATTCCACAAATGTGCTTTTAACAAGGCACACCCATTAATTGAAATGCATTCCAGGTGACTACCTCATTAAGCTGGTTGAGAGAATTCCAAGAGTATGCAAAGCTGTTATCAAGGCAAAGGGTAGCTACTTTGAAGATTTTCAAATATAAAATATATTTTGATGGAACACTTTTTTGATAACTACATGATTCCATATGTGTTATTTCCTAGTTTTGATGTCTTCACTATTATTCTACAATGTAGAAAATAGTAAAAGTAAAGAAAAACCCTGGAGTAGCTGTGTCCAAACTTTTGACTGGCACTGTATATATAGTGCATTCGGAAAGTATTCAGACTTATTCTAAAATAGTTTTTTTAAATCCTCATCAATCTACACACAATACCCCAAAATGACAAAGCGAAAATTTTCCAAATGTATACAATAATTAAAACAGGAATATGACATTTACATAGTTATTCAGACCTTTTACTCAGTGCTTTGTTGAAGCCCCTTTGGAAGCAATTACAGCCTTGAGTCTTCTTGGGTATGACGCTGCACCTGTATTTGGGGAATTTTTCCCATTCTTCTCTGCAGATCCTTTCAAGCTTTGTCAGGTTGGATGGGGAGCGTCGCTGCACAGCTATTTTCAGGTCTCTCCAGAGATGTTCGATCAGGTCCAGGTCCAGGCTCTGGCTGGGCCACTCAAGGACATTCAGAGACTTGTCCTGAAGTGTGCTCAGTATCGTCCTGTTGGAAAGTGAAACTTCAATTCGGTCTGAGGTTAAATGCTGGTCATGGCTCAGATCAACACCATATTCCCAAAAACCCTAGACCCACTCCAATTGGCATACCACCCCAACAGATCCACAGATGACGCAATCTCTATTGGACTTTACACTACCCTTTCCCAACTGGAAAAAGGAACACCTATGTGAGAATGCTATTCATTGACAACAGCTCAGCGTTCAACACCATAGTACCCTCAAAGCTTATCACTAAGCTATGGACCCTGGGACTAAACACTTCCCTCTGCAACTGGCTCCTGGACTTCCTGACGGGCAGCCCTAGGTGGTAAGGGTAGGTAACAACACATCTGCCACACTGATCCTCAATACGGGGGCCCCTCAGGGGTGTGTCAATAGTCCACATCTGTACTCCCTGTTCACCCATGACTGTGTGGCCAAGCATGACTCCAACACCATCATTAAGTTTGAAGACGACACAACGGTGGTAGGCCTGATCACCAACAACAATGAGACAGCCTATAGGGAGGAGGTCAGAGACCTGGCAGTCTGGTGCAGGATAACAACCTCTTGCTCAACATGATCAAGACTACGGAGATGATCGTGGACTACAGGAAAAGGAGGGCCGAGCACACCCCCATTCTCATGAATGGGGCTGTAGTGGAGCAGGTTGAGAGCTTCAAGTCCCATGGTATCCACATTACAAACAAACAAACATGGTCCAAACACACCAAGATGGTCTTGAAGAGGGCATGACAATGCCTATTCCCCCTCAGGAGACTGAAAAGATTTGGCATAGGTCCTCAGATCCTCACAAAGTTCTACAGCTGCACCATCGAGAGCATCCAGACTAGTTGCATCACCGCCGGGTATGGCAACTGCTCGGCCTCCGACCGCGAGGCACTACAGAAGCTAGTGCGTAATGCCCTGTATATTACTGGGACCAAGCTTCCTGCCATCCAGGACCTCTATACCAGGCGGTGTCAGAGGAAGGCCATAAAAAAAAAAACCAAAGACTCCAGACACCGGCAAGCGGTACCGGAGCGTCAAGTCTAGGTCCAAAAGGCTTTTTAACAACTTCTATCCTCAAGCCATAAGACTGCTGAACAGCTAATCAAACGGCTACCCGGAATATTTGCATTGATACCCCCCCCTTTTTTTTATGCTGCTGCTACTCACTGTTAATTATCTAACGATAGTCACTTTACCTCTACTTACATGTACATATTACTTCGACTAATCTGTACCACCACACATTGACTTGGTACCGGTACCCCTTGTATATAGCCTTGTTATTGTTATTTTATTATAGGCCTTTTATTTTTGTAACTTTTGTTTATTTAGTAAATATTTTCTTAACTCTTGTTTTTCTTCAAACTGCATTGTTGGTTAAGCGCTTATTAGTAAGCATTTTACGATAAGGTTTACGCCTATGTGACAAATAAAATTGCATTTGATTTGAGGTTGTGAGCGCTTTGGAGCAGGTTTTCATCAAGGATCTCTCTTGACTCCG
Organism: Salvelinus fontinalis; assembly: GCF_029448725.1. NCBI lineage: Eukaryota > Metazoa > Chordata > Actinopteri > Salmoniformes > Salmonidae > Salvelinus > Salvelinus fontinalis. The sequence goes on along the minus strand of NC_074682.1, from coordinate 2,681,088 downwards.
TTCATCTTTCCTTCGATCCTGACTAGTCTCACAGTCCCTGCCACTGAAAAACATCCCCACAGCATGATTCTGCCACCACCCATGCTTCACCTTAGGAATGGTGCCAGGTTCCCTCCAGATGTGACGCTTGGCTTTCAGGCCAAAGCGTTGAATCTTGGTTTCATCAGACTAGAGAATTTAGTTTCTCATGGTCTGAGAGGCCTTTAGGTGCCTTTTGACAAACTCCAAGCGGGCTGTCATGTGCCTTTTACTGTGCTTCCGTCTGGCCACTTTACCATAAAGGCCTGATTGGTGGAGTGCTTCAGAGATGGTTGTCCTTCTGGAAGGTTCTCCCATCTCCACAGAGGAACTCAAGAGCTCTGTCAGAGTGACCATTGGGTTCTTGGTCACCCCCCTGACCAAGGCCATTCTCCCCCGATTGCTCAGTTTAGTGGCCAGCTGTAGGAAGAGTCTTGGTGGTTCAAAACGTATTCCATTTAAGAATGATGGAGGCCACTGTGTTCTTGGGGACCTTCAATGCTGCAGACAGTTTTTGGTACCCTTCCCCAGATCTGTTCCTCGACACAATCCTGTCTCGGAGCTCTATGGACAATTCCTTCAATCTCATGGCTTGGTTTATGGTCTAACATGCACTCTCAACTGCGGGACCTTATATAGACAGGTGTGTGCCTTTCCAAATCATGTCCAATCAGATGAATTTATCACAGGTGGACTCCAATCAGGTTGTAGAAACATCTCAAGGATGATCGATGGAAAAAGGACGCTCTTGAACTCAATTTTGAGTCTCATAGCAAAGGGTCTGACTGCTTATGTTAATAAGGTGTTTCTGTTTTTTATTTGTAATACATTTGTGGAAAAAATCTAAAAACCTGTTTTCGCTTTGTCATTATTGGGTATTGTGTGTAGATTGATGAGGAATATGTTTGATTTAATCAATTTTAGAATAAGGCTGTAACAAAATATCAAATATCAAACTAATCTCTGCTTGTTTTTCCTTTTAATTAATTATAAAAAAGTGAGTCAAATTTCAGACAGATTGGTAATATGACAATCGTGCCAATGACTGACTAGTGCTCTGTCTTTATTTCCCTTTTCTAGGAACAGTACAAGTTCTGCTATGAAGTTGCTCTGGAGGCCCTTAGCTCATTCTGAGAGAGCAACGCTGCCTCTCGTGTCTGTGGGACACAGTGCTGACACTGCAGAGACACCAACCCATACGAGGCAGCGGATGTGTGTGTGACCACACACACACACGTGAGAAACTCTATACTGAAGAAAAAACGCCCTCCACACTGGGGTTGTGTGCGCTTTTGCAAGACCGGGACCCCTTTTGCTTGTGTAAAGAAAAAATGGAATGAAAACCTTTAGACACAGCTTTCATTCTCTTTCTTCAATGTCCATCTTGGACTGTGATGTGATCTTGTACAGTCATTTCCTTTTTAGATATATGCCTTGAATTTTATTCCCTCAGTGTAAAAATACAAACCAAGAAAATAAACCGACATGGCTTCCGCTGATGGGGATTAAAAAAACACACAAAAACAACACAATCAGATTAACAAACAGAACCGATACCACCGTACAGACGAAGACAAATGCAAGATGCGAAGATTTGAACTCTACCTGGCTTTGCATCTCTTTTTAAAGAATATTAATTTCGACTGTATTATATATTTCCCCCCTGTTTTAACAGACACAAAATGGCAGATATTTTTTGTAATTCTTTGGATTTTGTGGTTCCTGCAACTCCTTTACATCCATGTGCACACGCTGGTTTTCTCACATTCGCAAAGTGGCATTTTCTGTCAATGGCTTGGTTTCTTTTGGTGTTGTGGCATGTTCTCATCCTCTTGTGCTGTGCAGACAATCATGAATTATTCTGGGCCTGGTTTTCAAAAGCATTTTAAGACTAAGATGTGTTTGGGAATCCAGGCCCTGGTTTGCTGCAATGAAAATGAGAGAAGAGTCAGTCAACACTTTGGCATTCTATGCTGGCTCGACACATTATTCATCTAAACGTATTTTACATTCATGTGTTTTGTCATTTGCACTGTATTTTGCACTGCTTTGCCTTCAATCCCATTTTAAAATGGTGTCGTGTAGGGGAGGCTAGGGGCAATCGTAACAGGGAGCAGTTGTAACACATTGCATTTCTCCAAACAGAAACAAGCTGGAGTGATGAAACACACACAGTACATTTATGTTATGTCTGCTTGAAAAGTTACAGCCAGATATCTCACTATATTCACTTTTAAATGGGCAAATGTTGTTTTTTTTTCAGGGATGAAAGTCGTTTTTTCCACCAGTTGTATTTTTATTATACTGCTCTTAGCATTAGTGTCCAATAATTCAAACTATCATCATTTTCATCACTATATGTTGACTAAACATTGACATAAATGACATGTCACTATTGTTGTCTCTTACTAGGCACATGAGGTTTTGTCATGGCTGCTGGGTTGGGGGCAATTGCCAATTGTAATTCAGTGTTAAAATGACCCTGAGCCAAGCAGCCAAATTATGAAAACAAGTGATTTTAACTTTAAGATTGTATGAATTATACAAATAACTTTAAATAGCCGTGGGGTCCTGCAGAGTGCCACAGAAATTGTAAACAGATATAATCTGGAAACCATCATATTATTCAGATATTTTGAGAGGAACCAAATGGCCATGCACAAACACGGGTGTTACTGTAATTATTGGTTACATACATAGAAATATTAATACTTATTGAAAAATCATTACTTACGTCTATGATAATATGATAACTTAAAAAACATTCATGTTTATGAATTAAGTGAATTTATTTTTTTTATTTTTTTAGGTGTTACATTTGACCCCAGCTACTGTTACAATTACAGGGCAAATGTAATGTCTGGACCTTTTGGATTACAATCAATATTGTGATCTGACAGTCATATGTACAGACATATAAATGGTATGAATGATTAAGACACAGATGTCAATTTCTAATATAAATAAAAATGATTGACCTATTTCGAGTGGTCTCTGAGCAAAAGAGTAAAATGCAAACATTTTTACAATTGCGCCAGTCTCCCCTAATTTGGTCGATAGTGCCATACTCACATCTTTAAACATATACAATTTTAACGAAATTGTGCAGAAACATATCAGCCTAGGGATAGAGTGGGACAACATTCTATTAATGTGCGCCTCAAGCTTGTCAAGCACCGTAGCAGCCCCCACCCTACTGTTTCCCAGTCTCAGGATTTGGATAAGAAGACTATTTTGTTTTTCATCCCTGTCCATTCTGCGCTCATATTCTACTTTATAAGAGCAGTTTGGCTTATTGTGAGGCTGTCCTAATATGGACACCGTAACCGTGTCCTGCCATTACTCTCCGCCCATGCATCTTATGCATACTGTTTGGAGAACTTCGGATTGTCTTCATCCTCACTAGACATGGAAACAGAATCCATCTGAGATTGTGAATCCAACTGTTGACTGAGGGCGGGATTCAATTAAAGCGCTCTAGTCGACAATGCTACCTTTGAAGGCAGCGTTTGCGGAAATCGTATTTAAGGAAAATGCTGCAGATGGCTCAATTGGAAACTACCTTTAAATGTCAAGCTTGCTATAGAGAGTTTCGGATTGAATCCCGGCCTGGGATTTTTGCACGGGTTTTCTGTCCATTGAACAGTTTTAGTACAGGATTGTACAGGGCTTTGTCCGAAGAATGTTTTGCTGAACATGGACAGTGACTTCCAGTATGAGGTGTAGAAGAAGTATTGTGTCAACACACAGCATAGTTGTGTTATTAACATGCAGCCGTTTGGTGACTGGAACACAAAGAGAAACAGTGTTGGAATTCTAATGACGAGAGGTCAATGTCAATGCAAGTTGTTTGTTTTGCTTTTCATATTTCCACTGTCTATATTATATTTCGTTTTTCCTCATTTTTTTTCTCTTGAATTTGTTCAAATAAAATGTTGTCTAGCAAAGTGATATTTAGATCTGGTGATGAAATTGCCATGGTTGTTTTGTTGTTTAAAAATGTGGTTACATCAAATAAAGGGACCAAAATGTTGAGCAAATGATTGAAATTTAATTTTTTCAACACATTTTATCGACCAATTTACAACTATTGATATTATCTACAGTAAATGTCAAGCCTACATTACAGTAGGAGTGTGAAGGTGAAAGGTCAATCTCAGGAACGATCAAACCAAATACTGATGAATCAAGATCCGAACCTCCTCCCATTTTAACTATTTATTCCCAGACACCACATTCATATGCATGAGCACATTTGCATATGCATCAATGACAGAGATGCACCTTGGCATTATCCTTATCAATCATGGCTAACTGAGTCCTAAGAGAGCCTCTCTGCTTGTCATTTTCGCTCCCGTCATATATATGTGTGTGGACAGAGTGTTACACAGTAAGACTTACACGGACACATGCAAATTAACTAATTAATTCGAGTCCCATCCATTTAACGTTATAAATGTTGCGTACGCACAAAATATGCCACAACCTGCGTGCGCCAGTTGTCAGCAAATGTTGACATTTATAAAATATGAACTTGTCGTGAGAATGTGCTTATCCCCCCGCAAACTTTAGACCACGCGTGCGCACAGTTTCTCGTGGTTGACGTCTTGCATTGCAAGAAGGTAAAAGTAGTCTAGTAGTAGCCTCGTGCAAATGGGGAAAATATGATGACACTCTTATTTAAAACAAATGAACAGGTAGGCCTAGCTAAATATCAAGATATAACAATATGCAATAATTTGCCTTCAGTGAGAAGAGCAAAAATCTATGTATATTTTATTCTATAATAATTAGAAAGTCATATTTTTATTTCCATGATCATTAAAGAATACATTCCTCAGCTTTTCTGACTGTGATGGTTTCATAGGCTACTCGCTAAATAGCCTATAGGCCTACAGCATTTAGGATAGGCTACCATTCATGCTATCTCTTATTTACTTGGACTCTACAAGGTGTCGAAAGCATTCCACAGGGATGCTGCCCCATGTTGATCCCAATGCCATCCACAGTTGTGTCAAGTTGGCTGGACGTCCTTTGGTTGGTTGACCATTCTTGATACAGTGCCTTGCAAAAGTATTCACCCCCTTTGCCGTTTTTCCTATTTTGTTGCATTACAACCTGTAATGTAAATAGATTTTGATTTTGATTTCATGCAATGGACATACACAAAATAGTCCAAATTGGTGAAGTGAAATGAAAAAAGTAACTTATTTAAAATAATTTAAAAAAATCTAATGGAAAGTGGTGCATATCAAATCAAATGTATTTATATAGCCCTTCTTACATCAGCTGATATCTCAAAGTGCTGTACAGAAACCCAACCCACGGTGGCTAGGAAAAGCTCCCTAGAAAGGCCAAAACCTAGGAAGAAACCTAGAGAAGAACCAGGCTATAAGGTGTGGCCAGTCCTCTTCTGGCTGTGCCGGGTGGAGATTATAACAGAACATGGCCAAGATGTTAAAATGTTCATAAATGACCAGCATGGTCAAATAATAATAATCACAGTAGTTGTCGAGGGTGCAGCAAGGCAGCACCTCAGGAGTAAATGTCAGTTGGCTTTTCATAGCTGTTCATTAAGAGTCTCTAGAGAGTTGAAAACAGCAGGTCTCGGACAGGTAGCACGTCCGGTGAACAGGTCAGGGTTCCATAGCCGCAGGCAGAACAGTTGAAACTGGAGCAGCAGCACGGCCAGGTGGACTGGGGACAGCAAGGAGTCATCATGCCAGGTAGTCCTGAGGCATGGTCCTAGGGCTCAGGTCCTCCGAGAGAGAGAAAGAAAGAAAGAATTAGAGAGAGCATACTTAAATTCACACAGGACACCGGATAAGACAGGAGAAGTACTCCAGATATAACAAACTGACCCTAGCCCCCTGACACAAACTACTGCAGCATAAATACTGGAGGCTGAGACAGGAGGGGTCAGGAGACACTGTGGCCCCATCCAATGATACCCCCGGACAGGGCCAAACAGGAAGGATATAACCCCACCCACTTTGCCAAAGCACAGCTCCCACACCACTAGAGGGATATCTTCAACCACCAACTTACCATCCTGAGACAAGGCCGAGTATAGCCCACAAAGATCTCCGCCACGGCACAACCCAAGGGGGTGCGCCAACCCAGACAGGAAGATCACGTCAGTGACTCAACCCACTCAAGTGACGCACCCCTCCAGAGAGAGCAAGGGCGGTTTGTTGCTCCAGAGCCTTTCCGTTCACCTTCACACTCCTGGGCCAGACTACACTCAATCATATGACCCACTGAAGAGATGGGTCTTCAGTAAAGACTTAAAAGTTGAGACCGAGTCTGCGTCTCTCACATGGGTAGGCAGACCATTCCATAAAAATGGACCTCTATAGGAGAAAGTCCTGTCTCCAGCTGTTTGCTTAGAAATTCTAGGGACAATTAGGAGGCCTGTGTCTTGTGACCGTAGCGTACGTGTAGGTATGTATGGCAGGACCAAATCGGAAAGATAGGTAGGAGCAAGCCCATGTAATGCTTTGTAGGTTAGCAGTAAAACTTTGAAATCAGCCCTTGCATTAACAGGAAGCCAGTGTAGGGAGGCTAGCACTGGAGTAATATGATCATACTTTTGGGTTCTAGTCAGGATTCTAGCAGCCGTATTTAGCACTAACTGAAGTTTATTTAGTGCTTTATCCGGGTAGCCGGAAAGTAGAGCATTGCAGTAGTCTAACCTAGAAGTAACAAAAGCATGGATTCATTTTTCTGCATCATTTTTGGACAGAACGTTTCAGATGTTTGCAATGTTACGTAGATGGAAAAAAGCTGTCCTTGAAACAGTCTTGATATGTTCGTCAAAAGACGAACGTCAAAAGACGACTCGGGTCTCCGGTGTGAGAAACAGTCACTTAGCAAAACTGAGCCACTAATAGTCGTAAAACTCCCGAAAAAATTTCAATAATCTGATGAAACTATATTGAAAAAGCATACTTTACGATGATATGGTGACATATATCAAATAAAATCAAAGCCGGAAATAATAGTCGCCTATAACGTCAGCAAAACAAAAGGCAACCCCACTGTCCAAATCGCGTTCTTCAGAGTACCGAAAATGGGGGACACGTCATTCCAAGATGATGTGTTCCATCTCAGACCAAGATAATCACCTCATTTCTTCTCTCACAGCCTTCTTGACACCCAGAGGAAGGTGTATGACGTGCATGTATACTAATAGCTCTTGTGCCCATTTATAGGCAGGAAGAGGAAGAGAGCATCGATTTCAGACTTTGAACTTCCGGGTCAGGAAAAGTGCTGCAGAATGAGTTCTGTTTCACTCAGAGAAATAATTCAAACGGATTTAGAAACTAGAGAGTGTTTTCTATCCAATAGTAATAATAATATACATATTGTACGAGCAAGAATTGAGTACGAGGCCTTTTGAAATGGACACATTTTATCAGGCTACTCAATACTGCCCCTTGCAGCCATAAGAAGTTAAGGTATTTGTAAACGTTAATAATCGATCAAATTCAAGACGGGTGTATCTTTTTTCAATACAGGAGGTCAACAAACTAACGCTACTTTTCTAGTCTTGCGCAACTCTCAAACAGTACACATAACGTTACACTGATTCCAGATGGCCGTTCTTCTTCATTGCACAAAGGAATAACCTCAACCTATTTCCAAAGACTGGTGAAATCCAGTGGAAGCGGGAGGAACTGCAAACAGGTTGATTAGAAATCTAGTATCCTAATGAAATCTCATTGAACAGACGGTGACCTCAAAAAATATATATCTGAATGGTTAGTCCTCGGGGTTTTGCCTGCACATAAGTTCTGTGATACTCACATACATAATTCAAATAGTTTTAGAAACTTCAGAGTGTTTGCTATCCAAATCTACAAATCTATGCATATATTAGCAACTTGGACTGAGTAGCAGCACGCTTTTCATCCAAACGTGAAAATGCTGCCCCCTTTCCCATAACAAGTTTTTAAGAGCAAATACTTAATTTCAATGACGGCCTAGGAACAGATGTCGTTCTGCCCCTGAACAAGGCAGCTAACCCAATTTTTACCTTGCCAGCTCAGGGATTCGATCTTGCAAACTTTCGGTTACTAGTCCAACACTCTAACCTCTAGGCTACCTGCCGCCCATATATATACTGAGATCATGTGACAGATCATGTGACACTTTGATTGCACACAGGTGGACTTTATTTAAGTAATTATGTGAGTTCTGAAGGTAATTGGTTGCGCCAGATCTTATTTAGGAGCTTCATAGCAAAGCCGGTGAACACAAAAAAAAATGACATTTTAGTCTTTTGAGCTTCTAGTCATGAAATCTATGCAGCCTACTCAATCACTTTTTATAGCTATTGTACAGGCCTCCTGGGCCATATACAGCGTTCCTCACTGAGTTCCCTGAATTCCTATTAGACCTTGTAGTCATAGCAGATAATAATCAAATTTTTGGTGATTTTAATATTCACATGGAAAAGTCCACCCACTCCAAAAGGCTTTTGGAGCCATCATCGACTCAGTGGGTTTTGTCCAACATGTCTCTGGACCTACTCACTGTCACAATCATACTCTGGACCTAGTTTCGTCCCATGGAATAAATGTTGTAGATCTTAATGTTTTTCCTCGTAACCCTGGACTATCAGACCACCATTTTATTACATTTGCAATCGCAACAAATATTCTGCTCAGACCCCAACCAAGGAGCATCAAAAGTCGTGCTATAAATTCTCAGACAACACAAAGATTCCTTGATGCCCTTCCAGACTCCCTCTGCCTACCCAAGGACGTCAGAGGACAAAAAACAGTTAACCACCTAACTGAGGAACTCAATTTAACCTTGCGCAATACCCTAGATGCAGTTGCACCCCTAAAAACGAAAAGCATTTCTCATAAGAAACTAGCTCCCTGGTATACAGAAAATACCCGACCTCTGAAGCAAGCTTCCAGAAAATTGGAACGGAAATGGCGCCACACCAAACTGGAAGTCTTCCGACTAGCTTGGAAAGACAGTACCATGCAGTATCGAAGAGCCCTCACTGCTGCTCGATCATCCTATTTTTCCAACTTAACTGATTCCATATGTGTTATTTCATAGTTGTGATCACCTTCATCTACAGTGATTACATTAATAAGGGATCATAGCTTTCATCTGGTTTACCCTGATTGGGCCTATTATATAGGGTATTGTAATTTCAAGTTTTTGCTCTATGCAGATGACAGGGTGTGTGGTTTATAACATACAGTAGTTCATGGTAGTACATGTTTTGCATGAAGTGTGTAGGCAACCACTATATTTTTTTCCAATTTGACAATATTTCAGTAGTCAGTGCAGCATATTTAGGTTTTCGAAAAAGTAAATGGAAAATATTATTGCATTCAAACGATCTGTTCACAGGTCCACACCTTTTTTTTCCAGATACAGCAAATGTCATTGCAAAATAAACCATTTTCAGGCAGAGTTATAATGCTCGTTCACACGCACACTGTTTTACGACAGGTCTGATTTATAACGGGCGTGCGCCAAGTTTACAAATCTCAATATTTTGGTGTGTCTTTCCAGAAATGGCACATGCAGATATTTATTGTTACATTTACGCAATGGTTATAAATGAGGACCCTGACGTGGCTACATTTGACGATTGGGATGCAAGGGCTTTTTTGGCATATTTTTGTATGTATAAAACTGCCACTGGGTGATTTTACCCATGTTACCCCCCTTCAACAAGCCTCAAATAATGTCAAAGCTCATCCATTTAATTTCACATGTATTCTTGTCTTTGGAAATGACTTTTTAATTACTCTGTTTATTGGCCCAATTCCTTTGCTTGCACTGAAATGTCATTCTTTAGGGGGCATCAAATATATCTTCCGCTTTAACACATAAAACAAGGGTATTAGTTGCCTGGGTGAGAGCAATGCATCTTCATTGCTAGGGATGGTGCTGGTAACTCATGCATGGTCATAACACCAGCAACTGAAGAAGAACGGCTCTATTCAAAGCTGAAGCTGAAGCGTTACAGATTCCGCAAAATAAATGTAAAGGTATTTTCCGATTGAGCCAACATACTCAGCATTTGCCCTGAATGCAGCCTCCACTAAAGCGGGAACATTACCTTTAACACAGTTTTTGGAGGTGTTGGAGGTGTAACTGCAGTATGAGCTGACAAATATGTGACCGACTGGCTCAATTCGGTCTTATATAGCAAAATTTGAAATTGTGTTTTTACATTGCATACAATTAGAGACTCAGAGCTTCACTACAGTTGTTTTTGTATAGATTTTTTATTTTACCTCTATTTAACTATGCAAGTTAGTTAAGAACAAATTCTTATTTTCAATGACAGCCTAGGAACAGTGGGTTAAATGTGTCACGCCCTGACCATAGAGAGCTGTTGTTCTCTATGTTGGTTAGGTCGGGGTGTGATTTAGGGTGGGTCATCTAGGCGTTTATATGTCGATGTTGGCCTGTTATGGTTCCCAATCAGAGGCAGCTGTTTCCCCTTTGTGCTTTGTGGGATCTTGTGTTTGTGTAGCTGCCTGTGAGTAGTCCAGAACGTCACGTTTCGTTTGTGCTTGTTTGTTTTGTTTGGTGAGTTTCTATTTATTAAAATATGTGGAACTCTTCGCACGCTGCACCTTGGTCCATTCCTTATGATGAACGTGACAAACTGCCTTGCTCAGGGGCAGAACGACAGATTTGTACCTTGTCAGCTCAGCGACTCAATCTTGCAACCTTTTGGTTACTAATCCAACGCTCTAACCACTAGGTTACCTGCCGCCCCAGAAACAATGGATAAGCAATTCTGTTTTGAAAGTTGATCATCTTGTAACCTCACTTTTGAGAAAATGGCCCTTGAATGTTTTGGTAAACCTACTGGAGACCTACTCATTCAAGGGTTTTTCTTTATTTTTACTATTTTCTACATTGTAGAAGAATAGTGAAAATATCAAAACCATGAAATAACACATATGGAGTCAGGTGGTAACCAAAAAGGGTTAAACAAATCAAAATACATTTTAGATTTGAGATTCTTCAAATAGCCACCCTTTGCCTTTATCACAGTTCACTTCATCAAGACAAAGGGTGGCTACTTTTAAGAATCTCAAATATAAAATATATTTTTTGGTTACTTCATGATTCCATGTGTGTTATTTCATAGATTTGATGTCTTCACTGTTATTCTACAATGTAGAAAATAGTAAAAATAAAGAAAAACCCTTGAATGAGTAGATGTTCTAAAACTTTTGACTGGTAGTGTACACTCATTCAGCATCATTCACACCCTCTTAAGCTTTAGACCCAACCATCTCTTTAAGGATTCACGTGAGGCCATGTACTAAACAATCAAAGATTTGAAGACTAGTTAATACCACGGGTGTGGCGTACATTCAATCTGGAGTGGCAGAGTGCGCTCTGGGCATTCAGAAACTCAGAGCGTTGTCAGATTGTCTGATTGTCTGTTCGCTACTTCCAGACACAAATGAGAGAACAGCTCACTCTAATCATTTTACTCCCCCTAGCAGAGCTGGTTAGGCTGTTTTTATGTTATCCAGAGCGTTGGTCACTAACTGTGCTGCTGGTAACAATGTTTACTGACACCGGCCATATTCAATGGGCGTTGAGGGTTCGTAAATTCGTTGCTCTGAAATCGGAGTAGATAGCCAGAGCGATTTAACAGCTACGTCTATTGACAGTTGTTGCAGTGACATCATGAACATTCTATTGAAATGGTTACTTGCATAGTGAAGTCTTTCTTTAGACATGTAGCTAGCTAGCTAAACAATGAACCATAATCCCAACTCATAACGTTACTACTCTGCATGAATCTGCAGGTAACTAACCAACCAGGTTCAATGTTAGCTAGCTAGCAATGCAAAAGGCTCTGAGATACGAATAATATTACTACAAGTAACGTTAGCTAGCGAGCCAGCCAGCTAATAGTATGCTTAAACTTGAAATGAAAATGACTTTCTGATAAAATAGAAATGTGTAATATCTGAAAATGTTGCTAGCTAGACTATCTTACATGGATAGACGCTTCTCCCTCTCTGTCACAGATGCCATGGTTGCCCTTAGCTTGAAGATGTAATCCGGAGACAAGAGTTTTATACAACAGCCTTCTGTGTGTTTTCTTTTCTCAATTTTCAATCAAACGCCAGACTTTTCTTCATCTTCTTAGCTATCATACTCTAATTCCACTGATTTCAAAACTTGATCCTCCAGAAATTGGAGAGCAACACTTTTGCAGTTCTACAACGTGACATCTCTATAAAAAGCCGCTTTAGAAGGGATTACCTATACATACTAACCACCTCATGTTATAGACAGAAGCGTGCTACATAGCAGACCAATCCAAACTCATCTCTCGGCATGTCCAGTCTAGCCATTATCTCAGCCAATCTGTCTTTTCCGTGGCTAAACCAACTAGGTTCGTAATTGAACAATTGTATTCATATATACAGATGGCATACAAGTGTGTTATTAAGGCACCTGAAAGTTCACATGTTCCAAAAGGCATTTCTGCCAAAAAACGCATTTAGGTTGAAATGGCTCTCCTGTGAAGTAGAGACATACCTATTTTCCTGAAACGAGTCACATATGTGAGTGGCTGATCTTGTGTGATAAACCATTCCTTTCCTTATTATCCCTGCCATGTTAGAAGTTCTAAACGGCGATAGAAAGTGTAGGCCAATAGATGTTTTTATGTTCATTTGGACGAAGGGATTTATAGCCTAGCCGATCAGTCTAATTGAGATGTAGAGAATAGAATATCACGCAGTGTTTGAACTTCTAACGGGGCTGCCTGAACTTCTGCATGGGATTTGTCGGGTTATAAAGTTGGGAGGTTTCGTTGCCTCCAATGGCAGTGTCCGAGATAAGCTAACACAAGTAGCCGCTTGTGGATTTGACAGCTAGCACGGATCTGAAAGAACCTATCCCTAAGGCCTAAATTCAATTAGTTTCATCACTAACCTGCAATATCCGACAACTTCCTTGTTTTTGTTTAGGCTTTACAGTAAGGACTTAGTATCAGCCTAATTGAGGTGTAGATTACATCACACCTTCCAGTGTCCGAATTTGTAACATGGGTGTATTGGATGTCTGCTAATGTGAATCAGTGCATCCAATGGCAATGTCCACGATAGGTATAACTCCGGGAGCAGCTTGTGGATTTGACAGCTCCAACGCAGTTACACCGACATCGCCTCGACAAAAGCAATGATATACTATGCAGTTGTCGTTGATCGAAAAACAGCGCTGAACTGTTTGAATCTAGGTCTAATTTACCTAGCAATCGAAAAAGTAGCTGACAGGCTAATTGAGTGACTGACATAAAAAGAGGAAATCTGCTGATACACTACCAAATTTAGAAGTTGCACCTTGTGTATTCAATTATTGTAACTCTCAACAGTAAGTTGAAAGCCCCTACCGGCCGGAAAAACCCTTGAATGAGTAGGTCTCCAGCAACATTACATTATGATCTTGCAGTGTGTGCTTGATACCAGGTAGGGGAACATGTGAGCATTGTAAACAACTCTACCGCTCCAATTTGACCCTCAAATGTCGACCTAACAAGAGTATACAATTGAATGATACAATATCCTCTGGATGTCTCACTGTAACTATCTGGCACTTGGAGTGAAAGGACATGGTTGCTAAATTGTCATAATGAAGCTAATGATAGCTCCAAGTGACTCCATTTTGGAGACTTGCATAATTCTTTACTTTTTGTGTTTCATCAAATGATTACAGAAGTTGAATATGAGAGAGGAAAAGGGGAGTTAGTTGTTGAATAAATTGCTTGCCCCCTGTCAGTGAGCCCTTGTTAAACCAATGCTGGGGCTGTGTCCCTAATGGCACCCTATCAGCCCTGGTCAAAATTAGTGCACTATATAAGGAGTAGGCTGCCATTTGGAATGCAGACTGAATAATGACAGGTTGGCTGAAAGGAGCTTCATGGGAGATAATTAATTCCTGCTGCAATCAAGGGCTGGACTTCATTAGAATTTAAAACAGTGCTGTCCCATTAATAATCCACCATCTCAAAACCTGCTGTTTTATGTGAAGTGGAGAGAGCAGTATAATTCCACGAAGAGTGGGTCAAAAGGAAGATAACGCTCATTTGACAGGTCTGATCATTGCCCTAACGCTTCCTGGTTTGCACCAATTGGAGGAGTGAATACACACCCATAATTACTTGGATGTCATTGACAGTGCCTTCAGAAAGTATTAATACCGCTTGACTTTTCCCACATTTTGTTGTTACAGGCGGAATTTTAAATGGGCTGCAATCCCGTTAATGGGAACGATATGACAACAGCCAGTGAAAGTGCAGGGCGCCAAATTCAAACAACAGAAATCTCATAAATAACATTCCTCAGGCATACAACTATTTCACACCATTTTAAAGATATACTTCTTGTTAATCCCACCACAGAGTCGGATTTCAAAAAGGCTTTACAGCAAAAGCACCACAAACGATTATGTTAGGTCACCGCAAAATCACAGAAAAACACAGCCATTTTTCCAGCCAAAGACAGGAGTCACAAAAAGCAGAAATAGAGATAAAATATGTCACTAACCTTTGATGATCTTCATCAGATGACACTCATAGGACTTCATGTTACACAATACAAACAGTGGTGCGAACAAGAATTTGATACACTGCCGATTTTGCATGTAACGGTTCTCCTCCTCCTCTACAACCGAAGAGGAGGAGTAGTGATTGAACCAAGGCGCAGCGGGTTGTGAATACATAATTTATTTAAAGAAAACACGAAAACACGAACTTCACTATAAACTAACAAAACAACAAACGGAGTAGACAGACCTGGACGACGAACTTACATTAAACACGAAGAACGCACGAACAGGGAAAATAGACTACACAAAATGACGATGTACAAAACAAACCGAACAGTCCCGTATGGTGCGACAAACACTGACACAGGAGACAACCACCCACAACGAACACTGTGAAACAACCTACCTAAATATGACTCTCAATTAGAGGAACGCCAAACACCTGCCTCTAATTGAGAGCCATACCAGGCAACCCTAAACCAACATAGAAACAGACAACATAGAATGCCCACCCAAACTCACGTCCTGACCAACTAACACATACAACAAACTAACAGAAATAGGTCAGGAACGTGACATTGCAGGTTTTCCTAATTACAAAGCATGTAGAGGTCTGTAATTTTTATCATAGGTACACTTCAAATGTGAGAGACGGAATATAAAACAAAAATCCAGAAAATCACATTGTATGATTTTTAAGTAATTAATTTGCATTTTATTGCATGACATAAGTATTTGATACATCAGAAAAGCAGAACTTAATATTTGGTACAGAAACCTTTGTTTGCAATTACAGAGATCATACGTTTCCTGTAGTTCTTGACCCGGTTTGCACACACTGCAGCAGGGATTTTGGCCCACTCCTCCATACAGACCTTCTCCAGATCCTTCAGGTTTCGGGGCTGTCGCTGGGCAATACGGACTTTCAGCTCCCTCCAAATATGTTCTATTGGGTTCAGGTCTGGAGACTGGCCTGGCCACTCCAGGACCTTGAGATGCTTCTTACGGAGCCACTCCTTAGTTGCCCTGGCTGTGTGTTTCTGGTCGTTGTCATGCTGGAAGACCCAGCCACGACCCATCTTCAATGGTCTTACTGAAGGAAGGAGGTTGTTGGCCAAGATCTCGCGTTTCATGGCCCCATCCATCCTCCCCTCAATATGGTGCTGTTGTCCTGTCCCCTTTGCAGAAAAGCATCCCCAAAGAATGATGTTTCCACCTCCATGCTTCACGGTTGGGATGGTGTTCTTGGGGTTGTACTCATGCTTCTTCTTCCTCCAAATACGGCGAGTGGAGTTTAGACCAAAAAGCTATATTTTTGTGTCATCAGACCACATGACCTTCTCCCATTCCTCCTCTGGATCATCCAGATGGTCTTTGGCAAGCTTCAGACGGGCCTTGACATGCGCTGGCTTGAGCAGGATGACCTTGCGTGCGCTGCAGGATTTTAATCCATGACTGCGTAGTGTGTTACTAATGGTTTTCTTTGAGACTGTGGTCCCAGCTCTCTTCAGGTCATTGACCAGGTCCTGCCGTGTAGTTCTGGGCTGATCCCTCACCTTGCTCATGATCATTGATGCCCCCCGAGGTGAGATCTTGCATGGAGCCCCAGACCGAGAGTGATTGACCGTCATCTTGAACTTCTTCCATTTTCTAATAATTGCGCCAACAGTTGTTGCCTTCTCACCAAGCTGCTTGCCTATTGTCCTGTAGCCCATCCCAGCCTTGTGCAGGTCTACAATTTTATCCCTGATGTCCTTACACAGCTCTCTGGTCTTGGCCATTGTGGAGAGGTTGGAGTCTGTTTGATTGAGTGTGTGGACAAGTGTGCTATTATGTGGTGTTGCTACCATGTTTTTGTTATGTTGTGTGGCTACCATGCTGTGTTGTCATGTGTTGCTGCCTTGATATGTTGTTGTCTTAGGTCTCTCTTTATGTAGTGTTGTGTTGTCTCTCTTGTTTTGATGTATATTTTGTATTCTTAATCCCAGGCCCCCGTCCCCGTAGGAGGCCTTTTGCCTTTTGGTAGGCCGTCGTTCTAAATAAAAATGTGTTAACTGACTTGCCTAGTTTAAATAAAGGGTAAATAAAAAATGTTGCATAATTAGGTAGAATAAAAAGCTGAGGTCTAGTCAATACGGAAGCGTTGCATGCCCCGGGATCGCCATTCCTCTTCTCGTGAAATCTCAGGAAAAGCTACAGTAAAGGACTTTTAAAAAATTATACTAGGCCTAATAGTCTATTAGAGGAAATAAGCAGGCTTGCTCTGGCTAATTGCCTTATGTAAAATGTAACTATTAAAATATAACTACTGTTCCCTGATGGAAGGAAACAATATACAACTTACTGTGGCGCTCTCGTGACTTCGGTTGAAGGATCTACAATCACTCCTGACAAGTCCAATGAAATCTGCGCCTTGCTGGACCAAACACACACAGGAGATAAGTGTGAGGCTCAGATGATTTCCTTCAATTTAATGCCGCTCGTCACCGAGCTCAGGAACGGATGACACAGGTCCAAACAGGTGTTTTACCTCGTTTCCCTTCTTCTGGAAACAGTAGTTATAGTCATAACATTACGTTCCCTTTCAGTAAGTCAACTTCGGTACAACACACTATGGTGTTGTGGCTTTTCGGCTAATTAATATTAAATAATTGACTGATTAATTACTGGAATAATGAATTGGTCTGATATGTTTGATTAATTTGGTTATCCTATCAAAATTAATCTGAGGGGTACCATTATGGGTTGGATATAGAGACCCTTGAATTAACTCTATTGGTAGTTATCATTAAAGGGGGGGCGGCAGCGTAGCCTAGTGGTTAGAGCGTTGGACTAGTAACCGGAAGGTTGCAATTTCAAATCCCCGAGCTGACAAGGTACAAATCTGTCGTTCTGCCCCTGAACAGGCAGTGAACCCACTGTTCCTAGGCCGTCATTGAAAATAAGAATTTGTTCTTAACTGACTTGCCTAGTTAAATAAAGGTAAAAAAAAAAAAAAAAAAAAAAAAAAGCTGCAATATGTACATTTTTGCGATACCCGACCAAGTTATACAGTATTTACAAAAAATATATATGGGGAATTGGAAATGGTGCAGACAATTACATTGATGGAAGCTACAATCTATCTGCAATATTAAAGCTGATAAGTGAACATTAATATTAAAGCTGATAAGTGAACTAACAAAAAACAAAACGAATGTAGGCTGGTGGAAGGACTTATAGGAGGATGGGCTCATTATAATGGTTTCAAAAATCATTTAAATGTAGATGCTAACTAGATAGCTAAGATAACCATAACACAGAGTTACTGTATCTAGTTAGCATGCTAGCTAACCCGACTGCCTCATCCGAAATAACCAAGTTTCATCTTAACGACTGTCTCAAACAACAGTCCAAACAACATGTTTGCCTTGTAGACGAACATAGCATTTATTATGAAATTTATGAAACTCAACCTGTATCTTTGGTGCTAACGTTAGCAATGCTAGATACAGTTGAAGTCGGAAGTTTACATACACTTAGGTTGGAGTCATTAAAACTCGTTTTTCAACCACTCCACAAATTTCTTGTTAACAAACTTTAGTTTTGGCAAGTCGGTTAGGACATATACTTTGTGCATGACACTAGTAATTTTTCCAAAAATTGTTTACAGACAGATTATTTCACTTATAATTCACTGTATCAAAATCCCAGTGGGTCAAAAGTTAATATACACTAAGTTGACTGTGCCTTTAAAACAGCTAGGAAAATTCCAGAAAATGATGTCATGGCTTTAGAAGCTTCTGATAGGCTAATTGACATCATTTGAGTCAATTGGAGGTGTAACTGTGGATGTATTTCAAGGCCTACCTTCAAACTCAGAGCCTCCTTGCTTGACATCATGGGAAATTCAAAAGAAATCAGCCAAGACCTCAGAAAAAATTGTAGACCTCCACAAGTCTGGTTCATCCTTGGGAGCAATTTCCAAACACCTGAAGGTACCACGTTCATCTGTACAAACAATAGTACGCAAGTATAAACACCATGGGACCATGCAACCGTCATTCCGCGTACTTTGGTGCGAAAAGTGCAAATCAATCCCAGAACAACAGCAAAGGACCCTGTGAAGATGCTGGAGGAAATAGGTGCAAAAGTATCTATATCCACAGTAGAACGAGCCCTACTATATCGATATAACCTAAAAAGCTGCTCAGTAAGGAAGAAGCCACTGCTCTGAAACTGCCATAAAAAAAGCCAGACTACGGTTTGCAACTGCACATGGGGACAAAGATTGTACTTTTTGAGACATGTCCTCTGGTTTGATGTGTCAAATGTGTCTTCCAAATGGACAATGACCCCAAGCATACTTCCAAAGTTGTGGCAAAATGGCTTAAGGACAACAAAGTCAAGGTATTGGAATGGCCATCACAAAGCCCTTACCTCAATCCTATAGGCAATTTGTGGGCAGAACTGAAAAAGTGTGTGCGAGCAAGGAGGCCTACACACCTGAGTCAGTTACACTAGCTTTGTCAGGAGGAATGGGCCAAAATTCATCCAACGTATTGTGGGGAGCTTGTGGAAGGCTACCTGAAACATTTGACCAAAGTTAAATCATTTAAAGGCAATGCTATCAAATACTAATTGAGTGTATGTAAACTTCTGACCCACTGGGAATGTGATGAAAGAAATTAAAGCTGAAATAAATCATTCTCTCTACTATTATTCTGACATTTCACATTCTTAAAATTAAGTGGTGATCCTAACTGACCTAAGACAGGGAATTTTTACCAGGGTTAAATATCAGGAATTGTGAAACTAAGTTTAAATGTACAGTTGAAGTCGGAAGTTTACATACACCTTAGCCAAATACATTTAAACTCAGTTTCCACCACGATATTAGGCTATGTATGATGTTTTCATGCCTATATGCCTGTACAGTAGTGTTTTCTTATTCAAAGTGAGATGTTCATTTCATATCCGCCATACAGTTAAGATATAGGCCTAAAGTGATTGTATTGTATTGTGTGAGGCTGTTTTTACATGGCAAAAAGTGTGCACTTTGATGCTTAATGGAAACACTTTCAGAGCTTTCTATTCTTCCTTGCTTCTTTGTGCATATAGAATAACTATCTTCAAAGTAATGACTCGGGACGTCGGGTTTGAAATGAAAGCTTCTTTTAGTAACACTACTTGTTCACGTTACATTTAACAACTTTTGATTCTACAAAACAATAAAAGAAAGTTGCTAGCGAAAGTCCGAATAATCACTTGTCACTTGTACATAACTGGCACGATCTCTCTCTACTTCCTGCTGCAAGGCATTCTGGAACTTGCAGTCAAAAGCGTAATCCAATACTAACCAATACAACAACATATGTATGTAGTTCTCTCCATCTCCAACACACAAATTCTAATACAATTACATATGTAAATAACTGTAAAGAAAATATCTTTAGATACAGCTCAATGAATTAACTTAAACGTTAACTCTGTAACCCATTAAAGTTACAACATCCTCCCCCGATGAACAACTGTGTTCATCTAAATCTCTAGGCAGTATATCAACTGAATAGGTCTCCTCAACAAAGTCCCTGAAGCAGTATGAATTGAACATGACCTTGCTAGGCCATCTCGGCCTGGAAACAGTTCCTCAATCTTTCCTAGTTTCCAGGTTTGTCTAGGTGTGTGTAACGGCTTTTTTCCTGGGGTGAAGGAGAGGACCAAAATGCAGCTTGGCTAGTGTTCAACATGATTTAATAAAGAAGAGACAATAACGTGAACACTATACAAAATAACAAATGTGAAAACCGAGACAGTCCTATCTGGTGCAGAACACAAAGACAGAAGACAACCACCCACAATCCCCAACACAAACAAGCCACCTATATATGATTCTCAATCAGGGACAACGATTGACAGCTGCCTCTGATTGAGAATCATATCATGCTGAACACAGAAACAGACAAACTAGACACACAACATAGAATGCCCACCCAGCTCACATCCTGACCAACTCTAAAACAAGCAACACACATAAGAACTATGGTCAGGACGTGACAGTGTGTTGTATTCTCCAATGAGTACAACGTCACCCACTTTCAGTGGGGTGGGCTGTGGTGTGTCACAGCGGTATGCTGACTTTAGATTCAGCAAGTAGTCTCTTTGCCAACTGTTCCAGAAGCTGGTCACAATTCTCTGCCTGTACTTCCATCTCTGTGTCATTTCCGCCTTGTTTAGCGTTGGGTGCTGATTGTCAGCTGGAAATGGCTTGGGCGGCAAAGAGGTTAGTCTTTTACCCACCAGGACATGTGCTGTGGTCAGGGGTTGTGGTTCATCCACTTCATTGTGCACGAAGGTCAGAGGCCTAGAATTTAGGATAGCTTCAACCTCTCTCAGGACTGTGCACATCTCTTCAAAGTTGAGTGAAGCTCTCCCAATAACCTCTCTCAGGCATGTTTTCACTGACCTGACGAGTCTTTCCCAGAATCCGCTCCACCAGGCTGCTCGCTCGGCGATGAACCTCCAGGTGATGCCCCTTTCTGAGAAGAACGCCAAGAGTTGGGGCTCTTTGATTGCCTTCCACAGCTCTTTCAAGTCCTGATCAGCTCTCTTGAACGTTTTTGCATTGTCTGAGTAGATTACCTTGCATAATCCTCTCCTTGAGATGAATCTTTTTAGAGCTAACAGGAATGTCTCTGTTGACTGATCTGAGAACAGTTCCAAATGCACTGCTCTGGTTACAGCACAAGTGAACAGTGCAATGTATGACTCATTCACAGAACCATTTTCTTTCATATAGGGTGGTCCTGCAAAATCCACACCTGTGACTTCGAATGGTGGGGATTCAGTTATTCTGTCTTTTGATAGAGGTTCAGTGACCTGTCTGGCCCTTGCCTTGAATCTCTTGCACACTATACATCTTGCCACTGTGCTCTTGACTAGCTGCCTAGCACGCAAGATCCAGTATCGCTCTCTGATTTGTACTAGAGTGTCTCTTGCTCCAGAATGCATCACCTTCTCATGGTGGTACTGTATCAGCATTTCTGAGTATCTGTACTTGTTGGGCAGAACCCATGGGTGTTGCTCTCTGAATGTGAAGTTGGACTGTTGCAGTCTTCTTCCTACACGGAGTAGTTTGTGTTTGTCCAAGAACGGTTTCAGTTCTCTGATTTTACAGTCATTGTTTAGGCCTTTTCCTGCGTTCAGTAGTTTGAACTCCTGTCTGAAACTCTGTTGTTGTGTTACCTTAATCCAGTACTTTTCTGCATCGAACAGTTCGTCAGCAGTCAGTTCACCTTGCATCTATGTTGGTATGAGCATTGGCTATGAATCTCTTTATCCAGGCGGTGACTCTGAACACTCTTTTCAGTTTGCTGTACCTTTCAAGCTCCAACACAGGTTCAGTGATGTCTGTGCTGTTTGCTGCGGGTTGTACAGTAACCTGGCGACTGTTCTGTATTTACCTCTTCTGGAACCTTGTTATCATCAGTCTCCTCGGACTGATTGGGTGATGTCAGAATTCTGGGTCCATTCCACCATAGCTGACTCTGTCAAGTTTCGAACAGCTTTTCCTCTTGTCGGGAGGTCGGCTGGATTAGTTTTCCCTTCAATATGTGACCATAACTCTGGATTGGTCAAGGACTGCATCTCTGTCACTCTGTTCGCGATCAACTGTTTCCATTTCTGAGCTGAGCTGCAAATCCAATGCAGCACGATCATCGAGTCTGTCCACATTTGGATCTGTTTTTCTTCCACTTTCAGTGTGGTCATCAGGTTGTTTGCTAGTCTCGCTCCAATCACAGCTCCCATGAACTCCAGGCGTGGAAGCATCATTTTCTTGAGTGGCGCTACCCTGGACTTGGATGCGACTAGACTTGTCCTTGATTCCCTGTCTTGTGATTCACCTTGCAAGTAAGCTACTGCACCGTAAGCCCTTTCACTTGCATCACAGAACACTTGTAGTTTCAGGTTGTGGCTGTTCTGTGGTCGCATGTCTGTGCTGAACCACCTAGGTATGGCGAGACGGTGTAACTGGGGTAGTTCTGAACACCACTGTTGCAATTCTCGTGTCAGATCAGGTGGTATTTCTTCGTCCCAGCTAGGTCCCCTCTCCCACATTTCCAAGAACATGCACTTGATCCTGATGATGAAGGGGGTCAGGAAACCAAGAGGGTCGAAGATACATGCAGAAGACTGCAGAATACTTCTCTTTGTGTTTTCCCGTTGCTTTAGAATGCTCAGTAGCAGCCTGAGGTCAAACACAAAGTCATCTGTTTCCGGTCTCCATACTTACCCTTCAGCACTACTCCTTGTGTTTCTAGCGTCAACGAGTGGTCAGTTGTCATACTCTCCTCCCATTTTGTTTTCTGTTCAGGAGAGTTGGTCATCCACTTGCAGAGGTCCATGCCTGCAATCGACAGCATTCGATTTGCAGTTGTTGTCACAAGGTAAGCCTCGTAACTTCTTTGGGACAGGGGGGCAGTATTGAGTAGCTTGGATAAAAAGGTGCCCAGAGTAAACTGCCTGCTACTCAGTCCTAAAAGCTAAAATATGCATATAATTAGTAGATTTGGATAGAAAACTCTGAAGTTTCTAAAACTGTTTGAATGATGTCTGTGAGTATAACAGAACTCATATGGCAGGCAAAAACCTGAGAAAAAATCCAACCAGGAAGTGGGAAATCTGAGGTTTGTAGTTTTTCAACTCTTTGCCTATCCAATATACAGTGGAAATGGGGTCATATTGCACTTCCTAAATCTTCCACTAGATGTCAAAAGTCTTTAAAACCTTGTTTGATGCTTCTACTGTGAAGGAGGGGGTAATGGGAGCTGAATGAGTCAGGTGTCTGGCATGAGCTGGTCACGCGCGCTCATGTGAGAGTTAGCTGCGTTCCATCACATTTCTACAGACAAAGGAATTCTCCGGTTGAAACATGAATGAAGATTTATGTTAAAAACATCCTAAAGATTGATTCTGTACATTGTTTGACATGTTTCTACGAACTGTAATATGACTTTTCGTCTGAACTTTTGCCTGGACTGCCCGCGCGTCGTGAGTTTAGATGATGTACTAAACGCGCAAACAAAAAGTAAGTATTTGGACATAAATGATGGACTTTATCAAACAAATCAAACATTTATTGTGGAACTGGTATTCCTGGGAGTGCATTCGGATGAAGATCATCAAAGGTAAGCGAATATTTATAATGCTATTTCTGACTTTGTTGACTCCACAACATGGCGGATATCTGTATGGCTTGCTTTGTTGTCTGAGCGCTGTACTCAGATTATTGCATGGTGTGCTTTTTCGGTAAAGCTTTTTTGAAATCTGACACAGCGGTTGCATTAGTGGATCTAAAATTCCATGCATAACACTTGTATCTTTTAGCAATGTTTATTATTTGTATTTTTGTAAATTGATGTGGCTCTCTGCAAAATCACCGGATGTTTTGGAGGCAAAACTTTACTGAACATAACGCGCCAATGTAAACTGAGAATTTTGGATATAAATATGAACTTTATCGAACAAAACATACATGTATTGTGTAACATGAAGTCCTATGAGTGTCATCTGATGAAGATCATCAAAGGTTAGTGATTCATTTTATCTCTATTTCTGCTTTTTGTGACTACTCTCTTTGGTTGGAAAAATGGCTGTGTTTTTCTGTGACTAGGTACTGACCTAACATAATCGTTTGGTGTGCTTTTGTCGTAAAGCCTTTTTGAAATCGGACACTGTGGCTGGATTTACAACAAGTTTATTTTTAAAATGGTGTGAAATACTTGTATGATTGAGGAATTTTAATCATGGGATTTCTGTTGTTTTGAATTTGGCGCCCTGCACGTTCACTTGCTGTTGTTGAGGTGGGACGCTACCGTCCCGAATATCCCAGAGAGGTTAAACATTGCGTGAACTCGCAATGAAGTCATCTACATAGAGTGGCTCTCTCAATATCTCTACAACTTCTGGTTGTTCTGTTTCATATTGTTTCAGGTGCTTCCTGGTTGTAGCTGCCAGCAAGAATGGACTTGGGGAAGCTCCAAATACCACTCTTCATTCTCAGCACGCGCAGCTCCTTTTCATTTTCTCCCCTGTGAGCCATAGGAATCTCACGGCGTCTCTGTTGCTCTCTGCTAGGGATATCTGCAGGAAAGCCTTCTTGATGTCTGCCATGAATTCGATCTCATGTAGTCTGAACTTTATCAGAATGCTGAGCAGATCCGGATTCAGGTTCGGTCCTGTGAGTAGACAGTCATTGAGGGATAGACAACCATCTTCATGGAACAAGGCATCAAACACCACTCTCAGTTTTGTTGTCATTTTATCTTCTCGGAGTACTGCATGGTGAGGTAAGTAGTATTTTACGGTGTCTGCGATTGATGCGTTGTCCTTGGGCACATCCTCTGCCATATCCTGTTGTAAGTAGTCCTCTACTACTTCATTGTATCTGCTGTACAACGTCAAATCCTTCTTCAGTCTTTTCTTCAGACCTTGGAGTTCTGTCATTTCTCGTTTCCATGGCAACTCCACGTGATATCGTCCATATTTGAAGGTGGTTGTTTACTCGAACCTCTGTAGAGCCTCGTTTTCCTCTGGGTTCTGTGTTTTCTCGCTTATAATACCAAGAGACTCAAGCTCAAAGAATGCATGCAGTTGTTTGGACACTAGTGTTGTCACGATCGTGTGGAGGATTGATGGACCAAAACGCAGCTTTAGGAAAATATGCCATCTTCTTTTATTTTTTAGATGACGAAAAATAAACACGAAACGAAACACTTAATACAAACTAACAAAAACAACAAACGATCGTGAAGCTAATAAACGTCGTGCACTTACACACACAGGCTACAAACGTTCTGACATAGACAATTACTCACAACCAATGAGAGCCTATGGCTACCCTAAATAAGGCTCCCAATCAGAGACAACCGAAATCAGCTGTCTCTAATTGGGAACTCATTCAGGTAACCATAGACTCTCCTAGATAACTAAACATACATAGACAACGCTAGACATCTGAACTCAACACAAACCCATATACTATACAACAACCCCTTTACCATAAAAAACACCCAAAACCAACAAAACACAAACATTCCCCATGTCACACCCTGACCTAACTAAAATAATAAAGAAAACAAAGAATACTAAGGACAGGGCGTGACATAACCCCCCCCTTAAGGTACGAACTCCGGGCGCACCATTACACAGTCTAGGGGAGGGTCTGGGTGGGCTTCCATCCACGGTGGCGGCTCCGGCTCTGGTCGTGGTCCCCACGTCACCACAGTCCCTAACCACCTCCTTAGCTTCTTCAAAATGACCCCTCTCCACATTAACCCCATTGCATTAAGGGGCAGTTCCGGACTAAGGGACAGCTCCGGACTAAGGGCCAGTACCAGGGTAAGGGGCAGTACCAGGGTCAGGGGCAGTACCAGGGTAAGGGGCAGTACCAGGGTAAGGGGCAGCACCAGGGTAAGGGGCAGCACCAGGGTAAGGGGCAGCACCAGGGTAAGGGGCAGCTCCGGACTGAGGAATGGCAGCTCCGGACTGAGGAATGGCAGCTCCGGACTGAGGGACTGCAGCTCCGGACTGAGGGACTGCAGCTCCGGACTGAGGGACTGCAGCTCCGGACTGAGGGACTGCAGCTCCGGACTGAGGGACTGCAGCTCCGGACTGAGGGACAGCCCATGGCTGGCTGACAGATCTGGCTGCTCATGGCTGGCTAACGGATCTGGCTGCTCATGGCTGGCTGACTGATCTGGCTGCTCATGGCTGGCTGACTGATCTGGCTGCTCATGGCTGGCTGACGGATCTGGCTGCTCATGGCTGGCTGACGGATCTGGCTGCTCATGGCTGGCTGACGGATCTGGCTGCTCATGGCTAGCTGACGGATCTGGCTGCTCATGGCTAGCTGACGGATCTGGCTGCTCATGGCTAGCTGACGGATCTGGCTGCTCATGGCTAGCTGACGGATCTGGCTGCTCATGGCTAGCTGACGGATCTGGCTGCTCATGGCTAGCTGACGGATCTGGCTGCTCATGGCTAGCTGACGGATCTGGCTGCTCATGGCTAGCTGACGGATCTGGCTGCTCATGGCTAGTTGACGGATCTGGCTGCTCATGGCTAGCTGACGGATCTGGCTGCTCATGGCTGGCTGACGGATCTGGCTGCTCATGGCTGGCTGACGGATCTGGCTGCTCATGGCTGGCTGACTGATCTGGCAGATCCTGTCTGGTTGGCGGCTCTGGCAGATCCTGTCTGGTTGGCGGCTCTGGCAGATCCTGTCTGGTTGGCGGCTCTGGCAGATCCTGTCTGACGGACGGCTCTAGCGGCTCCTGTCTGGCTGGCGGCTCTAGCGGCTCCTGTCTGGCGGACGGCTCAGTGGGCTCATGGCAGACGGGCGGCTTTGCAGGCTCATGGCAGACGGGCGGCTTTGCAGGCTCATTGCAGACGGATGGCTCAGATGGCGCTGGGGAGACGGATGGCTCAGATGGCGCTGGGGAGACGGATGGCTCAGATGGCGCTTGGCAGACGGGCAGTTCAGTCATCGCTGTGCAGACGGCAGACTCCTGCCGGCTGAGGCGCACTGTAGGCCTGGTGCGTGGTGCCGGGACTGGTGGCACCGGGCTGGGGACACGCATCTCAGGGCTAGTGCGGGGAGCAGCAACAGGACGCACAGGACTCTGGGGACACACAGGAGGCTTGGTGCGTGGTTTAGACACTGGTGGTAAAGGGCTGGAGACACGCACCATATAGCTAGTGCGTGGAGGAGGCACTGGTGGTACTGGGTTGGGGCGGGGAGGTGGCGCCGGAAATACCGGACCGTGCAGGCGTACTGGCTCCCTTGAACGCCGAGCCTGCCCAACCTTACCTGGTTGTATGCTCCCCGTCGCCTGACCAGTGCGGGGAGGTGGAATAACCCGCACCGGCCTATGTAGGCGAACCGGGGACACCATGCGTAAGGCTGGTGCCATGTACGCCGGCCCGAGGAGACGCACTGGTGACCAGATGCGTTGGGCCGGCTTCATGACATACGGCTCAACGCTCAGTCTAGCCCGGCCGATACGTGGAGCTGAAATGTACCGAACCGGGCTATGCACGCGTACAGGAGACACCGTGCGCTCTACTGCGTAACACGGTGTCTGCCCGTACTCCCGCTCTCCACGGTAAGTACAGGGAGTAGGCGCAGGTTTCCTACCTGACTTCGCCACACTCCCTTTAAGGCCCCCCCCAAGAAATTTTTGGGTTGTACTCACGGGTTTCCAGCCTTGTCTCCGTGCTGCCTCCTCATATCGCCTCCTCTCGGCTTTAGCTGCCTCCAGCTCTTCACGAGGAAGGCGATATTCTCCCGGTTGAGCCCACGGCCCCTTACCATCCAGTATCTCCTCCCATGTCCATGAATCTTGTGTAGGTAGGTCCTGTTGCCGCTTTCCATGCCGCTTGGTCCTATAATGGTGAGTAATTCTGTCACGATCGTGTGGAGGATTGATGGACCAAAACGCAGCTTTAGGAAAATATGCCATCTTCTTTTATTTTTTAGATGACGAAAAATAAACACGAAACGAAACACTTAATACAAACTAACAAAAACAACAAACGATCGTGAAGCTAATAAACGTCGTGCACTTACACACACAGGCTACAAACGTTCTGACATAGACAATTACTCACAACCAATGAGAGCCTATGGCTACCCTAAATAAGGCTCCCAATCAGAGACAACCGAAATCAGCTGTCTCTAATTGGGAACTCATTCAGGTAACCATAGACTCTCCTAGATAACTAAACATACATAGACAACGCTAGACATCTGAACTCAACACAAACCCATATACTATACAACAACCCCTTTACCATAAAAAACACCCAAAACCAACAAAACACAAACATTCCCCATGTCACACCCTGACCTAACTAAAATAATAAAGAAAACAAAGAATACTAAGGCCAGGGCGTGACAAGTGTCTTCATCAAGTGGGATGAACATGCATGTTGCCTCGGCGACATGGACACTGGTCCCTGCACCGACCATCCAAAGGTGCTCTCTAAAGCAACCAGCGTCTCCGTCAGTCGCTCCACTCTGCCTGATACTATCTGCCAGTAGTAGTCTGCTCCTATCAGGATAGAGAGTTCAGGATCATTGTCATCTCCTGGAAAGTCTGCGAGCGGCAGTACCTTTCATGACAGCTGTGCACAGTTGTGGGGTTTCAATTGCCTCTATCTCTGTTCTCTGCTGTTTGTCCCAGACATTCTCCAAGATGACTTTCACTGTGTTGCGTTGGGACGTTGCTGGAGCAGAGGAGCCAAACGTGTGAAGAGTGAGTGCCTCTTGTCTGATTACTGATAGCTTCAAGCCCTTCACAAGGTTTTCATGTATGGAGCTTCTTTGACTGCCTCCATCTAGTAAGCAACGAGCTATCTTCCTGCCCGATGGGCCTTCTACCCATGCCTTTGCCGTTGGTAGCAACACAGTGTTCTGTCCATCTGGTTTCATCTTCACTGAATGGGGAATAACTGAGGAAACAACAGCATCTGCAGAAACAGTAGGGGGTTGCACCTCACTCCTCTTACCGGTACACACAGCAATGTGATGTCTGCTTCCACATGTTGCACATGACACATCTTTGACTTTACAGAATTTTGATATGTGTTTCTGTCCTAAACATACAAAGCATCTTCCCATTTTTTTTTGTTTCTCTTTGCGTGTAGCAATATTGTGGATAGGGCAGTTTTCTGATTTGTGGTCTGCACTGTCACAGAATAGACAGTTTTGTTCCTTCTGGCTGGCTGTGTGCCGTGCCGCAGCAGATGGCATGTTGGGTCCTTATGTTTTAATTTCATTGGAGGAGCATGACTTGTTCCATGGTTTGCTCTCTTTCTGTTGGTTGCATGATCTTCTCATTTGTAGTGCTTTCTCCCAGCTCTGAACCTCCTTCTGTAGGAAACTGACGATCTCAGCCACTTTCCATTCATCATCTACTGTCCTCTGACGACTATAGTCAAGAGCTATGTCCTCTGGAATTATCTGCAGTAAGATTGGGCATAGTAGGCTTCCAAAGATTTCTGACACTACACCCAGTGATTCCAAGCTCCTAATCTGAATTTCACATTCATCATATAGCTGCCTCAATGCATTTAGGTCAGAGGATTTCTTCACAGGAGTGAGATTCAGCAGCTTTGACATGTGAGCACTAATCACAAGATCTATTCTTCCAAATCTGCCCTTGAGCAGAGCGATTGCATCATCGTAGTTACTGTCTGTTAACATCAGTCCTGCTACTGCCTTTGCAGCTGGTCCAGTGAGATATGTTTTCAGATAGGTAAACTTCTCTTCATTACACAGTGAGTCATTGTTGTGAATAGCAGTCTCATACTGGCTCAAACTCCTGCCACATACTGACATCTCCATAGAATTTCTCAATAATCAACTTTGGTAGCCTTACTGGTTGCCTCTGTGATCTGTTTGAGATAGGGTCATTCACCCGTGCTGGTAGTGGATTGAGATCCTGTTTTTTCTTTATCACTCGTTGTGCACGGCTCTTCAGAATGATAACGCGCTCTTTGTAATCCTCCGTGCATGCAATCTCCGCCTCCAATCCGTCCAATGGCATTAACTGTTCAATTCCATGATCAAGATCAAACAAGCTGTCCTCCTTAGCTGACAGCAATTCCAACAATGTTATTATTATTATTTCCACCTCAATCTGATTCAAAATCCGTGTTGTGGCACCTCGAATGGTACCCCGCTTTCGTCTCCTTCTTTCTGCGTCGTGCCGACGTTCCTCCTCAGCCATTTCAGCCGCTTCATCCCTACAATCTTCGTCGCAGCTCATACTTTCCCCGGGTTTCGGCACCAAAATATAGAATAACTATCTTCAAAGTATTTACTCGGGTTTGAAATGAAAGCTTCTTTTAGTAATACTACTTGTTCACGTTACATTTAACAACTTTAGATTCTAAAAAACAATAAAAGAAAGTTGCTAGCGAAAGTCCGAATAATCACTTGTCACTTGTACATAACTGGCGGGTTCTCTCTCTACTTCTTGTTGCAAGGCATTCTGGAACTTGCAGTCAAAAGCGTAATCCAATACAACAAAATATGTATGTAGTTCTCTCCATCTCCAACACACAAACTCTTATACAATTACATATGTAAATAACTGTAAAGAAAATATCTGTAGATACAGCTCAATGAATTACTTAAACATTAACTCTGTAACCCATTAAAGTTACAACAGTGCAATAGTGCAATAAGCTGCATATTCCAATCCAGTGCTGAGCTGGTGTCTGGCCGATGTGCCTATACTGCAGATTAGTCCTTTGAGTGGGATTGGTCAATCTGATCTGATAATATGTTGATTGTATGTAGTACAATAGAGAAATCATGCACAAAGTAGCCTTCACAAACCCAAGTCACGTGAAATATTTGACAATAGAGGTTCAAAAAGTGCGAGTGTGAAACCATAGTACAGGCATATATTGTTCAGCACCACGGGCAGGTATTGCTGCTTGGCCAGCGCTGGCTGAGCCCACTAAAGTCAGATCAAATATTTCAGCACCGGACAGCTCCGCACTCATCTTTGTTCTCTGACTCCTGATATTCACATTTATTCCCATGTCTCATGAGTTCTACAGTTTAGCCTCTTATTGCTCCTCGATACAAGAACTTTAGGGACAGTCTATGAGGTTATAGTTAGGGTCCTAACTCGATCCGGTAGCGATCACCATTTCCCCTATAGACTAAATAGCCTAGGCCTACAGAAATTAAGTGGCAAAGACTGCAGCCTAGGAAAGTTATACAAAAACAGTAATATTAGGGAAATATTTGGAAACCATGGTGTATGGAATTGAATGTAGCCTAGACCTTTTTTTGTAACCCATAAATCTCCTCTAGCAAAACACAGAATACAGAGATGAATCAGCAGAAACTAGCATCAAATCCCTTAGCTGCTGTAAGTGTACTTCTCATGTAATGCAACACCACAGAAATCTGATCATTTTCTTACCTCCACGCTGGTCCATTAGCCAAACATATCAGCCATAAGGGCTCATTTAATTATGTGGATGTATTTCATATTGCCATGATTTTAGATAATTCAGAGTAGCCTACATCTGTTTCACATTTAATTTTTCACACAGGGCGCCTTTGATTCGCGAGGCAGACCGCTTGGGAACCTTTGGGCAAAAGTATACCCACTTCTCCAGGTACCATGACTACACCGCTGATGTCTGGGTATTTTTTGCTGGAGAATATTGGCCCAGTCACTTTTACTCATGCTCAGCCACACAGCAATTAAAACATTTTTTTTACACCTTTTTCTCCCCAATTGTTAGTTTCTGTCTTGTCCCATCGCTGCAACTCCGCTACGGATTCGGAAAATTAAAAATGACTAAGAAAATAAATACAGTTCCTTACAAGACCAAAGTACACTCTGCAGGACAGATTTGTAAAATATCTGTAAAATACAGCAATCAACATTAACATGGTTCAGTTTGTGTAGAAAAAATATAATTTGTTGCAGTTTCTTTGTCTATGCAATGGTACAGTCATTGAATTTCGATTCCCAGGTATTTATATGTGGTCAAAATATTGACTGATTCCCTGTTGATATTTGCGGTGGGTAGTGCGGTTTTATGCCTTCTAAAGTCAATTTACATCTCTTTTGTTTTCTTAACATTTATTTTAAGAAAGTTATCTGTACACCACTGGATGAATGTACCTTAACAAAAGGTTAGGGGAGACGACCAAAAAAACAGTCAGTATCTGGTGTGACCACAATTTGCCTCATGCAGAGCGACACATCTTCTTCGCATGGAGTTTATCAGGCTGTTGATTGTGGCCTGTGGAATGTTGACCCGCTCCTCTTCAATGGCTGTGCGAAGTTGCTGGATAATGGCGGGAACTGGAAAACGCTGTCATACATGTCGATTCAGAGTATCCCAAACATGCTCAATGGGTGACATGTCTGGTGAGTATGCAGGCCATGAAAGAACTGGGACATTTTCAGCTTCCAGAAATTGTGTACAGATCCTTGTGACATGGGGCCGTGCATTATCATGCTGAAACATGAGGTGATTGCGGTGGATGAATGGCATAACAATGGGCCTCAGGATCTCGTCACGGTAGCTCTGTACATTCAAATTGCCATCGATAAAATGTTACTGTGTTTGTTGTCCATAGCTTATGCCTGCCCATACCATAACCCCACCACCACCATGGGGCACTCTGTTCACAACGTTGACATCAGCAAACCGCTCGCCCACACGATGCCATACGGAGTCTGCAGTTGTGAGGCCGGTTGGACGTACTGACAAATTTTCCAAAATGACGTTGGAGGCAGCTTAAGGTAGAGAAATGAACATTCAATTATCTGGCAACAGCTCTGGTGGACATTCCTGCAGTCAGCATGTCACTTGCACGCTCCCTCAACTTGAGACATCTATGGCATTGTGTTATGTGACAAAATTGCACATTTTAGAGTGTCCTTTTATTGTCCCCAGCACAAGGTGCACCTGTGTAATGATCATGCTGTTTAATAAGCTTCTTGATATGCCACACCTGTCAGGTGGATGGATTATTTTGGCAAAGGAGAAATGCTCACTAACAGGTATATAAGCTTTTTGTGTGTATGAAACCTTTCTGGGATCTTTTATTTCAGCTCATGAAACATGGGACCAACACTTTACTTGTTGCGTTTTATATTTTTGTTCAGCGTCTGATTAAAAAGTGTACATTTTTTTGCAAGAAGATAGATTTCCCTAATATCCCTGTTAACATGAACATGTGACAAATGCAGATGATCAGCAATCAAAATAAACTTTATATTATAGCGACCATATTATTTTTTGGAAGCCTAGGTCATGTAAAGTTTGTATGTGAAAAACTGTTTCTAATATGCATCCTTTAACTCACTTCCCTTGCGCCAAAGAAGGAGGCTAGTACTGCTCGTGATAACACATGCGCAGATCAAATACACTGCAGGGACTTTGATTAAGGTGTTTACATGTCCTATTAAGTGAAAAAATCTAGGTGTTTTCTATCTGCGTATGCTTACTTCGATTATACACTTGAGCTGATTAAGATCATGCCATACTCGTTCTATTGCCATTATCAGTTTCATATCAAACTATCTGTGTAGATGTAAACATACTGACTATTTATGTAGATCTTCCTTCTGGAATGTTGACAGATTTTTATGCCAATAAGTGTGAGAGCACATTCTATTGCTAAAAGGCTCTAATTTTACTTAATAGCTGCACTCACCAACATAGGATAAACGTTACCCTTCATGCTGGCCCTGACCAATGCGACAAGTTTCCCCTCACTATAGCGACACTCCTCCACATGCCCAGACCTATAGTGGTTTTCTCCCCATACAATACCTTTAGCTTGTCCTTGACAAAGGATATCAGGTCTGATATAGACACCACAGTCGACAACTACTGTAGCTAACAAACAAGTAACTAAAACCAAAATATGTTGGACTATATTGGTCTGCTAAAACTAGCTAGCTATTGTATTCAGTGTCTAGCAAAGACAGAGCGAAAGAGGATGGAATGTTTTTTGTCATTATATTGAATAATTAGCCTATGCAAATTGCATTGGGTTGACACAACGCCTCTGATCGTGTGACAGTGTCGGCGACAGATGACGTGTAGGAGCTTCCAGCAGGGATTTATAGCCTTGCTTGATGTCTACTCTCTTTTGAGAGTAAATAGAGGTAAATACATTGATAAGGGTCACCTCGTCCGAAAGCGATTCATACAGTTATCAAAATATCATGCTACACAAAACACAGACCTTATTTCATCTGGTTTCGAAAAATGCAAAATGAATGGGAAAAAGCCAATGGAACCAGAGGGGGACAACAAGGCCAATGCAACGGCTCAAGGGTTATGAAATATACTGAACAAAAATATAAACGCAACACATAAAGTGTTGGTCCCATGTTTCATGAGCTACAATAAAAGATCTCACAAATGTTCCATACACACAAAATGTATTTCTTTCAAATTGCGTTAGTGATCATTTCTCCTTTGCCAAGATAATCCATCCACCTGATAGGTGTGGCATATCAAGAAGCTTATTATACAGCATGATCATTACACAGGTGCACCTTGTGCCGGGGACAATAAAAGGTCATTCTAAAATGTGCAGTTTTGTCACACAACACAATGCCACAGATGTCTCAAGTTTTGAAGGAGCGTGCAACTGGCATGCTGACTGCAAGAATGTCCACCAGAGCTGTTGCTAGAGAATGTAATATTAATTTTTCTACCATAGATATTATTTTGGAAAAGTTGGCAGTACGTCCAATTGGCCTCACAACAGGCCATGTGTAACAACGGAAGCTCAGAACCGCCACATCTGGCTTCATCTGAGACCAGCACCCGGACAGCTGTTGAAACTGTGAATTTCTCCACAAACTGTTAGAAATCGTCCCAGGGAAGCTCATCTGCTTGCTTGTCGTCCTTACCAGGGTCTTGACGTGACTGCAGTTCGGCGTCGTAACCGACATCAGTGGGCAAATGCTCACCTTCGATGGCCACTGCCATGCTGGAGAAGGGTGCTCTTCACGGATGAATACCAGTTTCAACTGTACCGGGCAGATGGCATTGTGTGGGCGAGCGGTTTTGCGGATGTCAACGTTGTGAACAGAGTGCCCCATGGTGGTGGTGGGGTTATGGTATGTTATGGGTTATGGTATAAGCTACAGACAACAAACACAATTGCATTGTATCAATGGAAATTTGAATGCACAGATATACCGTGACGAGATCCTAAGGTCCATTTTCGTACCATTACCGTATGTTTAAGCATGATTATGCAGGGCCCCATGTCGCAAGAATCTATACACAATTCCTGGAAGTTGAAAATGTCCCATTTCTTCCATGGCCTACATACTCAGCAGACACGTCACCCATTGAACACGTTTGGGATGCTCTGGATTGACGTATACGACAGCGTGTTCCAGTTCCTGCCAATATCCAGCAACTTTGCATAGCCGTTGAAGAGGAGTGGGTAGGGCTGTGGCGTTCACAACATTTTGTCAGCCTGTGATTGTCAAGCAAATAGCTGCAGGTCTCATGGTAATTGGCCGTTAATCAACATTAACATAAAGACATTCAGCAGCTCTTGACTTCTACACTGATGCAGACCTTTGGAACATCTAAATTCCAAAAAGTCTAATAAATCCATCATTTATTTTAGAGGTCTAAAGAAACATGCTATGAAGAAAATGTAGTCAATTTCAGAGGAACAGAATAGCATACTCTGAGTTGTCTTTATGTTAGGACTCAGGGGTGGGCAATTCCAGTCCTAGAGTTTTGCCCCAGCTAACACACCTGACTCCAATAATCAACTAATCATGATCTTCAGTTTAGAATGCAATTTGATTAATCAGCTGTGTTTACTAGGGATAGAGAAAAAGTGTGACACCAATCAGGCCCCCGAGGACTGGAGTTGTCCACCCAAGTTAGGTCCTCTTCTGGTTATGCATATGGCTGTGGGCTACACTAGTTCATTTAGCAGAAAGGGGACCTGGTACCACCGGCCAGAGCAGGGAAAGGTGAGATCCGGTAGTTTGTGGGGAGTTTGAGACAATAGGTTTCATCGTTGACCCTCTAGAGGACCTTGAAATACCTCACAAACCGGGACCTCAGCTACCGGCAGTTCAGGTTGAGCGGGAGGTTCCTGGTAGAGAGGCAGATGTGATCACCACGATGAAATACTGGAGACTCACTTCAGTGGTGGTCCGCCTGATCCTTCTAATGGCAAACGACTCACTGGAGCCTCACGTGGGCTGCATTCCACACCTCCTCTGAGCGCCAGGACGACTAATCTACTGCAGGGCCCTCGGTCTGGCTCGGAGTCCACGGAGCCAGGGCCAGCTGATATCCCAGGACGCATTGGAAGGGTGTCAGCCTGGTGGAGGAGTGTCGAAGTGAGTTCTGGTCATATTCCCATATGCCGCAAAGATAATCCTTTCTAATGCGGCTTTTTAAAAGATATCACATAGTAGAACTGCAAAAGTGTTTTGAAAATCAGTGGAAATCAGTGGAATGCCGGGCGGAATTAGAGTATGATAGCTAAGGAGATGGAGAAAATTCTGGCATTTGATTGCAAATATGCAGAGTGTGTCGAAAAGAGAACAGTGAAGGCTGTTGTATAAAACACCTGTCTCTGGATTACATCTTCAAATTTGGGGCAACCATGACATCCGTGACAGAGGGAGAAGTGTCTATCCATGTGTATGGTTGAGATAGTCTAGCTATCTACATTTTCAGATATGACACTTTTCTAATTTTGTCAGAAAATTGTTTTCATTTCAAGCTAAAGTGTACTGTTAGCTATTAAGCTAATGTTAGCTGGCTGGCTCGCTAGACACCCATTCACAGCTCTCTATAGTAGGCTCCAGGGGAGTTCCCATTTAAAAAGTGAAACAAATCTTCCGAGGTCAGACAGGCAAACAGATTATATTAATCCCTGCTTTACCAAACTAAATGCTAGGCTAGAAGCTAGGGTAAATAATGTGCAAGTTGAGAAATACATTGGATGATTTGGACAGCAATGTGAACATGATAAAATTATTATGGTGGTGCAGTGATAATTCAGATAGAAGTGTTAGCAGGTGTCATGACGTGGCCCTCTGGATATAGCAAGCACAAACTCTCTCTCTCTCTCTCTCTCTCTCTCTCTCTCTCTCTCTCACCACCTCTCTCTTCCCCCTACACCCATGCTCTGTTATCTCAGGTTGTAAATTCCTGGAGGAGACTCTCTCCCTCATGCAGTATAGAGAGAGGGTTCACAGTAGAACAAAGGAACTTATTCTACCTCACAGAAATTGAGAAATGAACAATATCCATGTTTTGGAGAATGTGTAAACAGTCGGTGGAGAATCCAGCTAAGACCGGTCCATTTTGTCTAATGTTTGTGACCTCATGAGAGACAATACAGCCACATGACCATAACTCTGTTTATACAATAGTCTCCATTATGAGATTTGCATCTAATTATTATATAAAACGAAGGAGTAAAGATGAAACTATTTGTGAAATTATGTAATGTGATGTGTGGCCTGCTGGAGGTCATTTTGCAGGGCGCTGGCAGTGCACCTCCTTGCACAAAGGCGGAGGTAGCGG
The DNA here is from genome assembly GCF_029448725.1 of Salvelinus fontinalis. Taxonomy (NCBI): domain Eukaryota; kingdom Metazoa; phylum Chordata; class Actinopteri; order Salmoniformes; family Salmonidae; genus Salvelinus; species Salvelinus fontinalis. Next base: position 2,643,381 of record NC_074682.1, on the reverse strand, counting down.
TCCTGCTGCTGGGTTGTTGCCCTCCTACGGCCTCCTCCACGTCTCCTGATGTACTGGCCTGTCTCCTGGTAGCGCCTCCATGCTCTGGACACTACGCTGACAGAGACAGCAAACCTTCTTGCCACAGCTCGCATTGATGTGCCATCCTGGATGAGCTGCACTACCTGAGCCACTTGTGTGGGTTGTAGACTCCGTCTCATGCTACCACTAGAGTGAAAGCACCGCCAGCATTCAAAAGTGACCAAAACATCAGCCAGGAAGCATAGGAACTGAGAAGTGGTCTGTGGTCACCACCTGCAGAATCACTCCTTTTTGGGGGTGTCTTGCTAATTGCCTATAATTTCAACCTTTTGTCTATTCCATTTGCACATCAGCATTTGAAATTTATTGTCAATCAGTGTTGCTTCCTAATTGGACAGTTTGATTTCACAGAAGTGTGATTGACTTGGAGTTACATTGTGTTGTTTAAGTGTTCCCTTTATTTTTTTGAGCAGTGTACAATAAATCTATGTTTTGTTCGAAAAATGTGCATATTTGAGGTATAAATCAGTTTTACATTGCAGCTACCATCACAGCTACCGTCAGAAATAGAACCGAAGCATTCAGAGTAATTACAGACACCAACGTCAAATACCTAAATACTCATCATAAAACACTTCTGAAAAATCGATGGTGTACAGCAAATTAAAGACAAACATCTTGTGAGTCCAGCCAACAGTTACAATTTTTTAAGTGTTTTACAGCGAAAACACAATATAGCATTATATTAGCTTACTGCAATAGCCTACCACACTACCGCATTCATTCATCAAGGCACGTTAGCGATAGCGAATAAACCAGCAAAAGATATATAATTTTTGACTAACCTTGATAAGCTTCATCAGATGACAGTCCTATAACATCAGGTTATACATACACTTATGTTTTGTTCGAAAATGTGCATATTTAGAGCTGAAATCAGTGGTTATACATTGTTATACATTAACGTAGCATCTTTTTCCCAGAATGTGCGGATATTTTTATGACACAAACTATTCTGACCAAATAACTATTCATAAACGTTACTAGAAAATACATGTTGTATAGGAAATGATAGATACACTAGTTCTTAATGCAATCGCCATGTTAGAATTCTAAAAATAACTTCATTACGAGATCCAGCTTAGGTATAGCGAGAGAGTGCCCATAATCTGGGCGCAAACGACTAGTACAACATGTTCGACAGATATATGAAATAGCATCATAAAATTGGTCCTACTTTTGCTGATCTTTCATCAGAATGTTGTACAAGGGGTCCTTAGTCAGGAACAATCGTTGTTTGGATTTAGAATGTCCTCTTCTCCAGTCAATTAACACGGAAAGCTAGCAAAGTAGCGCGAAGCTCTCCTTCCTGAACAAAGGCACACAACGCAACACACCTAACGTCCCGAATAAATTTCAATAATCTGATTAAACTATATTGAAAAAACATACTTTACGATGATATTGTCACATGTATCAAATAAAATCAAAGCCGGAGATATTAGTCGTCCATAACGACAGCTTATCAGAAGGCAAATCCAGGTCCCTTCACGCGCTCTCCAGAAAACAGGGAACTGGTGACACGTCATGCCGAGAGCTTTTATTCGACCCCAGATCAAGTTACACACTCCATTTCTTCTCTCACTGCCTGTCGACATCTAGTGGAAGACGTATGAAGTGCATCAATACTAATAAATATCAAGGACATTAATAGGCAGGCCCTAGAACAGAGCATCGATTTCAGATTTTCCACTTCCTGTCATGAAGTTTGATGACAAGGAGTTCTGTTTTACTCACAGATATAATTCAAACGGTTTTAGAAACTAGAGAGTGTTTTCTATCCAATAGTAATAATAATATGCATATTGGACGAGCAAGAATTGAGTACGAGGGCGCTTAAATTGGGCACGATTTTCCCCCAAAGTGAAAACAGCGCCCTCTGTCCTCAACAGGTTAATGAAAGAGAATCCAATTCCCTTCTAAGTCATTGGCCCACCCCATGAGCACAGACATTGATCTGGCGTCATGGGACAGCCCTTTTCTGCTGTTCCGAATATAAATCCCACCTGGAGAAGCCCACTGCAGACCAAGCGTACCTCGATTACCAAGAGGGCTAAGGTTTGAGTAGAGACCATGCATTCCTCGGTTGTTGAATTCCTAACCAAACCACGGAGCATTGGCTATACTGGTGGAAATGGTTCAACTCTGAAACTATCGATACCGACAGAATAAGAGCAAATCTTCGATACTAATTACTAGTCTGCAGCTAGAATTTATGTCGACTGAATGCGAAGACCGACAACCGCCGAAACATCTATTCTATAAGAACATTTCTGAAAGGGACTCTGAAGTAGCCATTCTAACCACGAAAGACTCCAAGGACGCAAAGAGAAGTTCAGATGAACTTTCCAACAGAAAGATGGACGATTCCAACATAGATCATGACGACACACTGAGCGTAAATATATATATTGATTGCAATTATTCCCGAATGAGTGAGCGTTCATGTGCAAAGGATTAGCTTTTCAATTAATATAATTATCAACTGTCTCGTGTCTTTTGTCTTTCCCGCCCTTCCCACATCCCCTATCATTTCCTTGTAACCATATATATTGCTGTTTGTTTAAGCATTCCTGTGATTATTTAGTTAGTTAGTAAATAAATGATTAAGACAATTGATGTATGGATGATTTATAGTAAAGACTGGGTTTCGTGCAGATAACCATCAATTTACGACGTTCGGAATGAGACTAACGTGAGGTAAAGAATGATTCATTAATCAGAAGACTAATTGATCAGATATTAAAATATCTGAAAAGTTATATTAGGAAAATTATAACTTTGTAATCTGAAGATTTTCCTTGGTGCCCCGACTTCCTAGTTAATTACATTTACATGATTAGTTTAATCACGTAATAATAACTACAGAGAATTGATTTGATAAAATAAGTCTTCACTTTAATGATGCCAAAGACACGACACAGGCTTAGGGTGCCTGTGATGGCCAATACAGCACGGCTTGGAACACTGCTCATCCAATCAGAATCCAGGATTCAAACCACCAGTTTATTTGATTAAAATTGACATTTTACAATTTACATTTTCTTTTTAGGGGGTGCTTTTTAAAATATTATTTGGGAGATTCAAAATGTCTTTAAGTCAAGTGATATTATTTTATCTGATTAATCAAACCATTAATTGTCCTAGCATGTGTTTTACAGTGTCATATGCCTGTGTGTGTGTGCGCGGCACGCATGCATGTGGTTGTGTGTGAATGTAAGTTTATGCTTGTGTGTGTGTGTAGTGGTAGAGGACTAAAGACACGCTGCAGGCTCCACAGATGGTGGCTGAGATTGATACTCATGGAGGTCAGCCAATGGAGTTAAAAACAGACTCTGGTCAGATGCCACCAGAGAGGGAGGAAGTTGGCCTCTACGACCCATTCCATAGAACACCACTCATCATCGATTCTGGAGAGTGAACTGACTGGCTGATTGGCTCAACCCTGGCCAGAGCCTGGCTCTTTCACACATAAACTAACAGCTTGACTGAGGACAATGACAGCTCAGGCTGGCCTCCTCCTTGCCACTCTGGTTTAGAGGTCATAAAAGGCCAGGACAGTGACTGTGTTATCCATACAGCTCCACATTCTCATTGGCAGCTTATGACTCACACCTGAGTGACCCCTTAGAGTGGAGTTGTGAACTGTGTCTGGGAAATGGTGCAATGGGCTTGACATTTGGACGGTGAGTCATTTGCTGGAGGATAAGTGTGGCAATCTACCCTAGCTCAGGGGACGCTACGCTATCTGTGGTGCTTGGGGTAGTCTCACAGGGTGGCCCAGATCTGGGCTAATTGAACCATTTCACAGAACATTGCTGTCATTATTTGCCACTCTTCCAATGATGATAATCACGGCGACAATATGAAGAAAAAAAACAGTCCTGTAATTGGCTGAGATTGCTGTTTGTCACAGGTTTACTGATGTCAAGCTAGCCTGTCATAGGCTGCCTGGTAAAGATGGACAGACAACGCATTGTATTGTTTTGGCTCTAATTGCCTACATTACGACCATTGCTTTCAGGTGTGCTGTATTGGCCATTAATACTTGCTTTACAGGTTGTATACTTGAAGAAGATGATTGGCTGTACTATAGTAAGTTGTTTTTAAGATTATTAGTTATAATAGCTTATTTTGCTCTGAACCTGAAGGTCCTTACTTAAAGGGGCAATCAGCAAATGCTACATCCATTTTTGGATTTATAAATTAAGGTACCCATTAAAAAATATAACTTATGCCTCATGAGCTGAGTTCAATTGTCGTACCCCATCAGAACCCAATATATAAGTTGGTTTTACTCCAATGTTTGTAAACAAAGTAAATGTAAACAAACACTGTATAGCCTAAAAACATGGTTAAAACTATAATTTTGATATCATGGATGGTCAGTCCTTGCATCCATAGTCTTTTTGAATTTGAGAGTGGCTACATTTCTCCAGCCACATTCCCCCTCTTTTTACCGAAACAATCTTATTTATAAGGCCCTATGTCCCTCAATGTAGTTAGGAGGGACAGGATTTTGTATATTACATGGTAAGACATGTTCCCACCGGACAAAAATATGTTGAATCAATGTCATACTTCACATTTTTTCCCACTACTTATTTCTCATTGGAACCCAAATTCACATTGGTTGACAACTCAATTAAACATCCACCAAAATGTATAATCATTTCAAAATGACATCAGCTTTTGTGGTAGTTTATTTTCTCTTTATGCAGTGTGAATTCACTACATCTCAAAAAAAATTAAAACAGATACTCTTCCTTCCAACAGATCCAGTTATCTGGAACACAGCGGCAGCTATATTACACAGGTGAAAGATTTATGATGGGCTATCTGTGACATGAGAATGAAGGCGCCCGACAAAACAGGAAATAAAAAGGCCTGGCGAATCCTCTGCCTTCTAGGTGAAAAGGTGCTTCCCGCATCCCGCCACCAGGCCGGCATCCACCGCTCTGGTGTCATTACTATGCGACGGCAGTCTCCTGGTTGGGTTTCATTCCACTGCTATTGGGTTAGCCCCATCGGGGTGGCAGGTAGCCTTGTGTTTAGAGCGTTGGACTTGTAACCGAAAGGTTGCAAGATCAAATCCTCGAGCTGACAAGGTAAAAATCTGTCGTTCTTCCCCTGAACAAGGCACTGTTCCTAGGCCGTGATTGAAAATAAGAATTTGTTCTTAACTGACTTGCCTGGTTAAATAAAGGTAAAATAAATACCCACCCTCTCCTTGTCTGTGGTGCCATCAAAACCAGGGCGGTTACTGCGAGCCATTCCTCTCAGCAACAACCCAGGCTCCCCAGTGGTATGGATGATGAGAAAATAATAATGAGACTGGAATCAACAGCTCTCCCCTCAGTATCCATTATTGTTTCTTTGGGAGAGTATTAGGAAGCTATAAATATAGATGGGATTGCAATGCTACCTCATGCCCGACAGTGGGGCTCAGAAGTGAATTGGGGGAGGGGAAGTACTTCAAACAGAGAACAAGAAAAAGCAGTTTGATTTTACGGTGTGGTTGTGGAAAAGAGAGGTGAAATTGGAATGAGAGTCCCTGAAGAGTATGGTGTGTGGTTGTATGCATTTTGCAGAAATGTGAATAGGGTTTGAATATAAATAAGCTGGATTTCATTGTCTTTCTTGACTTTATGAAATTCAAGTTTCAGGAAGTAAATTAGGTTTGTGGAATTGCATGCACAACATGTACAGTATGTACAGTACCTGCATGCAGGTTCCGGGAAGCCAATGCATTATTGTTAAGCTAGTACAGTAGTGTTGTTTTCAAATAGGTCACCATGGGTGCAGGTTTAAATTGAGTTAACATCTGATCATCACAGTACACAAATGTATAAAGCCAAATGCCATCCACATGCTCACACAACTAGTATGTGTTATCTATATGATAACTAGTTGTCATTCCGTTCATTGGTATTCTACACAGTGCCCTCTGGCTTATGATTACATGGATCTATGAGTGCAGTTGTTTTCACACACCGTTGTTTTTCTGATGCAATTCCAGGTTTCTTTCTGGATCAAAATGGGGCTTAGGTGGTGGATGTGCCCAGGTGTGGCCATGGGAGTGGCCAATGGTGCGGTCACCGACCAAACATTTTAGAGGCCCTTCTGTTGACCGCAGTGACAAACTTTAGCTGTTTTAATTATTTAAATGTAATTATTTCCTGCAATTATACACATCTTGCCACAAAGCTTAGAGAACAAATGGCAGTTTGAAAGCTAATTTCTTGCAATTCCACAAATCTTGCCATTAAACTTGGAGCACAAACGGAAGTTTTAAAGGTAATTTCCTGAAATTCTACACATTTTGCAATGGCTTATATTATCTGAGTGACTCAAACAGTATTAAAAAAAAAATCTATGGGGACAGTATGCCATGACAAAAATACTCCTGAAAGCATAATTTGGGGAATTTTAGATTCTCCCTGACTGTCTAGCTTTTATTTTGGTGGTTGTTAGTGCTCAAAGATGATTTTATAAAAAAATATATAGGTACATTTTATTTTATACATACTTTACATCTGTTTAAGTTTACACAGAAAAGGTTTTTCCATCCTGAAAAAATAAAATAATATGTACATTTTAATGATGTTTTAAATTCTATTTTTTATTGTTTGTTCATAGGCGGCCCAAAACAACACTTATGCAGCCCACCCAATACTGTTCTTTGCAGAAAAAAAATTAATTCACACGATTACTCATTGATGGAGTGACAGTGAGATTTAACTCAAAGTGACCAGAATCAAATATAGAGTTTAAGTCGGAAGTTGACATACACCTTAGCCAAATACATTTAAACTCAGTTTTTCACAATTCCTGACATTTAATCCTGGTAAAAATTCTCGGTCTATTGTCAGTTAGGATCACCACTTTATTTTAAGAATGTGAAATGGCCCATTCCTCCTGACAGAGCTGGTGTAACTGAGTCAGGTTTGTAGGCCTCCTTGCTCACACATGCTTTTTCAGTTCTGCACACACATTTTCTATAGGATTGAGGTCAGGGCTTTGTGATGGCCACTCCAATACCTTGACTTTGTTGTCCTAAAGCCATTTTGCCACAACTTTGGTATTATACTGTCATTGTCCATTTGGAAGACCCATTTGCGACCAAGCTTTAACTTCCTGACTGATGTCTTGAGATTAGATGCCGATTACAAGTTTTCATAACAATCGGAAATCGGTATTTTTGGGCGCCGATTTGCCGTTTTTAAAATTAATTTTTCTACACCTTTATTAAATTTTTATTTAACTAGGCAAGTCAGTTAAGAACACATTCTTATTTTCAATGGCGGCCTAGGAACGTTCTGCAGAACGACAAATTTTTAACCTTGTCAGCTCGGGGGATCCAATCTTGCAACTTTACAGTTAACTAGTCCAATGGTCTGATTACATTGATTACATTGCACTCCACGAGGAGCCTGCCTGTGCCGCGAAGGCAGTGAGCTAAGGTAAATTGCTAGCTAGCATTAAACTTATCTTTAAAAAAAACAATCAATCAATGACTGTCATTGCTCCAATGTGTACTTAACCATAAACATCAATGCCTTTCTTAAAATCAATACACAAGTATATATTTTTAAACCTGCATATTTAGCTAAAAGAAATCCAGGTTAGCAGGCAATATTAACCAGGTAAAATTGTGTCATTTCTCTTGCGTTCATTGCACGCAGAGTCAGGGTATATGCAACAGTTTGGGCCGCCTGGCTCTTTGCGAACTAATTTGCCAGAATTTTACGTAATTATGACATAACATTGAAGGTTGTGCAATGTACCAGGAATATTTAGACTCATGGATGCCACCCGTTAGATAAAATACGAAACGGAATAAACGTTTTGTTTTCGAGGTGATAGTTTCCGGATTAGTCAAAGGTATATGGTTTAGAGAGAAATAGTCGACGCGTTATAAATCCTGTAATAACTTGCGGCTGAACTTGAAAGGGGTTCCTTCGTTATTTTACCGTTCATGTCTTCCATAGAGAATGTCTTGATCTACTTCAAATAAGGTCTGTGTTTCGTGCAGGCTTAAACCGCCTCGACGTTTTGATACCCGTGTAAATCTCACTAGGATAAGGTAACGTTTGTCAACATATTTTCATAAATCCACTCTACAAAAAAAATGATCTTCGCTTATATTTAGCCAATATTGATCAGCGTTACCTTGTCCTATGGATATCTACACAGTTATAAAATTGGCAAGGTGGTGTAAGCCTACACGAAACACAGACCTTATTTTAAGTGAATCTAAAAATATCCTATGGAATAAATGAAGGAACCGCTTTTCAGATTTAGCTAGAAGGTGTCATGGGAATTATGACTCGCACTTTGGTCGTCAATTCTTACCATGCCCATTATTAAAATAGGGTTTGCTGCATGTATAAATTACAGTTTTTGTTTTCAACATTCATCACAGGTAACCTAAACTCTATTTTTATTCAAACAGTTGAGAGTATTTGTCTCCTAAGCAGACTCTTCAGTATCATTGTCACTTCAGAGCTGTGTGTGTGTTTATGTATTATATTAAGTTAAAATAAAACTGTTCATTGTTCATTTCAGTATTGTTGCAATTGTCATTATTACAAAAATGTGTGTGTGTGTGTGTGTGTGTGTATGATATATATATATATATATATATATATATAGAAAACATTTATTTGTATTTTTTATAAATCGGCCGATTAATCGGCATCGGCCTTTTTTGTCCTCCAATAATCGGTATCGGCGTTGAAAAATCATAATCGGTCGACCTCTACTTGAGATGTTGCATCAATATATCCACATACTTGCCTCATGATGACATCTATTTCGTGAAGTGCACCAGTCCCCCCTAGCAGCAAAGCACCGCCACAGCCGTGCGTCACGTTTGGAATGGTGTTCTTCGGCTTGCAAGCATACCCCTTTTTCCTCCAAACATAACAATGGTCAAACAGTTCTATTTTTTTTTTCATCAGACCAGAGGACATTTTTCCAAAAAGTACAATCTTTGTCCCCATGTGCAGTTGCAAACCGTAGTCTGGCTTTTTTTAATGGTGGTTTTGGAGCAGTGGCTTCTTCCTTGCTGAGCGGCCTTTCAGGGTATGTCGATATAGGACTCGTTTTACTGTAGATTTCAATACTTTCGTACCTGTTTCCTCCAGCATCTTCACAGGGTCCTTTGCTGTTGTCCTGGGATTGATTTGCACTTTTCGCAATAAAGTACGTTCATCTCTAGGAGACAGAACACATCTTCTTCCTGAGTGGTATGATGGCTTCGTGGTCCCATGGTGTTTATACTTGCTTACTATTGTTTGTACAGTTGAACGTGGTACCTTCAGGTGTTTGGAAATTGCTCCCAAAGAAGAACCAGACTTGTGGAGGTCTACAAAAAAAGAATCTGAGGTCTTGGCTGATTTCTTTAGATTTTTTCATGATGTCAAGCAAAGAGGCAAAAAAGCCATGACATCATTTTCTGGAATTGTCCGTGCTGTTTAAAGGCACAGTCAACTTAGTGTATGTAAACTTCTGACCCACTGGAATTGTGATACAGTGAAATAATCTGTCTGTAGACAATTGTTGGAAAAATGACCTGTGTCATGCACAAAGTAGATGTCCTAACCGACTTGCCAAAACTATAGTTTGTTAACAAGAAATTTGTGGAGTGGTTGAAAAACGAGTTTTAATGACTCCAACTGTAAGTGGAAAATGTACCAGGCTGAAAATGACTGCAATCAGCTGTATAGCCGACAGCCGGCGCTAGTGGAAAACACTGAGACAGGCCTATGCGTGTCTAGGGCTCTTTCAAGATTTTCCACACAATGAAGTACTTTCAAATAATACATCACAGTACAGTGCCTGAAAAGTCTGATTATTGCACTTCAGATCATTACGGAGGGTAATGCAGCTTTAAATACATGGTGGAATTAAGGCATGTGGCTTAATACATGCTGGAATGTTTCACAGAATACACTAATATGTGTTATTATCTTGTTGGTTTATGTCACAATAATGCCTGTTCAGATGAACATGCATGGTACTGTTTGGTGAGATGACAAACGTGCAAGAGTCTTCCATGTCCTTGTAATTCATGAATAGAAAAGGAAAATGTGGAAAATGTCACACAGAAATAGGCTGTAGAATGTCAGTGTACCGCATTAATAGCTAGAGAATAGCATCCGTGCTGCTTCAAGGATTGTTTTCCATAACAACAACACATGCAAAAACCAAATAACTCCTCACTCAGTCGCCGCTTAACTGCGGGTATCTCGACACCACCCAGTCATTGTTGTTGTCAAGTCCCAGTCCATAAATCTCGCAGTGCCAGTAATGGAGGGAGATTTACGAGCGGAGGAGGTGTCAGGTGGAAGATTACCTCACACACCGGAGATGTCCTGTGAGTGATAGTCAAACAGTAGTCAAGCTATCTCCTCTCCCTTACTGTTTGTCCTGGTCTGTCCCACTCAAACAACGCCGTCTATCATTCCAGCCGCCTTCACACATCAACACCGTCACACCAGCCTCAGTCAGCTCTTTCACCACACTTAACTCCGATACTGTTACCTGGAAGACGTGCAATCTTTTACACACAGACCTGATAGGTCACATGGAATGCATGCGTCAACACCATCACATAGTCTCAATCCATCTCCATCACCAAACCTTAACTCATTTACTACCAGAATAAATGTGTGTTTTGACTGGCTCAAACGTATGTGTAGTGGCATAATGTTGGTCATGAAAATGAACCGGATTAAAATGTGTGATGTTTTGCAAATGCCAACGGTGTGAAGTGTATATTAATGTCTGGTATGCGAGGCAGGTGCAATGAAAGGAAAATGCAAAAACCGAATCATAGATTTCAGACAATGAGCAGCTGTGTGATGTTTTCAAGTCTAGTCCCTACAGGATTGGTTTCCTCATATTATGAGGCTGTTACTCAGTCAGTAACAAATTGCTCATCTCAATGTCAAGCTTGATGACTGAGCACATTTGATGTTTCCACAATAAGTCCAACGAGATCAGAATTTCAGTGCTTCCCTTCAACCAATATGTGTGGGCAGCACTTGACAAAGTACACATTAATTTTAATCTATGTGTGAGGACAGACGCTGGGAGACGAGAAAGCAAGTACAGGGAGTGAATATTTAATAAATAACAGACATGAAACAAAACACAGACCGCGTCTGGACAAGGGAATATTAATGACATTAATGCTAACACAGGGATCAAACTGAGGAATAGACAGATATAGAGGAGGCAATCAATAAAGTGATGGAGTCTAGGTGAGTCCAATGAAGCGTGTAACGATGGTGACAGGTGTGCGTAATGATGGGCAGTCTGGCACCCTCGAGTGCCAGAGAGGGGGAGCGGGAGCACGCGTGACACTATGTCCTTGTCCTTATCGCACGATTTCCAATAAATGCGATGACATGCTTTTGCGCTTAGTATGTCTATAATAAAGATATTGTAATACTATTTGTGGATTCCCACTATCCTTCCTTTTTACTTACTATCATACGGATAATATCAGAAAATGTTGCTATAATTTAATTTGAACTGAATTGAATGCCTTGATGATCAAAAGACACTGTAAGAACTAGTTCTTCATTCTGAGTCCTAGCTCTCTATAATCCCATTGTCAGGAGCAGTGCAGTGCCTGGTGAGTGAGAGGTGTGTGTGTGTGACAGGCGTGGGACAGTGTGAGGCTCAGGTGGCCCCACAGTATTGTGTATACACCACAGTTGCAATCTGGCCTGAGCCCAGTGCTATACAGGTGGGCCTGTGTGCCAGACGTTACCCCCCCCCCACACACAAACACACATACTCCCAGATGACCTTGAGATACACTGACACTGCCATAGAGTAAACCCTGTGTGCCTGGCTGCAGTGGCTGGGCAGAGGCTGACAATATTGGTGCAAGACCAGAACAGAACATTATCAAGCCCTGTATTAGAAAAGAGGTTAAGAATGATGGAGGCCACTGTGTTCTTGGGAACCTACAATGCTGCAGAAATGTTTTGGTACCCTTCCTCAGATCTGTGCCTCGACACAATCCTGTCTCGGAGCTCTACGGACAATTCCTTCAACCTCATGGTGTCAAGGGGTGCGTAACTGGTGGCATGGAAGTCAAACGCAGAAGAGCAGAACTTGGTACATAGCCAGAGCCGTTTAATGTACATAACTACCGGCATACAAAAGTAAAAAAACACATGGGCACAAAAACCCGTATCGCACCAGTCACATAAAGCACACGTACTTACAATAAACAATTCCCGACAAGGACATGGGGGAAACAGAGGGAACATATACAACATGTAATTAGGGAATTGAAACCAGGTGAGTGCGACAACCAGACAAAACAAATGGAACATGAAAAATAGATCGATGATGGCTAGAAGAGCGGTGACGTCGACCGCCGAACACCGCCCGAACAAGGAGAGGAACCGACTTCGGCAGGAGTCGTGACACACGTCTTGGTTTTTGCTCTGACATGCACTGTCAACTGTGGGACCTTATATAGACAGGTGTGTGCATTTCCAAATCATGTCCAATCAATTGAATTTACCACAGGTAGACTCCAATCAAGTTGCAGAAACATCTCAAAGATGAACAATGGAAAAAGTATGCACCTGAGCTCAATTTCAAGTCTCATAGCAAAGGGTCTGAATACTTATGTAAATAAGATATTTCAGTTTTTTTTTAAATATATATATACATTTGCAAAATTGTATGGATTGTATTGTGTGTAGACTGATGAGGATGTTTTTAGAACACGCATGTAATGTAACAACATGTGGAAAATGTCAAGGGGTCAGAATACTTTCGGAATGCACTGTATAAACTGAACAAAAACATCAAGGCAACATGCAACCTATTTTACTGAGTTGCAGTTCATAAAGAAATCAGTCAATTGAAATAAATTCATGAGGCCCTACTCTATGGTTTTCACATGACTGGGAATACAGATATGTACTGTGTCTGTTGGTCACAAATACCTTAAAAAAAAGGTAGGGGCATGGATCAGAAAACCAGTATCTGGTGTGATTACCATTTGCTTCATGCAGCCCAACACATGTCCTTCTCCTTCGCATAGAGTTGATTAGGCTGTTGATTGTGGCCTGTGGAATGTTGTCCCACTCCTCTTCAATGGCTGTGCGAAGTTGCTGGGCAGGAACTGGAATTGGCAGGAACTGGAACACGCTGTCGTACATGTCGATCCAGAGCATCTCAAACATGCTCAATGGGTGACGTCTGGTGAGTATGCAGACCATGAAAAAAAGGGAACTTTTCAGCTTCCAGGAATTGTGTACAGATCCTTGTGACATGGGGCCATGCATCATCATGCTGAAACATGAAGTGATGACGGCGGATGAATGGCAGGACAATGGGTCTCAGGATCTCATCACGGTGTCTCTGTGCATTCAAATTGCCATCGATAAAATGCAATTGTATTTGTTGTACGTAGCTTATGCCTGCCCATACCATAATCCCACCTCCACCGCCACCATGGGGCACTCTGCACATTTTAGAGTGGCCTTTTGTCACCAGCACAAGGTGCACCTGTGTAATGATCATGCAGTTTAATCAGCTTCTTGATATCCCACACCTATCTTGGCGAAGGAGAAATGCTCACAAACAGGAATGTAAATACATTTGTGCAGAGATAAGCTTTTTCTGGCAATGGAAATCTTTTATGGGCTCTTTAATTTCAGCTCATGAAACATGGGACCAACACTTTACACATCACTTTTATATTTTTGTTCAGTACGTACACACTGAGTGTACAAAATATTATGAACACCTGCTCTTTCCAAGACATAGACTGACCAGGTGAACCCAGGTGAAAGGGGGGGGGGGGTGCAACTCAATATTAGGAAGGTGTTCTTAATGTTTTGTACACTCTGTGTATATCCATTTACAGCCACGGACTTTGCATCAGTGGAACATATAAAATGCTTCACAACTGTCTTTGAGTCTCATGTCGTTGTGACAGCTCATTGAGTTTACTCTCTCTCTCTCTCTCTCTCTCTGGCGTCTCAGTTATAGAGTCAGCGCAGGCATCCTTTGGGTTCCATGCATCTTCTTCCTTGGCAAGCTAGCAAATGTCAAATCAGGGGATCTGACAAACAACAAGCCTGTGGGCTCACCTGCACTTCCCCTGGATACAGAATCAGTGAAATGCAGAGAAAAACATATGGGACATGCATCCCAAATGGCACACTATTCCCTGCATAGTGCACCACTTCTAACCAAACCTATGGGCCCTAGAGCACTAGATATTTGCCATTTGGGACGTAGACACAGGGTCTGATACAGCGGGGATTGTGTTGACAATGTTTTGTGGGGCACTGTAGTGTCGAATGAGATTGGGAGGCTGCCCATACGGGCCTCAGGTTTGAAGTTCCTATCTCCTCTTTCCAGCTGTAAGACAGGTCGCAGGGATTCGGCTCAGCCTATAAATATAGTAAATGGCACTCGTGTGCACGGCTCTGCCAAACCTGATTAAATGAGAAATAAATCACTTTCACGTGGGCACACACACAAAACGAAACGGGAACAGCCACACGTTTTCTTCACTTTTGTGTGATCTCTCTGCAGGTTTAAGAGTTTAGTGGTAACTGACAGCTTTACTCGTGCTGATAGAAGTGTTAGTTGAGCTATGCAGCAATACTTTTTTGCATACTTAATTTAACTAAAAATTGCAGTTCATCGTTTGAATTTGTTTGAGATTTGAAAGTGACGTGTCATTGGGGTCAGGCGTGAGACGTGATACTACTGAACAGTCGAGTTCAGTGAGTGTAAATGTGTTGTATCTATCATGCCTATCCGATTAGTTTTAACAATGTGTTAGGTCAAAATGATACAAAGACTGGTACGTAATAAGTGGTTGACTATAGTTAGTATTATGTTGCAGTTACACTCAACAGAACACTCAGCATGACAATATATGCATTAGAATCCTGAACAAAGGGAACAAGAATTATGATCGTTATCGCTTCCCATTTAATTAATGCAGCACATCTTTGTTTCCTAATAAAAGGTCAGGAATAAGTCCATAGCCTCACGTCACATTTGGTTGGTTGCTCATCACTTTCCCAAGTGCACGCTTGTTCTCGGAAACAGTAATTCCTCTAATAGTATTCCTCATCAACAAATCCAGTGTGAACCTAATGTGAGTATCGAAAAGCTGCTTGCTGTGAATAATCATGCCATGGTGTGATAAGCCGTGCAACTCCAGAATGTTAAACACCCATTGAAGATGTAATTGCTGTTTTCCCTCCTTTGGAAGTATATCTGTTAGTTGACGCATGCCATGCATGACTTTTTGAAATTAAGCCTTTTTTTCTTGGAAAATTACTCACAAATGGTTGTTTTGGATAAATAATGAATGGTAATATAAATCTTGCAATACAAAGATGATTGTTTACAAATTGTAAGACTGATTAGGCCTGCGGAGGAAAGATCTCCCATTCCTGTGCAGTCTGCTAAAGAGCAGACAACACATCACAATTCCTTACTCAAAAATTGCTGATGCCTTTGTCTTAGTTTAGGAAAGTGACCCAAGATTAATTCACAAATATCAACTTTCACAAAATCGGTGGCGCGGCCAACTAATGCATTTCAAGGCATCTAATATGAACATTTATATTTCAGCAATTTCTGAGCCTCCTTAAGGTTTTCCAGGTTCCCAAGTTATAACTACCTTAATACATAGGAATTAGGGACACTGGGAGCAGGCCGCTTCTCTCCTGGTCCTCTTCATCTGGGGCCACCGACGTGGAGCCAAGAGGAAAATACATTTCCTTTCGTAGGATAGTCATTAGTATTCATGAGTTACGTCAGGTGATTGGTTGACCCTTCTTGGGTGTGTGGACCCTTGGAAGCCCCACAGAAGACGCGTCATAATACCCATAAAACCTAGTGATCAAACACGGAAATGGTTCCAATAATTTTTTCACCATTAATTTTCCCCATAGAAGATGTTAGAACCACTTCAAACAAGGTCTCTGTGTAAATTTGAGTCAATTGGAGGTGTACCTGTGGATGTATTTCAAGGCCTACCTTCAAACTCAATGCCTCTTTTGCTTGACATCATGGGAAAATCAAAAGAAATCAGCCAAGACCTCAGGAAAAAAGGTAAACCTCCACAAGTCTGGTTCATCCTTGGGACCAATTTCCAAACGGCTGAAGGTACCATGTTCATCTGCACAAACAATAGTACGCAAGTATAAACACCATGGGACCACGCAGCCGTCATACTGCTCAGGAAGGAGACATGTTCTGTCTCCTCGAGATGAACGTACTTTGGTGCGACAAGTGCAAATCAATCCCAAAGCAACAGCAAAGGACCTTGTGAAGATTCTGGAGGAAACAGGTACAAAAGTATCTATATCCACAGTAAAACGAGTCCTATATCGACAAAACCTGAAAGGCCGCTCAGCAAGGAAGAAACCACTGCTCCAAAACCGCCATAAAAAAGCCAGACTATGGTTTGCAACTGCACATGGGTACAAAGATCATACTTTTTGGGGAAATGTCCTCTGGCCTGATGACACAAAAATAGAACTGTTTGGCCATAATGACCATTGTTATGTTTGGAGGAAAAAGGGGGATGCTTGCAAGCCGAAGAACACCATCCCAACTGTGAAGCACGGGGTTGGCAGCATGATGTAGTGGGGGTGCTTTGTTGCAGGATGGACTAGTGCACTTCACAGAATAGATGGCATCATGAGGTAGGAAAATTATGTGGATATATTGAAACAACATCTCATCTCAAGAGGTGAAGCCCTGACCTCAATCCTATAGAAAAATTTGGTGGCAGAACTGAAAAAGCAAGGAGTGAGCAAGGAGGCCTACACACCTGAATCAGTTACACCAGCTCTGTCAAAAGGAATAGGCCAAAATTCACCCAACTTATTATGGGAAGCTTGTGGAAGGCTACCCGAAACGTTTGACCCAAGTTTAACAATGTAAAGGAAATGCTACCAAATACTAATTGAGTGTATGTAAACTTCTGACCCACTGGGAATGTGATGAAAGAAATGAAATCTGAAATAAATCATTCTCACTACTATTATTCTAACATTTCACATTCTTTCACATTCTTAAAAGTGGTGATCCTAACTGACCTAAGACAGGACATTTTTACTAGGATTTTATGTCAGGAATTGTGAAAAACTGAGTTAAATGTATTTGGCTGAGGTGTATATAAACTTCCGACTTCAACTGTAAATTATACCTTCAACTACACCGGGAACTCAATAATGAACAATTAACCTGCACCACATATACAGAAAGGTGTTACCCTTTTCCCACAGTAATCATTTTCCTTTTTACGTGCTGTTACTGACATATATGACCATTGTGCACTATGGTAGCCTACTGCCTCTGACTTCATCAAATTTCCCATAATGGTATGCTCAACGCATTTGTACTGTATAATAAGCAAAAAAACATCCCTTGACCTATGTGGGTTTTCTCTAGTCTTTTTACCCACTGCTTTAGTCAATGTCTTGTTTGTACACAACGGCCAACTATTTGTACTCTCCTCGTCCTAGGTCACCAGGCACCGAATGTATAGTGTCTCTGATTTAAAAGGTCAAGGACAAGGTATTCACACTTTTGAAGCAGTCTTTGAGAATACTCAGTCTATTTAATTGACCATGGTTTCCAATCAGAGTTCATTGATATTTCTTTGGTTGACGGTGCGCAAGAGTTTTTTATAAGTTAGAGTCTCTGGCTGTCTCTAATCTCTTTTGGATACCGTGACCTGTGTTCTACCATCTTTAGGTGTCCATTTTCAGGTTCAGAGTCCTCTCCTGTATCCTGACTCTCATCCATGTTTCCTGTGGCCAGCACCCTTTCCGCTCCTTCTCCAACTGAGTTTGACTCCAGTTCCTCTTCAGGCATTTGTGGCGAGTGACACCTCTCCTGTACTTCAGGTGTGCTCTGAGGATGGAACACGTGCTGTGGGTTTCAGTGTGGGTGGACATGTTGGCTCAGTGGATGACCACGTAAGTAGTCCTATCTGGAACTCATCATCAGACTCTTCCTTGATGTTTCTGTGTCACATGGGGCCTCTGTTTTGTTCTGTTACTATCTTGTTTTAACTCTGTCTTTGCTCTAAGGATGTTCTGGGATTTCAGCTACATGTAGGAAGTCACATGGCAACAACAGGTTTTGATGGAGTAGTCTTATCCTACCTCTACCACCCTCATGCTGGGCCTTCAACACTTGAATGTCTTTATCTTAGCAGGCCCGGATGACATATACTTAATCTTCCCAGTAGGAGCGGATCTTGCCTGGCCCTCCCCTTTCTCTCATGTTCCTTACAAGGACCCTGCTGCCTTCCTGAAACTCTGACCCATAGGTTATCTTGTCGTACTGCTTATTTCCCCTGTAAACTGACTTGGCTACATTTTTGGATGCTATCTCACAGCCCAATCTCTTTTTCCACTTCTCCACATAGTACTTGTAGGAGCCTGGATTTTCCTCTCTTTCTCTCCTGAACAGGAGATTGATGGCACAGATGCTAAGCTGCAAGACTGTTTTGCGAGCACAGATTGAAATATGTTCCTGGATTCTCCGATGGCATTGAGGAGTACACCACATAAGTCACTGGCTTCATCAATACGTGCATCGATGACGTCGTCCCCACAGTGACCACAGTACAGTACTCATTCTCACCATACTTTACGTAGACTTCATGTAACTCATATTGGTTGGGAACAGGTGGGGAAGGAGGCATACTCTCGAGCCTCATGCCCGATAATGCTGCCTATTCATTCCATGCTGCTTTGCTTTGAATGCATAATTGTGCCTTAAAACCTCTTGGCGCACAGATCCCTTTAGCGGGATCATTTTCGTAAACATCCGCTGAATTGCAGAGCGCCAAATTTTTTAAAAATGATAAAAAAAATGTAATTTCATGAAATCAAAAGTGCAATATAGCAAAACACAGCTTAGCTTGTTGTTAATCCACCTGTCGGGGGAGATTTTGAAAATATGCTTTACAGCAAAAGCAATCCAAGCGTTTGTGTGAGTATCGATCACTAGACAAAACAGTAAACAGCTAGCAGCAATGTAGATTGGTCACGAAAGTCAGAAAAGCAATAAAATTAATCGCTTACCTTTGACGATCTTCGGATGTTTGCACTCACGAGACTCCCAGTTACACAATAAATGTTCCTTTTGTTCGATAAAGATTATTTTTTTATCCAAAAACCTCCATTTGGTTGGCGCGTTATGTTCAGTAATCCACAGGCTCAGGCAGGTCATGAAGGGCAGAAAAGTTCGTAGAAACATGTCAAACTTTTTCTATAATCAATCCTCAGGTTGTTTTTAACATAAATAATCGATAATATTTCAACCGGACGGTAAACTATTCAATACAAGAGAGAAAGAAAATGTTGAGCTACCACTATCGCGCGCATGAACTAATCGAAGGACATCTGGCAGTACACTGACGCGATTTGATAAATCTCACTCTTTTTAAAGAATAAAAGCTTGAAACTATGTCTAAAGACTGGTCACACCCTGTGGAAGACATAGGAAAAGGAATCTGGTTGATATCCCTTTAAATGGAGGAAAGGCAGGCAATGGACCAGGGATTTTTCAAAAAAAGAGGCACTACCGGGTTGGATTTCCTCAGGTTTTCGCCTGCAAAATCAGTTCTGTTATACTCACAGACAATATTTTGACAGTTTTGGATACTTTAGAGTGTTTTCTATCCTAATCTGACAATCAATTATATGCATATTCTAGCATCTGGGTCTGATAAATAGGCAGCTTACATTGGGAACGTCATTTTTCCAAACATAAAAATACTGCCTTCTAGCTTCAAGAAGTTAAGTCTAGTTGTGCCTTAAGTCAGCACAGTACATACCCCATCCAGAAGCCATGAATTACAGGCAACATCAGCACTGAGCTAAAGGGGAGAGCTGCCGCCTTCAAGGAGAGGGACTCTGACCCGGACACTTACAAGAAATACCGCTATGCCGAATCATCAAACAGGCACAGTGTCAATACAGGACTTGAATCGTACTTGAATTGTACTACAAAGTGTCAATACAGGACTTGAATGGTAAGATTGAAACGTACTACAACGGCTCCGACCCTCTTCGGATGAGGCAGGGCTTGCAAACTATTACAGACAACAAAGGGATGCACAGCCGAGAGCTGCCCAGTGGCACAAGCCTACCAGACAAGATAAATTACTTCTATTCGCTCTTCGAGGCAAGCAACACTGAAGCATGCATGAGAGCATCAGCTGTTCCGGATCACTGTGTGATCACACTCTCTGCAGCTGATGTGAGTAAGATCTTTAAACAGGTCAACATTCACAGACGGATTACCAGGACGTGTACTCCGAGCATGCGCTGACCGACTGGCAAGTGTCTTCACTGACATTTTCAAACTGTCCCTGACTGAGTCTGTAATACCAACATGTTTCAAGCAGACCACCATAGTCCCTGTGCCCAAGATCACTAAGGAAACCAGCCTAAATGACTACCAACCCATAGCACTCCCGTCTGTAGCCATGAAGTGCTTCGAAAGGCTGGTCATGGCTCACATCAACAGCATTATCCCAGAAACCCTAGACCCACTCCAATTTGCATATCGCACCAAAAATATCCACAGATGAAGCAATCTCTATTGCACTCCACTCTGCAATTTCACACCGGGCCACAAGGAACACCTATTTGAGAATGCTATTCATTGACTACAGCTCAGCATTCAACACCCTCAAAGCTCATCACTAAGCTGAGGACCCTGGGAATAAACACCTCCCACTGCAACTGGATCCTGGACTTCCTGACAGGCCACCCCCAGGTGGTAAGGGTAGGCAACAACACTTCTGCCACACTGATCCTCAACACGGGTGCTCCTCAGGGGTGCGTGCTCAGTCTCTTCCTGTACTCCCTGTTCACCCATGACTGCAGCAAATACCATCATTAAGTTTGCCGACGACACAACAGTGGTAGGCCTGATCAACGACAACGATGAGACAGACTGAAGGGAGGAGGTCAGAGTCCTGGCCGTTTGGTGCCAGGATAACAACCTCTCCCTCAATGTGATCAAGGTAAAGGAGATGATTGTGGACTACAGAAAAAGAGGACGAGCACACCCCCATTCTCATCGACGGGGCTGTAGTGGAGCAGGTTGACAGTTTAAGTTCCTTGATGTCCACATCACCAACAAACTATTATGGTTCAAACACACCAAGACAGTTGTGAAGGGGGCACGACAAAGCCTATTCCCCCTCAGGAGATAGAAAAGATTTAGCATGAGTCCTCAGATCCTCAAAATATTATACAGCTGCACCATCGAGAGCATCCTGACTGGTTGCATCATTGCCTGGTATGACAACTAATCGGCCTCCAACCGCAAGGCACTTCAGAGGGTAGTGTGTACGGCCCAGTTCACCACTGGGCCAAGCGTCCTGACATCCAGGACATCTGTACCAGAAGGTGTCAGAGGCAGGCCCTAAAAATTGTCAAAGACTCCAGCCACCCTAGTCATAGACTGTTCTCTCTGCTACTGCACTTCAAGTGGAACCGGATGGCCAAGTCTAGGTCCAAAAGGCTTCTTAACAGCTTCTACCCCCAAGCCATAAGACTGCTGAACAGCTAATAATATGGCTACCCAGACAATTTACATTGCCCCCCCCACCCTTATTTTACGCTGCTGCTACTCTCTGGTTATTATCAATAGTCACTCTACCCACATTTACATATTAGCTCAATTACCTCAACTAACCGGTGCCCCCGCACATTGACTCTGTACCAGTACCCCCGGTATATAGCCTCGCTATTGTTATTTTACTGCTGCTCTTTAACTATGTTATTTTTATTTTTTACTTAACCAACAATGCAGTCTTGAGAAAAATAAGTGTTAAGGGCTTGTAAGTAAGCATTTCACTCTAAGGTCTACACCTGTTGTATTCGGCGCATGTGACAAATTTGATTTGATTTGATGGGGAGTCATGGAGGCCTGAAAACAGTAAGTAGAATGGTGAGTAGCCTGTAGCATCACTTGAAGTACAGTTATAGGCATGAGGGACATTGGGGGTAAGTAGCTTTTCCAGTCTGTCTTCTGTTCTTCTGTCAGTGTTCTGTGCATGGAGAGAAGGGTACAATTCAATCTTGCCAATGGACATTTCTCCCGTGGGTGAAACGTAGTGGTGTGTGACCCTTGTATTCCACAGAGCTCTTTCAGTCAATGATACAGTTGGTTTTCAAATGTTCTTCCCTGGCCGTGGTGTATATTCCTAGGAAATCCCAATTTCAGTCATTGAATAGTCTGTCTGTCACTGTCTTGGCTGACTTGTTGGTGTTTGCATTGGCTTGATCCATGACAACAAGAATGCACTCATAACCTCCTTTGGACATCTCCAAGTGAAGGAAGTCCACAGAGACTAACTCAAAGGGGTGAGTGGTTTTGATGCTCATCATTGGTGCTGATGTTGGTCTGTTTGTTTGCTTCTTTTTCAGGCACTCACACACATTAGCAACAAAGTGTTCCACTCTGCATTTTGGGCCAGTAGAAACGGTCTCTGATTCAACTCAATGTTCTTTCTGTGCCCAGATGTCCCATTTCCTGGTGCAGTTCTTTGTGGATGAGAGGATGCTGGAGCTTTGGAAGAACGAGTTGACATCTGGAATGACTTCTCCTGTTCAGTGTCCCATCCGGTTCATCTCTAGTTTTCCCCATTCTCTTAGCAAAGCTCTCACTCCACTGTCCTCTGTGTGAATGACATTTGCACTTGGTCTCTGGTTTCTAATCTTAAACTGTTCCAATCACTGGGTCTTTCTGTTGATCCTCCCATATCTCATCTCTGGAGATTGTCTGTACTGTACTAAGTAGTCTCCAATTCTTTGCTTGCTCTGGCAATGCTTGTTCTTGGATGGTGTTAAATGTGATGGAGCTGAACAGTGGAGTAGGCTCTTCCTGCTGAAAGAGGATACCCAGCTTTGTGGTACTGACAGTGTCCCTCTGTACACACATGAACATCTCCACATCTATTGACATCCTTGATAGACCATCTGCGTCTCCGATTGCCACTCCAGGTCTGTAATATATGGTCAAGTCGAAGTCAGCCAATTCAGAAACCAACCCTTAGTGGTGTTGAGCACTTACGAGTGGGGGTTGTTGGCCATATACACCACAAAGGAAGGAGCGTGGAATAGGTGGTCTCTGAAACGCTAACAAATAGCCCACTTCAGTGCTAGGAACTCTGGCTTGCCCGAATGTAGGTTGTAGTTCTTCTCTGTGAGTGAGTGTTCTGGACCCATACTCTCAACTTACCCTCTCGCCGCTGGCACAGCACTGCTCCAAGTCCTTCTTGTGATGCGGCAGTGTGTAGGACAAAAGGCTGGTTGAAGTATGGGTAGGCTAACACTGGAGGGTTGGACAGCCAGTCGGCAAGGTTGTTTAACACTTCCTGGTGCTCGTCTGTCCATTGGATGGGGGTTGCACTCCGCAACTGACCTGCTTTTCCTGCTGTTCCTCCTTTCCGTGCTTTTGCCTTAGCTTTGAAGCCTTTTGTTGTAGGCAGAGGTGGGGAGGTAGTGGGAGGAACGGCGAGCAGTTTGTATAACGGCTAAAAAGTCCTGTATATACAACCTGCAGTAGGATAAGAACCACTTAACTGATTGTCAAGCAAATAACTGTCGGTCTCACTGTAATTGACCGTTAATTAACATAAACACATTTAGCATCTCCTGGCTTCCACAAGTTATTTGGCCACATTAGTTGTGATACAAACCTTATTAAAACATATACAGTTGAAGTCGGAAGTTTACATACACCTTAGCCAAATACATTTAAACTCAGTTTTTCACAATTTCTGACATTTAATCATAGTAAAAATCCCCTGCCATAGGTCAGTTAGGATCACCACTTTATTTTAAGAATGTGAAATGTCAGAATAATAGTAGAGAGAATTATTTATTTCAGCTTTTATTTATTTCATCACATTCCCAGTGGGTCAGAAGTTTACATACATTAGTAGTTTGTAGCATTACCATTAAATTGTTTAACTTGGGTCAAATGTTTTGGGTAGCCTTCCACTAGCTTCCCACAATAAGTTGGGTGAATTGTAGCCCATTCCTCCTGACAGAGCTGGCGTAACTGACTCAGGTTTGTAGGCCTCCTTGCTCGCACACGCTTTTTCAGTTCAGCCCACATATTTTCTATAGGATTGAGGTCAGGGCTTTGTGATGGCCACTCCAATAACTTGACTTTGTTGTCCTTAAGCCATTTTGCCACAACTTTGGAAGTATGCTTGGGGTCATTGTCCATTTGGAAGACCCATTTGTGACACAGCTTTAACTTCCTGACTGATGTCTTGATGTTGCTTCAATATATCCACATAATTTTCCTACCTCATGATGTCATCTATTTTGTGAAGTGCACCAGTCCCTCCTGCAGCAAAGCACCCCCACAACATGATGCTGCCACCCCCGTGCTTCATGGTTGGGATGGTGTTCTTCGGCTTGCAAGCCTCCCCCTTTTTCCTCCAAACATAACGATGGTCATTATGGCCAAACAGTTCAATATTTGTTTCATCAGACCAGAGGACATTTCTCCAAAAAGTTTGATCTTTGTCCCCATGTGCAGTTGCAAACCGTATTCTGGCTTTTTATAGAGGTTTTGGAGCAGTGGCTTCTTCCTTGCTGAGTGGCCTTTCAGGTTGTGTCGACATAGGACTCGTTTTACTGTGGATATAGATACTGTTGTACCTGTTTCCTTCAGCATCTTCACAAGGTCCTTTGCTGTTGTTCTGGGATTGATTTGCACTTTTCGCACCAAAGTACGTTCATTTCGAGGAGCCAGAACGCGTCTCCTTACTGAGCGATAATAGAGCTGCGTGGTCCCATGGTGTTTATACTTGCGTACTATTGTTTGTACAGATGAACATGGTACCTTCAGGCGTTTGGAAATTGGTCCCAAGGATGAACCAGACTTGTGGAGGTTTACCATTTTTTTTTTTAGGTCTTGACTGATTTATTTTGATCTTCCCATGATGTCAAGCAAAGAAGCACTGAGTTTGAAGGTAGGCATTGAAATACATCCACAGGTACACCTCCAATTGACTCAAATTATGTCCATTAGCCTATCAGAAGCTTCTAAAGCCATGACATCATTTTCTGGAATTTTCCAAGCTGTTTAAAGGCACAGTCAACTCAGTGTACGTATACTTCTGACCCACTGGAATTGTGATACAGTGAATTATAAGTAAAATAATCTGTCTGTAAACAATTGTTGGAAAAATTACTTGTGTCATGCACAAAGTAGATGTCCTAACCGACTTGCCAAAACTATAGTTTGTTAACTAGACATTTGTGGTGTGGTTGAAAAACCTGTCACCATCGTTACGCACACCTGGACTCTGTAACGTTCGTCGTCTGGAGGAGAAGAAGAGGACCAAGATGCAGCGTGGTAAGTGTCCATAATGTTTAATAATAAAACTGAACACTGAAACAAAAACAATAAACCGACAAACGAACAGTCCTGAGAGGTGAAACACAAAAACACTAAACAGGAAATAACCACCCACGAAACCCAGGTGGAAAAAGGCTACCTAAGTATGATTCTCAATCAGAAACAACTAACGACACCTGCCTCTGATTGAGAATCATACCAGGCCAAACGAAAAAAAACAACATAGACAAACGAACATAGATAACCCACCCAACTCACGCCCTGACCACACTAAAACAAAGAAATAACAAAAGAACTAGGGTCAGAACGTGACAGACTCCTGTATTAGACTCACCTGGACTCCATCACCTCCCTGATTACCTTCCCTATATATGTCACTCCCTGGTTCCTTACATTACTATTTCTGTTCCAGTGTCATGTCTGTGTGTTGTTTGTGTTTCTTATTCTGTATTATGTTGTGTTAATTTATTAACTTTTACTGCCTCAGAAATCCGGATCCGGGATCACCCCCCACCCCCCCCCACACTGATTAGCATCGCTAGCATAGCGTCACAATTAAATAGTAGCATCTAAATATCATTAAATCACAAGTCCAAGACACCTAATGAAAGATACAGATCCTGTGAATAAAGCCACAATTTCAGATTTTTTAAATGTTTTACAGGGAAGACACAATATGTAAATCTATTAGCTAAACACGTTAGCAAAAATCACAATTTTTCTTGTCCACCATTTTCTCTCAACATCAGTAGCTATCACCAATTCGGCTAGACTAAGATATTGATAGCCACTAACCAAGAAAAAACCTCATCAGATGACAGTCTGATAACATATTTATGGTATAGGATAGGTTTTGTTAGAAAAATGTGCATATTTCAGGTATAAATCATAGTTTGCCATTGCAGCCAGCATCACAAATCTCACCAAAGCTCCTAGAATTACTACAGACAGCAACGTGTATTACCAATTTACTCATCATAAAACATTTCTTAAAAATACACAGCACATAGCAATGGAAAAACACAGATCTTGTGAATTCAGACATTTCAGATTTTCTAAGTGTTTTACGGCGAAAACACAATAAATCGTTAAATTAGCATACCACATATGCAAACGTTACCCGACCATTGATTCAAGCCAAAGAGAGCGATAACGTAATCATCGCCAAAATATATTAATTTTTTCACTAACCTTCTCAGAATTCTTCAGATGACACTCCTGTAACATCATATTACACAATCCATATAGAGTTTGATCGAAAATGTGCATATTTAGTGGCACAAATCGTGCTTACACAATGGAAATAGTGTTCAACTACTCAAGCAATCTGCCCGGGGCCATTTTGAAAATACAACTATTTTTATCGTAAACTATTCATAAACATGACTAAAAAAATACAGGTTGGACATGAAATGAAAGATGCATTAGTTATTAATGCAACCGCAGAGTTAGATTTTTAAAATTAACGTTACTAGACATACAGTGTGCGTTACAGCCAGACTAGTGCCGCAATAACGGCGTGACTATTCACCATTATTGAGTTTACATTTTTCCACATAAAAACGGAATAACATCATAAATAGCTCTTACTTTTCGACGAGCTTCCATCAGAATCTTGCCATGGTGGTTCTTTGTCCAAAAGAATTGTTGCTTGGTTGTAAAACGTTGCATTCAACTTCTGATATATTAGCTAACAGTAGCTAACCATAGCTATTTTGCCCCAACGTGTCCAAATCCTCAAGGCGCAATACTGAGGAAATTCCGAAAAATAGCAATATACTCGCATAATCTGATATAACTCGGTTTAAAATAGCTTCGTTATGATGCTTCTAACACCTATGTCTAATTAAATTACAGATGGATACATCTAACGTTTAAAATTGAGCGTTTGAAAATGGCATCCTGAGGTCCACTTCGCGCAATGTTCAGCGTCGAAAGGAAGACTCCTCTCGCTCCTTGGCCTTTTATAACCTCTGAGAGCTACGCAGCAAGCCCATTCCACTTCTCATTGGTTACTGACATCCAGGGGAAGGCGGGTGCAGTTCATGTCGTTCCATAGGAAAAACACAGACTTTTAAAACTGATCTGAAATCAAAGCTTCGCTCTCAGACCATCGCAGTACCTGTCATGGATTTCGCTGTAGAAAGAGTTCTGGGTCACCCACAGACAAAATTCCAACGGCTATAGAAACTAGAGAGTGTTTTCTATCCAATAGAATTAATAATATGCATATTGTACGATCAAGAATTGAGCACGAGGCAGTTTAATTTGGCGACACCCAGAAATAAAAAATGCTAATTGCGCCACCTATTGGCAAAAGGTTAAAACACTTACTCCCTAAACTTGCTTCCCGACTCTCAGTGCACTCGTTACACCAAGATATATCCTACAGCCGGCTCGGGTCCATCGGGCCCCACCACCTTTTGGTCCTCGAGGGGTTTTCGAAAGAACAGTCGGACCTCCTCAGCCATTGCACTAGCTGTCGTCATCGGCAGCTTTATTGTAAGAAACATCTTGGTTCCCAGGGCAAAAACCCTGTGCTACCCAGGAGCATGTGTACAGGACATGAAAAGGCTTCTTCCGACTGTTCTACCACAGATGCTGTCACTACTGTCGTAGTGGGTTAAAACGACATCAGGATGGATAGCTCGGAACTTCTGAAAATGTATTTCAAAGAACTGATTCTAGCACTTCCAAAAAGCGGCCAATCATTTAACTTCTCATGGGCAGGTGGGCCAACATCCAGTGAAATTCCAGAGCGCAAAATTCAAACTACAGAATTATAAATATTTAACTTTCATAAAATCACAAGTGTGATCAAAATAAAGCTTAACTTCTTGTTAATCCAGCTGCTGTGTCAGATTTCAAAAAGGCTTTACGGCGAAATCACACCATGCGATTATCTGACAGAGACCCGCATGGAGAATCGTTATTGTCCTTACCGGAAGGGTACATCGAAATCATCTTGGCTTCTAGACTTCTCAACGACCCAAGAGCAGCGCAGTTAATCCCTACTATTGCTCCATCAAATGTACATTATCCCAGGGGCGTTGGCAGACACAATGTAAGTTACTTAAGTCTTCCTTAGCTAAATTCCCTTTCCAGCACACAATGGCATAGGTCACTACATTTGCCACGACACTGCTAAAGAACATACGAAGCATTTCGTCACACACAGTACAAGTAAAACGTTTTTATTTGTTTTTTAAATATTTTCTACATGATAGAATAATAGGGAAGACATAAAAACTATGACACAACACATATGGAATCATGTAGTAAGCAAAAAAGTGTTTTAAACAAATGAAAATATATGTTATATTTGAGATTCTTCAAAGTAGCCACCCTTTGCCTTGATGACAGCTTTGCACACTCTTGGCATTCTCTCAACCAGCTTCCTGAGGTAGTCACCTCGAATGCATTTCAATTAACAGGTGTGCATTGTTAAAAGTTCATTTCAATTTGAAATTGTGTTTTTTTACATTGGATATAAGTAGAGACTCAGAGCTACAAAATGGTATATCATACACTACAATTGAGGAACAATGGGAAAGTAATTCTGCTTGTAAACTCACTTTTGAGAAAATGGCCTTTGAATCGTTTGGTACTACTACTGGAGAGCCCTTCTTTGTCTACACCAATTCAGCATCGTTCACACCCATCTCTTTAAGGGTTGATCCGAGCGTTCTGTACTAACTGCAGTCAAGCACCCAAGCTAACTTGCTAGCTACTTCCAGAAACAAATGAGAGAACAGATTACTGAACATTACTTGCCCTAGCAGAGCTGGTTAGGCTGTTATGTTATCCGGAGCGTTGGTGACTGCAACTGTGCTCTCAGCTTGTATGTTCGTAAATTCAGAGCGTTTCGCTCTCGGAGCGTTCAGAGCGCAAACTGGACGCTCTGGCCGATAAGTAGGGTTGATCCAAACGTTGGGACCTCACAACGGCAGTTAAGCACCTAAGCTAACTGGTTAACATTGGCTAGCTTGCTTGCTACTTCCAAACGCAAACGAGAAAACATCCCACTCTGAACATTTTACTCACCCTAGCAGAGCTGGTTCGGCTGTTTTCATGTTATCCAGATTGTTGGTGACTGTGCTGCTGGCAACAATTTAACAATGCTTTTTTACAGAGGTTTACTGACATATTCAGCGGGTGTTCAGCGTCCATAAATTCATGTTATTCTGCGCTCTAGCACACTCAGACGAGAGTGTTCTGAAATTGGAGTAGATGGTCATACTGAATTTACGAATGCACCGGAAATTGTTACTTGCATAGTGCAGTCTTTTGTTAAGACATGTAGCTAGCTAGCTAGGTAAACAACTAAGCATTTTCCCTACTAATGACATTACTACCCTGCATGAATCTGCAGGTTCAATTTTCAACCACCAGGTTCAATGTTAGCTAGCTAACATTAGGCTATAGCTAGCCAAGCAAGTGGCTCTGAGATACGAATAATAAGATTATACACGTAACGTTAGCTGGCGAGCTAAGAGTGCACTTTCACTTGAAATTAAACCACTTTCTGTCAAAATTAGAAACGTGTAATATCTGAAAATGTAGCTATCTAGACTATCTTACCCGTATACATCAGTCATGGATTTAGGCATCTCCTGTCGGATGTCATGGTTGCCCTTAGTTTGAAGATGTAATCCGGAGACAGGTGTTTTCTCCATCTCCTTCGCTATCATACTTCAATTCCACTGATTTCAAAACACTGTCCTCCAGAAAGTGGAGAGCAACACATGCGGTTTTTCTACACGAAGCCGCAGTAAACAGGATTACCTAGACATACTGACCAGCTCAAATAGACAGAAGCATGCTGTATGACAGACCAATCCAAACTCATCTCTCGGCATGTCCAGCCCACTCATTATCTCAGCCAATCGTGGCTAGCGGGAAGTCTTTTTCTGTGGCTAAACCAACTATGCTCGTAATTTAACAATTGTATTCATATTTTCAGATGGCATACAAGTTTGTTATTAAGGCACATGAAAGAACACATGTCCGAGAAGGCATTTCTGCCAGAAAATGCATTTTGATTTGAAAAAAAAAAGTTTACGTTCAACGGTTCTACGGTGAAGTAGTGACCCGCGACATACTCCTAGTTTTCTGAAACAGGTCACATATTTCACTCAAAAATAACACCTTTAAATTGTACAATTGATCAAAGCACCATCATATCAGGTCATTTAATTTTTGCATGGAATGTTTTTCAGAAAAAGAGATTTGGCTACCAAAGTGCCATTTCTTACAGGTTTCTACAACTTCCGTACCCCCCCCCCCCCCCCCCCCCCAAAAAAAAAATCCTGTGAAAGGACATCAAAATACTGGAAGTGTTACTTGCTAGCTACAAGTGGCTAATTTAGCTAACGAACTCGAAATGGTGGTCACAGCGCATGACCAGAATGGCACGTCGAGGAACCAGCAAAGGCCAAAAAACTGTTTCTCTTAGAAAATTGAGAGTTTAACAATTTTTTGTGCCCAAAGTTGACTGGAAAATGTCCCCCATTTCTAAACATTTTGCCTTTCTTATGACGTGTTCATATGCTATGTGGTGGACACCGACTTCCAAGGGGCCCCAACCTCCCCACTCAAGGACGTTCGGAGATTTGTCCCGAAGCCACTCCTACTTTGTCTTGGCTGTGTGCTGAAGGTCGTTGACTGTTTGGGAACGTGAACCTTTTGCCCCAGTCTGAGGTCCTGAGCGCTCTGGAACAGGTTTTCGTCAAGGATTTCTCTGTTAATCTTTCCCTTGATCCTGACTAGTCTCCCAGTCCCTGCCGCTGAATAACATCCCCACAGCACGATGCTGCCACCACCATGCCTCACCGTGGAGATGGTGCCAGGTTCCTCCAGGCGTGATGCTTGGCATTCAGGCCAAAGAGTTCAATATTTGTTTCATCAGAACAGGTAATCTTGTTTCTCATGTTCTGAGAGTATTTTGGCAAACTCCAATCGGGCTGGCATGTGCCTTTTACTGAGGAGTGGCTTCTGTCTGGCCACTCTACCATAAAGGCCTGATTGGTAGAGTGCTGCAGAGATGTTTGTTCTTCAGGAAGGTTCTCCCTTCACCACAGAGGAACTCTGAAGCTCTGTCAGAGTAACCATTGGGTCTTGGTCAACTCCCTGACCAAAGCCCTTTCCCCCCGATTGCTCAGTTTGGCCGGGCAGCCAGCCGGGCAGCCATTCTTAAATCTTCCATATAAGAATGGTGTAGTCCACTGTGTTCTGGGGGACCTTCAATGCTGCATAAATGTTTTGGTACCATTCCCGAGATCTGTGTCTCGGCACAATCCTGTCTCGGACCTCTATGGACAATTCCTTTAACCTCATTGCTTGGTTTTTGTTCTGACATGCATTGTCAACTGTTGGACCTCATATAGACATGCGTGTGCCTTTCCAAATCATGTTCAATTAATTGAATTTACCACAGGTGGACTCCAATCAAGGAGTAGAAACATCTCAAGGATGATCAATGGAAACAGGATTCACCTGAGCGTAATTTCGAGTCTCATAGCAAAGGGTTTGAATACGTATGTAAATAAGGTATTTCTGTTTTTCTTTTTAATAAATATGCAAAAAAATCTATTTTCGCTTTGTCATTATGGGGTGTTGTGTGTAGATTGTTGAGGAAAACTAGAAATGTAATCCATTTTAGAATAAGGCTGTAACGTAACAAAATGTGGAAACAATCACGAGGTCTGAATACTTTCAGAATGCACTGTATCATCTTGATACTGGCTGTTAGAACTTGGTGGTCTATAGCAGCTTCCTACAAGAATGGGGTTTAGGTGAGGCCGACAAACCTGTGGCCATATTACTTCAACAGTATTTAACATGAGATCCTCTCTAAGCTTTACAGGAATGTGGTTCTGAATACAGACCTGAATAAGACCGCAACACCACCCCCATTGGTATTTTTGTCTTTTCGGTAGATGTTATAACCATGTATTGCTACCACTGTATCATAGAAGGTATTATCTAAGTGAATTTTAGAGATAGTCAGAATTTGAATGTCATTCATTAAACTTCTTTCTTAGAGTAGATATGTTAATATGGGCAATTTTTGCACTTTTCTGGGTTGCTCGATTGTTTTTAATGCTTTACTGGGAAGATTATCTGAAGTAGACCTGCTCATGTTATTTATATTGGAGCTGCACACGGTGGACTTTCTTCTAGGGCACACTGCCTCAGTGTTAAACAAGCTTGACAATGACGAACTAACTTGTTGGAAAGGTGGCATCCTATGACGGTGCCACATTGAAAGTCACAGCTCCTCAGTAAGGCCATTCTACTGCCAATGTTTGTCTATGAAGATTGCATGGCTGTGTGCTCTATTTTATATAACTGTTAGCAACGAGTGTGGCTGAAATAGCCAAATCCACACATTTGAAGGGGTGTCCACATACTTTTGTATATATAGTGTATCTAACCGCTATGGCCGTATAGCATCAAACTCATTCAAGTTTAGAAGAGCATTAAAAAAAGCGGCCATATACTGCATTTACTTAGCATGTATCTAGAACATGTACGTGATTGATTAGAACCTTAGTTAACCCATTCAGACTTATTATCCCTTTGGGCAATCAGGATTTACTATTGACTTTATGGCAAGGCTTTGTGAGAACTCGGCAGGTATCCTATAGTATAATGAGCACTCTGTGAACGGTAAACCAATACTACAGGACCATCAGTAACATTTGCGCTGGGTCCACTATCTACCTGATAGAATGAGTCAATTGTGCTGGAAAAGTCATTAATATAATTTACTTTCTCCCCGTCAAACAGGCTCAAATGAAGAGGCCTGTGAGCAGAGAGCTAACCTGAGGAGTGTTGATAGGTGCGTTCTTCTAACCCATCTATTTTGCATTACATTGATTATAGGGCTCAATAAAGAGCCCTATAACGAGTTCCCACATATGCTGAGCACTTCTTGGCTGCTTTTCATTCACTCTGCGGTCCAACTCATCCCAAACCATCTCAATTGGGTTGAGGTCGGGTGATTGTGGAGGCCAGGTCACAGTCTAAAGTTGTGTTTTGGGTCATTGTCCTGTTCAAAAACAAATGATAGTCCCACTAAGTGCAAACCAGATGGGATGGCGTATCGCTGCAGAATGCTGTTGTAGCCATGCTGGTTAAGTGGGCCTTGAATTCTAAATAAATCACTGACAGCGTCACCAGCAATGCACCCCCACACCATCACGCCTCCTCCTCCATGCTTCACGGTGGGAACCACACATGCGGAGATCACAGTTGTGTTCTGTGGGTGTCACTTAAGCAGACTTATACACCATTTCATTGCTCTACATTGCAACACTCCAACCTTGTTTAACATGACCTAGTCTAAATATGGCATGATTCCACCAATTGTTACCTTCTGCATCACTTTCAAAGATGGAAGGTGAAACGCAAATTCCATTATTGTGGCTAATCCTTATTGTGGCTAGCTTTAAAACACATAACCCGGGCCGGTCAAGCCATACTAGCCAGATGAAGCTAACTGTCTGCTTATAACATTATAACGTGGGAAACAGGGTTAAGTAGCTGGCTAGCTAGTTATTTCAATAGGAGAACAACAAGTGGCTACCTAGCTAATACTTACTAACATGGATTCCTAAATCATTGCTAAGAATATTGAAAATGACTGCAGTTTCTACTGGTAGTTGTTTTCAGGCTGGTTACATTGGTGCTAGCTAAAGCTAGCTAGATACTGATGTTATTAGCAACTTCTGGGTATCAAAGATGTTTGCAAACATTTTTAATCCTGCTCGATTGATCCTGATCAAATTTCAAATACTCACACCGACGTTTTCTCATTCGGTTGAACAAATAATGCTTTATCACCGACGCAGTATTATACAGCTTTGACCGTGATCGTAATGGGGGCGCTTAGCTTGCACATGCAAATTCAGCGCACACAACATTCTATATTATATTTATTAATATTATTTAACATTCTATATTCTATATATTGTGTTATTTGACGTGTCAAATACTGTTATTTGACGTGTATCTTTTTTGACACGAAAGGACCCAAATGGCGTTCCATAGTATTGTGTGTTAGCCTGTGACGAAACATCTAAATTGAATCCATTTTAAATTCAGGCTGTAACACAACAAAATGTGGAAAAAGTCAAGATGTGTGAATACTTTCTGAAGGCACAGGAATTGCGGGATGTGGCGTCTTTCAAGGGTGACATGTTTATTGGGAAGCTAAAAATTGAAAGTGGTGGTTCATGCTTTCAGTCGAACTGGCAGTGCTGAGAGTACAGTACTTAGTAGAAAAATATGCTCATACCAGACCTAGGCAGAAAATATTTATATTTTGTAGTTTATTTGAAAATACCAACTTTTCAATTACTCGAGGTAGTCGAAAATAGTTTATATATAGTTTAAACTAAAAGGTAACTATGTTCTTTGATATTCAAATACAGGTGTCAGAAAACCAATTATTTATTTATTTGAATATAGGCAAGTTATTTGTAAACAAAAGAACACTTATTTGATTGCTGACAAATATTTGATGAAGAACCAAAAACTGAAACAGTTTTTGATATTTGATTATAAGCACATGGTCTGGAGGGCTCTTACATATGAATCTTAATACAGCATTTAGACTAGAATGAAATTATACATGTGCACACTCTGTGATTATTACAACAGCAACATTGTTACATAGGACATAGGAAATTGCTTTGAAATGGCATAACAATTGAGTTATTACATAAGTAGATGTATTATGTTGCTAATAAAATGTTGCTCCAAAAGGTATTTACAGTTTTATTACACAGGCACAAGAAAAGTTTCATGTTAAGTGTTACTGAGAATGCTAAAAGTAACAAAACTTTGTCACTTCTTGAGATCTGTATTCAAATATATTTTTTTAAGTAGTTGCTCTCTCAGATCTGTATTCAAATAGCTTTTAAAAAGTAGTACTTTTTGGCGATCTGTATTCAAATAGTGGTAGACACCTCCAAAGTAACTATTTGTTCCCCCACCAAAAATAGTTATTTTCCACAATGCATAGTTAAAACCATAGTTATTCCAGGTCTAGCTCATACAGAATATGACATTAAGTCCCCATACATCCATGTTAACAACAGCAATACCGACCACATTACATAAAGTGGTGGGAAATATGTGTTCTGCTAAATGACTTAAATGGAAATATGACAAAAAAAAGTGCAGAGACATGGAACCATGATCATATGAAAGTTTGGCAGAATCCTCTAAGCATCTAAGCAAAACTGTTTCATCTCTATACATTTTTGCTATTTTAGGTGAGTCATTTGAATATCAGTAATCAAGCGTGAATGTACCGTGTAAATGGCTTAAAGGAATAGTTTGGGATTTTGGCAATGAAGCCCTTTTATCTGACTCTTGGGAAGTAGATAATCCTGAACTATCCCTTTAAGAAGATTGATATCCACTGAGTTTAATGCAAAACCTATTGTGATTCATCATTGGTATTAGTCATGCTGATCACCTGACACTCTCTGGCTGTGTGGTTGTGAAGGAATTGAATGTCTTGTGACTCAGCTGTGTTACACATTCACTCTGTTTCTTATCACTGTTCTGGTGATTAAACGGGTTCCAAACCCCCTTTTACTGTAGAGCGGTTTGACAGTGAGAGATTTATGTGAAACTTTCCCTCTAATCTCCACTGTATTAAGTATTATGTGTATTAAGTGCTTTGTGAGTTGGTTAACTTTTGTTGTTATGCTAAATTGGGCAGGGGAAATCAAACCAGGATATTTTTCGAGGCGGTTATTCTTACCGTATGTACCACCTGTGGATGAATTGTATCGGGAAAGTGTTTTTTAGAGCAAGTAGAAGTGTATTTTTAAAACAGTCCTTGAATTTGACTGGACAAAATCATTTGCTAGTAGATTATCACTCCCTCTCATTATGGCATACTTGTTCAATCTACAAAGGTAACTATGCACACTGATTTGTAATTGACTTACATTCATTTAGATGACTGGTCCAAAAGATATTCACGTCCCACTACAAACACTGTACGTGCACTTGGAACCCCCATGGGCTTCCACTAGACTACCATCAGCATCTCAAACAAGACTCTTTGAAGTCTTAGCACACATATGCTAACGCATAATGCTCTGATCTAAGTAACTAGCATCATAGCAGACCTTAAGATCATTCTCTAACACAGTGTATCCACGTTAGCCTCTGATTTGTGGGCAGAATTTGAGCTTGGTGTGGGGCATCAACTGCACTTACCCCTGAGTGCTAATTAGGCTAGCTAGCTCTCCCCAAGCTCCACAACAACACACCTTGAAAACTGTTCTGCAGCAGAGATAGCAATGTGAATTATTGAATGGCACGCTCAATCCAAATGACAGTATCTAGGAGGGAAGAATGACATTATAATATGTTTATATGATGTCGATTTATCTCACCAGTAACATTAAGTTTTTAATCGCATTTTTCCTGAAGTACGTTTTCATTTTGCTTACATGTTTTCCAATTATACCATTTCTTTAGGAGTTGGGTTAGGATTCAAGGTTAGGTTTCTGGGTATTCCATATCACAGCATCGGCAGAATTCCTATACCATTCCCCATCCACAATATTTGTTTTGAGTAGATGCTGACGTTTTATCTCCATCTTCTCCTATCCTCCTTCCTGCTAGGGGAGTGGTCTAAGGTATAGAAAAGGAGCACCCTTGTGGACCACCACAATTTAAAAATGCCATTTGGGGCCATCATTCCAGTAGTAGGGATGGGTAACCACAAACAACTGAAATACAACCTCATTAAAGAAATTCGCAATCTCTCTCTCACACACGCACACATGTGTGTTCCCCTGTAGATTGGCTCTGTATTGTTAACGACGGGGTCTGAAAATGATTAATCTTCTTGTTCACTTTTAATTATCACACTCTCAAATCCTTTCTACTCCCACTATTAATCTGTCATTTGGAATTGAGTTATGGATCTGGGAATAATTGTATGCGCCGCATGCTGACAGATAAGTAAACACATTTCTTCTCAACAGCTACTTATCCCCCCTTTTGAACTGAATATCGCAAGTTGAGATGGTCATTGTGAGAAATCGCAAAACAAAATTGATGAAATGATTGAAACAATACCTGTTCAAATCTATTCATGTATTGTTTCTGCTGTACAATATGCAATTAATGTTGATGGGTAATTTTCTGCAAGAGACCTTTATTCAAGAAAAGTTGTTTCTTATTAGCCAACTAATGAATATTTTCTTTATGTGTCGAAATAGTCCTCTGAAATACAGTCGATGGCAGTGCAGTTGAAACTCCATGTAACTACGAGACCCCTGGGATTTGTAAAACAGGGAAAGTTAGTCCTCTCCCAATTTTGTATATTATTAGGATCCCCATTAGCTACTACTAAAGCAGCAGCTAATCTTCCTGGGGTCCACACAAAATATAAAACATGACATAATACAGAACATTAATAGACAAGAACAGCTCAAGGACATTATTACATACATTTTAAATAAGAATAGACACATTCGTGCACTTATGCCTTAACATTCCATGCATAATCGTCATAATGTTAACTGCAACACTTGCAGTGTGTCCTTGGTCTTTCCTTCTGACGTCAATACTATGCATAAACATGTGGAGTTCCACCAAGGTCGTTGACTTCTGCTCAGTTCCCCTGATGTGAACAGAGCCATATATCATCAATCATACAATAACATATAGCCGGCTCATGCAAACAGTTTCACTATTCTGCTTAAATGAAACAAACAAAAAAGTGTCATATGGAGCTTCACCAAGAGTCCTTCACCCCCTGCTCATATAAAATGAGCCAAATAGGACTACCAGACAGAGTTTCCTCTAGCTAATGATTCCCCTCAGCAACCGTGCATACAGAGCTTTACGTTCCCCTGATCAGTACATATACAGTTGAAGTCGGAAGTTTACATGCACATTAGCCAAATACATTTAAACTCAGCTTTTCACAATTCCTGACATTTAATCCTAGTTAAAATGCCCTGCCTTAGGTCAGTTAAGATCACCACTTTAAGATTGTGAAATGTCAGAATATAGTAGAGAGAATGATTAATTTCAGCTTTTATTACTTTCATCACATTCCCAGTGGGTCAGAAGTTTACATACACTCAATTAGTATTTGGTAGCATTGCCTTAAATTGTTTAAATTGTTTTAACTTCAGCTTGCAAGCCTTTTTCCTCCAAACATAACGATGGTCATTATGGGTAAATAGTTCAATTTTTGTTTCATCAGACCAGAGGACATTTCTCCAAAAAGTACAATCTTTGTCACCATGTGCAGTGGAGGAGGTTTTGGAGCAGTGGCTTCTTCCTTGCTGAGCGGCCTTTCAGGTTATGTCGATATAGTAGAACGCGTTTTACTATGGATACAGATACGTTTGTACCTGTTTACTCCAGCATCTTCACAAGGTCCTTTGTTGTTGTTCTGGGATTGATTTGCACTTGTCGCACCAAAGTACGTTCATCTTTAGGAGACAGAACACGTCTCCTT
Source organism: Salvelinus fontinalis (assembly GCF_029448725.1). Classification (NCBI taxonomy): domain Eukaryota; kingdom Metazoa; phylum Chordata; class Actinopteri; order Salmoniformes; family Salmonidae; genus Salvelinus; species Salvelinus fontinalis. The sequence goes on along the minus strand of NC_074682.1, from coordinate 2,604,356 downwards.
CCTGAGTGGTATGACGGCTGTGTGGTCCCATGGTGTTTATACTTGCGTACTGTTGTTTGTACAGCTGAATGTGGTATCTTCAGGCATTTGGAAATTGCTCCCAAAGAAGAAAGAGACTTGTGGAGGTCACAATTTTATTTCAGAGGTCTTGGCTGATTTCTTTTGATTTTCCCATGATATCAAGCAAAGAGGCACTGAGTTTGAAGGTAGGCCTTGAAATACATCCACAGGCACACCTCCAATTGACTCAAATGATGTCAATTAGCCTATCAGAAGCTTCTAAAGCCATGACATCTTTTCCGGAATTTTCCAAGCTGTTTAAAGGCACAATCAACTTAGTGTATGTAAACTTCCGACCCACTGGAATTGTGATACAGTGAACTATAAGCAAAATAATCTGTCTACAAACAATTGTTGGGAAAACTACTTGTGTCATGAACAAAAAGTAGATGTCCTAACAGACTTGCAAAAACTATAGTTTGTTAACAAGACATACGTGGAGCGGTTGAAAAACGAGTTTAATGACTCCAACCTAACTGTATGTAAACTTCTGACTTCAACTGTACATCAGGAACCAGCTAAAAGTTTGGACACACCTACTCATTCAAGGGTTTTTCTTTCTTTCTTTTTTAGCTATTTTGTACATTGTAGAATAATAGTGAACACATCAAAACTATGAAATAACACATATGGAATCATGTAGTCACCAAAAAAGTGGTAAACAAATTAAAAAATATTTTATATTTGAGATTCTTCAAAGTAGCCACCTTATGCCTTGATGACAGCTTTTCACACTCTTGGCATTCTCTCAAGCAGCTTCATGAGGAATGCTTTTCCTTCACTCTGCAATCCAACTCCTCCCAAACCATCTAAATTCATTTGAGGTTGGGTGATTGTGGAGGCCAGGTCATCTGATTCAACCCACCATCACTCTCCTTCTTGGTCAAATAGCCCTTACACAGCCTGGAGGTGTGTTTTGGTCATTAACCTGTTGATGAACAAATGATAGTCCCACTAAACGCAAACCAGATGGGATGGCGTATTGCTGTAGAATGCTGTTGTAGCCATGCTGGTTAAGTGTGCCTTGAATTAAAAAAAAATGACAGACAGTATCACAAGCAAAGCACCCCCACACCATCACACCTCCTCCTCCATGCTTCACTGTGGGAACCACACATGCGGAGATGATCCGTTCACCTAATCTGCATCTCACAAAGACATGGCGGTTGGAACCGGAAATCTCAAATTTGGACTCTTCAGACCAAAGGACAGATTGCCGCTGGTCTAATGTCCATTGCTCATGTTTCTTGGCCCAAGCAAGTCTCTTCTTATTATTGGTGTCCTTTAGTAGTGGTTTCTTTGCAACAATTTGACCATGAAGGCCTGATTCACGCAGTCCCCACTGAACACTTGATGTTGAGATGTTTCTGTTAATTCGATTTAGCTTATCCTCTGCAGCAGAGGTAACTCTGGGTCTTCTTTTCCTGTGGTGGTCCTCATGAGAGCCATTTTCATCATAGCACTTTATTGTGTTTTTTTAACTACACTTGAAGATCTTGACATTTTCCGTATTGTCTGAAGTTCATGTCTTATATTAATGATGGACTGTCGTTTGTCTTTGCTTATTTGAGCTGTTGTTACTATAATATGGACTTGGTCTTTTGCCAAATTAGACGATCTTCTGTATACCAACCATAGCTTGTCACGACAGAACTGATTGGCTCAAATGCATTAAGAAGGAAATAATTCCACAAGTTACACCTGTTAATTGAAATGCTGTCTTCACTATTATTCTACAATGTAGGAAACAGGAAAATAAAGAAAAACCCTTGAAATGAGTATGTGTGTCAATACTTTTGACTGGTACTTTATATTTGCGCCCAGTGAACTAATCAATTGCGGAGGCCTGGACTAAAAGCCAATTTATGCTTTCAATTAATGTGGTCGGAGGCTCCCTAGGGAGGGTGTGACGCAACTGTGTAGCATCCAGATGCATTCAAAGGCCAAATTGAGCTCTGTACCGCATTGCCATGCGCCTCCCAAATGTTGTTACATTGAGGAGGGCTCTGTATAGATCCGCAATCACATGATCGGTTGACGGTAGGTGGGGGCGGTATATCCTTTATATACACAAACTCACTTCCTTGACAACAGCTCTGCACTGCTCCAGGAAGCGCAAGAAGAATGAATGCCCTGACTTCTGCTGTGTTTGATTGTCAGTGTATATCAATTCCCCATTACACATATCACCAGTATTACATTTACCGTTAATTCCTAATCTACAATGTTAATTACTTTAGTTACGGTAATATATTATGATGCATTCAATAGTAGTATTCCAGTCTTCCCGTTTTCATTGTCCGAGTGGACACATTGTTTACAGAGTGCACAAGCTATGCTACGCTTGTGAGAAACAAGTTTTGGTTGATTTTATTCCATTTACGAGTTTTGTCAATTTAGTCTTTGTCTTTTTTTATTTGGAGCGCTCCTGTCAATGTCAAGTAAGGATGCGCACGCATAGAAGTAGTGGTCAGATGATGCGAATGTTACTCTACAGGACTGTTTTGCTATCAAAAACTGGAATATGCATTGGCATTGAGGACTATACCACCTCAGTCACCGGCTTCATCAATAAGTGCATCGATGACGTCATCCCCACAGTGACCGTACGTACATATCAAAACCAGAAGCCATGGATTACAGGAAACATCAGCTTATAAAAATCCCGCTATGCCATCAGACGAACCATCAAACAGGCAAAGACGCCAATACAGGACTAATATTGTATCTGACGCTCGTCTGATATGGCAGGGCTTGCAAACTACTACGGACTACAAAGGGAAACACAGCCGTGAGCTGCCCTATGATGTGAGCCTGCCTGAAAGGCTAAATGCCTTTTATACTCGCTTCGAGGCAGTCAACAATGAAGCATGCATGAGAGCACCAGCTGTTCCGGACGACTATGTGATCATGCTCTCCGTAGCCGATGTGAACAGGTTAAACAGGTCAACATTCACAAGGCCGCAGGCCAGACGGATTACCAGGACGTGTACTCAGAGCATGTGCAGACCAGCTGGCAAGTGTCTTCACCAACATTTTCAACCTCTCCCTGACCGAGTCTGTAATATCTACATGTTTCAAGAAGACCACCATAGTCCCTGTGCCCAAGAAAGCGAAGGTAACCTGCCTAAATGACTCCCGCCAGTAGCACTCACATCGGTAGCCATGAAGTGCTTTGAAAGGCTGGCTCAAATCAACACCATCATCCCGGAAACCCTAGACCCATTCCAATTCACATACTGCCCCAACAGATTCACAGATGACGCAATCTCAATCGCACTCCACACTGCCCTTTCCCACTTGGACAAAAGACACACCAATGTGAGAATGCTGTTCATTGACTACAGCTCAGTGTTCAACACCATAGTGCTCACAAAGCTCATCACTAAGCCAAGGACCCTGGGACTAAATAACTCCTTCTGCAACTGGATCCTGGACTTCCTGATGGGCTGCCCCCAGGTGGTAAGGGTAAGCAACAACACATCCGCCACGCTGATCCTCAACACCAAGGCCCCTCAGGGGTACGTGCTCAGTCCCCTCCTGTACTCCCTGTTCACCCATGACTGCTTGGCCAGGCACGACTCCAACACCATCATTAAGTTTGCTGATGACACAACCGTGGTAGACCTGATCACCAACAATGACGAGACAGCCTGTAGGAGGTCAGAGACCTGGCCATGTGGTGCCAGGACAAAAACCTCTCCCTCAACGTGAGCAAGACAAAGGAGCTGATCGTGAACTACAGGAAAAGGCGGGCTGAACATGCCCCCATTCACATTGACAGGGTTGTAGTTGAGCGGGTCGAGATTTTCAAGTTCCTTGGTGTCCACATCACCAACAAACTATCATGGTCCAAACACACCAAGAAAGTCATTCAGAGGGCACGAGAACACCTTTTCCCCCTCCGGAGACTGAAAAGATTTGTCATGGGTCTCCCGCTCCTCAAAATGTTCTGCAGCTGCACCATCGAGAGCATCCTGACCGATGGCATCACCGCCTGATATAGCAACTGTTTGCATCCGACCACAAGGCGCTACAGAGGGTAGTGCGTACAGCCCAGTAGATCCCTGGGGCCACGTTTCCTGCAATCCATGACCTATATACTAGGTGGTGTCAGAGGAAGGCCCAACAACCCCCTTTTGTTTTTACACTGCTGCTACTCGCTGTTTATTATTTATGCATAGTCACTTTAGCCATAGCTCTATGTACAAATTACCTCTATTAAACTGTACCCCGCACATTGACTCGGTACCGGTACCCCCTGTATATAGCCTTGTTATTGTTATTTTATTGTATTACTTTTAATTAAATTTTTCACTTTAGTTTATTTAGTAAAAAATCTCTTACCTATTTCTTGAACTGCATTGTTGGTTAAGGGCTTGTAAGTAAGCATTTCATGGTAAGGTCTACCTACACCTGTTGTATTCGGCACATGTGGCAAATCAAATTTGATTTGAAATGATAGGCTACCTGGCCTGCGCGCAAATGTAGGCATATAAATGTGCCATTTGGCGATCTGATAGTATTTCTGATTGTCTTAATGCACCACCACTAATGACCTGTGGAGTAAAGTAAAGTAAGTTTTCTTCACCTCAAACAGCAAGCAAGCTAAATCTTTTTTTACATCCATAGAGAATTACAATAGTTCCTCAATGTATTTGAAAAATCTTTCCCGCTTTATCCCTTTCAATAACCACTCAGCATGAAACCGAAAAATGTCATGCTCTGATCCAGTGGAAATGTCATAAAATAGGCCTACCTGATTGCTTCTTATCAGTGCTTAACTTGGACTGAAATAGGTTCCGGTCCTCATTTTGGGTGCTGGTACTGTTTATATTTAGGTGCAGGAGCTCCACAATACTTTTGAGTGAACATTCTATATGAGGAACAGGAGCTCAAGCAGTAGAACATTTGAGGTGCCGATACTGAGCTCCTGCCCAAGTCAAGCACTGCTTCTTATCCCTTGCACAAATAGCCTACAGCCCTGTCTGTCCCGAGCCCAGAATATTTTATGCAATGTTGCAATTTCGCTTGCACAAGCTTCGGGCTGGACCCACAATGTTTCATGTTTGTTGCAGACAGACCATGTGTAGCCAATGTGAGGTATAGGATATTCATTTTTATCAGGATATTTTCTACCTGCAGGCTGCAATGTTTTTATTTGCTGTCTTTATGTAGGGTATTTTTACATAGTTGGCAATGGCAATAGAAGTTACTTTTTAGGTATGCATCAGTTTCATTTAGATTTGGATAGAATTTTGATTATCCTCCACATGACATTTGAGATAGGAAGACGTTATTATAAATGAAATTGTCATGAATTCCCCTGGTACTGCTGCTCATTCCGTTCACCAGCTCCGGAGGACTACGTCACCGGCCTTCTAGGCGTCACTGAATTGGATCATTACCACCAACCCCCGAACTGTCTTGTCTCATCACACACACCTGGTTCACATTCCTCCTGATTAGTATGTCTATATATGTGCCCTCTGTTGCCCATTGTCCTTGTTGTCTATTGTTCCATGTCCTTTGGTCTTGTGAGTAGCCGGTGGTCTGTTGTATCTGCTTGCATGTTACTATGTTAGTGTGCACTTGTTATTAAGGGTCTCGTCCAATGTATTTATTAGAGGTTTACACCTCGCTCTTGGTTTGGGTTACAGCGCTGTGTTTTATATACACTGCTCAAAAAAATTAAACACTTAAACAACACAATGTAACTCCAAGTCAATCACACTTCTGTGAAATCAAACTGTCCACTTAGGAAGCAACACTGATTGACAATAAATTGCACATGCTGTTGTGCAAATGGAATAGACAAAAGGTGGAAATTATAGGCAATTAGCAAGACACCCCCAATAAAGGAGTGGTTCTACAGGTGGTGACCACAGACCACTTCTCATGTTTTGGTCACTTTTGAATGCTGGCGGTGCTTTCACTCTAGTGGTAGCATGAGACGGAGTCTACAACCTACACAAGTGGCTCAGGTAGTGCAGCTCATCCAGGATGGCACATCAATGCGAGCTGTGGCAAGAAGGTTTGATGTGTCTGTCAGTGTAGTGTCCAGAGCATGGAGGCGCTACCAGGAGACAGGCCAGTACATCAGGAGACGTGGAGGAGGCCGTAGGAGGGCAACAACCCAGCAACAGGACCGCTACCTCCGCCTTTGTGCAAAATGACCTCCAGCAGGCCACAAATGTGCATGTGTCTGCTCAAACGGTCAGAAACAGACTCCATGAGGGTGGTATGAGGGCCCGACGTCCACAGGTGGGGGTTGTGCTTACAGCCCAACACCGTGCAGGACGTTTGGCATTTGCCAGAGAACACCAAGATTGGCAAATTCGCCACTGGCGCCCTGTGCTCTTCACAGATGAAAGCAGGTTCACACGCACATGTGACAGACGTGACAGAGTCTGGAGACGCCGTGGAGAACGTTCTGCTGCCTGCAACATCCTCCAGCATGACCGGTTTGGCGGTGGGTCAGTCATGGTGTGGGGTGGCATTTCTTTGGGGGGCCGCACAGCCCTCCATGTGCTCGCCAGAGGTAGCCTGACTGCCATTAGGTACCGAGATGAGATCCTCAGACCCCTTGTGAGACCATATGCTGGTGCGGTTGGCCCTGGGTTCCTCCTAATGCGAGACAATGCTAGACCTCATGTGGCTGGAGTGTGTCAGCAGTTCTTGCAGGAGGAAGGCATTGATGCTTTGGACTGGCCCGCCCGTTCCCCAGACCTGAATCCAATTGAGCACATCTGGGACATCATGTCTCGCTCCATCCATTGATGCTTTAGTCCAGGTCTGGGAGAAGATCCCTCAGGAGACCATCTGCCACCTCATCAGGAGCATGCCCAGGCATTGTAGGGAGGTCATACAGGCACGTGGAGGCCGCACACACTACTGAGCCTCATTTTGACTGGTTTTAAGGACATTACATCAAAGTTGGATCAGCCTTTAGTGTGGTTTCCCCTTTAATTTTGAGTGTGACTCCAAATCCAGACCTCCATGGGTTGATAAATTTGATTTCCATTGATAATTTTTGTGTGATTTTGTTGTCAGCACATTCAACTATGTAAAGAAAAAAGTATTTAATAAGAATATTTCATTCATTCAGATCTAGGATGTGTTATTTTAGTGTTCCCTTTATTTTTTTGAGCAGTGTATATATATTGAGGAGCGATCTTGCAGGTCGCTGGCTCCACCCCCAAGCTGTATATGGACTTCCTGCACCAACAAGGCAAGACAGTGACTCGTTAAGCCAGGGAGTGTTTGGCACCAGTAACATTCTATTTGTGCTACTGGTGCCTGTTTTGTTATTGAACTTGGTGACGTGGAAACCCCACACCCTTGATCTAGCTACTATATATGTATATGTATGTGTATGCAGTTGAAGTTAAGTTTACATACACCTTAGCCAAATACAGTAAAACTCAGTTTTTCACAATTCCTAACATTTAATCCTAGAAATAATCCCCTGTTTTAAGTCAGTTAGGATCACCACTTCATTGTAAGAATGTGAAATGTCAGAATAATAATAGTGAATTATTTATTTCAGCTTTTATTTCTTTCATCACATTTCCAGTGGGTCTTAAGTTTACATACACTCAATTAGTTTTTGCTAGCAATGCCTTTAAATTGTTTAACGTTTGGTCAAATGTTTTGGGTAGCCTTCCACAAGCATCCCACAATAAGTTGGGCGAAATGTGTCCCATTCCTCCTGACAGAACTGGTGTAACTGAGTCAGGTTTGTAGGCCTCCTTGCTCGTGCAAACTACACATTTTCTATAGGATTGAGGTCAGGGCTTTGATGGCCACTCCAATGCCTTGACTTTGTAGTCCTAAAGCAATTTTGACACAACTTTTGAAGTATTCTTGGGGGTCATTGTCCATTTGGAAGACCCATTTGCGACCAAGCTTTAACTTCCTGACTGATGTCTTGAGATGTTGCTTCAATATATCCACATAATTGTCCCTCCTCATGATGCATCTATTTTGGTAAGTGCACCAGTCCCTCCTGCAGCAAAGCACCCCCACAACATGATGCTGCCACCCCCGTGCTTCACGGTTGGGATGGTATTCTTCAACTTGCAAGCCTCCCCTTAAGGCATTTGTCTTATTTAATCAATCCTCAAGCTTAAACATCAGACAAGCTCAATGCAAATAGACTATTTTATTAAAACACATGTGTGTTTTATATGTGTGTCTATATATGGAAAAATACATATTTCAAACTTTCAACCAATCCATTGGTTGAAAGAATAGACGACTTTCGGTCTAGCAAGATTTTTTTGTATTTGGGGACAGCCCTAGTGCACTCTGAACACTCGGAGCACGAAACGCTCAGAATTGACTAACATACAACCAGGGCGGGCAGGCAAGTTCTTTTTCAGTTGTCAAAGCGAGTTTGGGAGAAGCATGCATTGGCAGGCAAGCCACGGAAGGACGAGCAGGCTACTATTCTCCATCGTTTATCATTGCAATTTTAATGGCCAACTAGAAAAAGTTTGAGGGGTTATTCTCTGTAGATTTTATCTCATCTCCCTCTGGCTAGCATCAGTTGGTCTTGTTGATCTGCACAACTGAGGGAGAGAGCATACATTTTCATGGTTTGATCAATAGGACTGTACAGTTCCCAAATGTAAGAGGATTTCTACATCATGGTTTCGACATCAACTCAGCAAAAAAATAAACGTCCTCTCACTGTCAACTGCGTTTATTTTCAGAAAACTTAAGATGTTATTTGCATACAAATATTTACGCAAGATTCAACAACTGAGACATTAACTGAACAAGTTCCACAGACATGTGACTAACAGAAATGGAATAATGTGTCCCTGAACAAAGGGAAGGGGGGGTCAAAATCTAAATTAACTGTCAGTATCTGGTGTGGCCACCAGCTGCAAGAAGTGTTGCAGTGCCTCATGGACTGCACCAGATTTGCCAGTTCTTGCTGTGAGATGTTACCACACTCTTCCACCAAGGCACCTGCAAGTTCCCAGACATTTCTTGGGGGGGAATGGCCCTATCAATCACCCTCCAATCCAACAAGTCCCAGACGTGCACAATGGGATTGAGATCCGGGCTCTTCGCTGGCCAAGGCAGAACACTGGCATTCCTGTCTTGCAGGAAATCACATACACAGAATGAGCAGTATGGCTGGTGGCATTGTCATGTTGGAGGGTCATGTCAGGATGAGCCTGCAGGAAGGGTACCACATGAGGGAGGAGGATGTCTTCCCTGTAATGCACAGCATTGAGATTGCCTGCAATGATGACAAGCTCAATCCGATGATGCTGTGACACACTGCCCCAGACCATGATGGACCCTCTACCTCAATCAATCCCGCTCCAGAGTACAGGCCTCAGTGTAACGCTCCTTACTTTGACTATAAACGCGAATCCGACCATCACCCCTGGTTGTTTCCGGTGATTTCTGAGGACCTGCCTTTCCCTCAGGCCCACAAACCCTCACCCTTCTGGTGTAACTCGGGCAGTTGTTGTTGCCATCCTGTACCTCTCCCGCAGGTGATGTTCGGATGTACCGATCCTGTGCAGGTGTTACACGTGGTTTGCCACTGCGAGGACAATCAGCTGTCCGTCCTTTCTCCCTGTAGAGCTGTCTTAGGCATCTCACAGTACGGACATTGCAATTTATTGCCCTGGCCACATCTGCATGCCTCCTTGCAGCATGCCTAAGGCATGTTCACGCAGAAGAGCAGGGACGCTGGGCATACAGTCAAAAGGCCTCTTTGGTGTCCTAAGTTTTCATAACTGTGACCTTGATTGCTTACCATCTGTAAGCTATTAGTGTCTTAACGACCGTTCCACGGGTGTATGTTCATTAATTGTTTATTGTTCATTGAACAAGCATGGGAAACTGTTTAAACCCTTTGCATTGAAGATCTGTGAAGTTATTTGGATTTTTACGAATTATCTTTGAAAGACAGGGTTCTGAAAAAGGGACGTTTATTTGCAGGAATCATTCAGGTGTATTTCATTGGCTTTTGGCAAATGCATTCCAGTCTAAAGTCACGCTGTTGTTATTGCCTGAACTCACAGTCCAGTTCAAAGTGAATGATTGCAGGCCTGTGTGACAAATTGCATATAGGTCTACTGTAGCTCTGATTGGCTATGGTGTACCGGTCTGCGTAGACTCCGGTCTCGGAATAGACATGATTTTAATAGGTTTTATTTAATGCAGTGTCTGTTAATTGTGCAAATGCACAGCTGCTTTCCCACTGTATATTGCTATAGAATTTTCACGTCTTACTCTACGTCATTCCCAAACATTCTATGAATTTATGAAAATGACCATATCTAAGTGCTCACTTGTCAGAATGTAAAAAAGTTCATATTCTTCCTTGGGGTGTATGAACAGTTTTCATGTTACTAAAACGCTGTCAGTTCCACTTTAAGGCTAGTGATAGATCATTAGTAAAAAGTGTTAAAAGTGTTTTTTTACGGAAGCTTTTCTATTAGCCCATTTTTTTCTAAGAGTGTATCTAGAACCTAAAAGGGTTCTTTAGCTGTCCCCATAGGATAACTCTTTGAAGAATAACCCTTTTTGGTTCCAGGTAGATCCCTTCTACAGATGGTTCTACATGGAACTCAAAAGGGTTCTACCTGTAACCATAAGAAAATCTACCTGGAACCAAAAAGGGTTATACTATGGTGAGTGTAGATGGCTTTCAATCCACAATATGTAAAAGGATGTAAAGTAAAAACACATTTTCCCTATAACAGATCATGGTCAATAATATCAAAGGCTGCACTGAAGTGTACCAATACTGCTCCCACAATTGTCTTATCAATTTCTTTCAGCCAATCATCAGTCAACGCGGCAGGTAGCCTAGCGGTTAGAGCATTGGGCCAGTAACCGAAAGGTTGCTAGATAGAATCCCCGAACTGACAAGGTAAAAATGTGTCGTTCTGCCCCTGAACAAGGCAGTTGTTCCTAGGCTGTCATTGTAAATAAGAATTTGTTCTTAACTGACTTGCCTAGTTAAAAAGGTAAAATATATATATTTAAAAAAAATAAAAGCCTCTCCCCTATCTAGACCTAGATAGTTTGTATTGTATTGATATGTAGGATACGTTTGCCTTTAAAAAAAAAGGTTATGTAGTTCTGTTCTTGAGCTTTTCTTGTCTACTAATGTTCTGTATTATGTCATGTTTTGTGTGGACCCCAGGAAGAGTAGCTGCTGCTTTTGCAACAGCTAATGGGGATCCTAATAAAATAGTATATACGACAAATACCGATATGACATAGGAGTGGCAACATAGTCCGCTACCATCCTCAGTAGCTTTCCATCTAAGTTGTCATAACCAGGTGGTTTCTCATTATTGATGGTAAGCAATACATTTTCCACCTCTCCCATGAACTTCAACATGTAAAGTGCTTTTCTTTCATAATTAGGTATTTTATGCATTATGATGGCTCAGTTTGTTATTGGCATTTCATGCATGAATTTGCCCACTTCTCATAAAATAATTGGCAAAGTCAACGGTTTTGTGTCTTTCTGCCCATAGTTTAATTTAAAGTACTCCAAAGCTTTTTTCCATTATACTTATATTTTTTGTTCTGTTTAGTCACACAATTTCTCAAGTTTGTCAATCAGCTGTGCATCCAGACTTATTAGCCACTCCTTTTGCTTCATCTTTATCAACCATAGTTTTTCAATTCCTCATCAACCAATGGAGCCTTAACAATTCTGTCAGTTTCTTAATAGGTGCATGTTCGTCAATAACTGGAATAAACAAATGAATAAGCGCAGCATCTGGATGCTCCTCAGTACACACATCAGACCAACACATTTTTTTTCCATCTTCAACATAGGAATCACTGGGGTAATGGGGTGAGGTAAAATTTATCATATGTGTGTATATATATATTGTCACGACTTCCGCCGAATCGGTACCTCTCCTTGTTCGGCGGTCGGTGACATCACCGACCTTCTAGCCATCACTGATTCATTAAAATTTTTCCATTGGTCTTGTCTTCCTTCACACCTGGTTCCAATCCTATCAATTACCTGTGTATTTAACCCTTTGTTTCCCCTCATGTCCTTGTCGGAGAATGTTTTGTTTGATGTGCGACGGGTTTTGTACCCACTTTGTTATTTGTACATTTTGGTTGTTTTGGAGTTTGGACAGCATTTATTAAATAACTCCGTTTATACCAAGTTTGTTCTCCAGTGCCTGACTTCCCTGCCACCAACACGCACCCCTTTGTGTGTGTATATATATATACACACTCACATGCAACCTGTAATAAGACTATGTAATTAAACATTTTAATATACTTGTAATATTATCTGACTCCATGACGATTTAGCAATGTGTCAACAGGACCTAACCGGAGATACAGCAATAGGCTATCAAGAAAGGTCTGAGAATTGTCTATCAAAGGAAAATAGATTTAATTACATTGTAAAATTTAACAATTCACATACAAGGCATGAAGCTTAAGTCAAAGTGTTAACAAGCATTACAATCTAGGCATGATCACAGAGGAAGAGAAGTCAAAGCCTAAAATGTCATGCCTCAAGAGTCCCTGGGGAGGAGAGAGGAAAAGTGTATCGCACCACGGCAGGTCAGGAACAAAAGAGAAAGACAATGAATCGGATACCCTTTTATAACATCTGACTTGTTTGGATTCTAAATCTGAGTAGACCCATTTGCATTACTGTAAAAGTGAATTTCCAATCAGATATCAGACCTACAGGATGTTACCACAACAGAACCTCTGCTTCAGAGAGGTGTGACAGAATGGGGATTGGAGAGAGCAACAGGCTGATATACTGAGAAGACAATAAACCATTTTGCATAGTGTTGATAAAGTGAGGTCAGGGTTTGGACCAGTCTACAAGCCCTATTTTTACCTCTTGTCGGAATTCACCTTTTATATTGCTTTTGCCGGGATGGAGCTAGAGACATTGAACTTTGACCCTGTTGCGACAATTGTCATAGTAACCTGACAGATGAATGTTCTAAATTCCTTAGCTTAAATTCAGACCTTTCACTGCTTTAATTTCTTCACATTCACAACAGTAAAAGTTAGCAGCTTGCCATAGCCTACTTGTAAATAATTTGTAAGCATTTTTTGTTAATGCTGAATAAAAAGTTACCTACTCCAAAAAATGTTCAGATATGTTCTGGAAATTCTATGAGCTGGTTAGACAAAGACATACATTTTTTTATTTGTTTATGAAGGTCCTAAGAACTAATACTATTTATTTTCAAAATAATACAATATTTTGAGTTTAATTATGTTACTGGTCCGTGCACCATGCAAATGAAATCAATATTTCTTATTTTGTTAATTCAACAGACAAGACGCGCTTAGCCTGCATTCCCCTGCCTTGATCAGTCACACACAAGGTTTATGTTTTATAGTAAGAATGAATACTGTATAATGGAATGTAACACAAATATATAAATAATACTTTCCCACACAACTCGAGTCATAAACGTGTGGAACCGCTGTCACATCACAAAATGTTGTATTTTGAAACAGAGCCCATGTCCTCATTTTTGAGCCCATGTCCTCATTCGTTTTGCTATACTGTTGAATCATTAGAATCTGCTCTTTCCGGCCATGTAAAGAAATAAATCTGAACTTTGCTTTTTTAATCCATGTTAGACACCCCAACCGCTTTTTTTGCTGAAGACAAACTACAAATCACCAGTAAGATAAGTTAAACGTATGCCTATTGACCCATGATTTATTAGCTAAATATAAGGGCCTTTAAATATTTACCTGTCAAAGTCAAGAAGAAAATACGAAATGGCAGTGGTATGACCCCAGGCTAAATGCCAAAGCAGTTCTGTGACAATAGACAAGAACAGCTCAAGGACAGAACTACATACATTTTAAATTAAGAGAATAAAAGCATTTCTATGAAGCTTTGTGATTGACGAGGACAAGTTTGATGTTGGACAACAATAGAATGTTCATGATTTAATGCGTGCCAAAGACGATAAAATGAAAGGCGACGTTTATACTGAGGGGTTGGCTGGACATTTCAATACATTATGTCAACCATGACGAGGTTGGTTGGCGGAAATAAAAGTACAGGCTTTGTTGCCGGCAATACCTTTCAGATATAAAGAAAAAGTTGGCGTAAAAATGTCTTGGTATGAAAGGTATATCATACTCGCCTTTTTAAGCCCAGCCTTTTGAATGTTGGTTTTTCTGTATACAAACACTATTGTGGTCACTACAGCCAATGGGTGTGGATACACCTTTAGAACAAAGTCCCAGATCATTAGTAAAAATATGAAAAATGCACATGGATGATATAGTTTGTGTACTGTTAACAACCTGGCATATTGATTAATTGGGATAGGGGGCAGTATTTTCACTTTTGGATGAATAGCGTGCCCAGAGTGAACTGCCTTCTACTCAGTCCCAGATGCTAATATATGCATAGTATGATTAGTATTGGATAGAAAACACTCTGAAGTTTCTAAAACTGTTTGAATGATGTCTGTGAGTATAACAGAACTCATATGGCAGGCAAAAACCTGAGAAAAAAATCCAAACAGGAAGTGGGAAATCTGAGGTTTGTAGTTTTTTAACTCAGCCCCTATCAAATTCAGTGGGATATGGGTTATGTTGCATTTCCTAAGGCTACAACTAGATGTCAATCGTCTTTAGAACGTTGTTTCAGGCTTCTCATGTGAAGGGGGGCCGGATGGGAGCTGTTTGACTAAGGGGTCTGCCAGCAGCCTCGTTCTCAGTCACGCGCATTTCACATGAGGTAGCTCTCGTTCCATTGCTTTTCTACAGACAATGGAATTCTCCGGTTGGAACATTATTGAACATTTATGATAAAACCCCCCTAAAGATTGATTCCATACTTAGTTTGACAAGCTTCTTCGACCTGTAATAAAACTTTTTGAACTTTTTGTCCGACTGGACCTGAACCCGCTTTTGGATTTGTTTACCAAACGCACTAACAAAAGAACCTATTTTGACATAAATGGACATAAATTATGGACATTATCGAACAAAACAAACATTTTTTGTGGAGCTGCAATTCCTGGGAGTGCATTCTGATGAAGATCATCAAAGGTAAGTGAATATTTATAATGCTATTATGAATAATGTTGACTGCTGTAACGAGTATTACCGAAGGTGGCTTCCCTTCCTGATCGAGTGGCGCTCGGCGGTCGTCGTCGCGGCTCTACTAGCTGCCACCGATCCCTTTTTCCTTTTCGTTTGGTTTTGACTAATTGATTTCACCTGTTTATTGTTTGGTTGTTAGGGTGGTGCTATTTAAGTTCGTTTAGCCCGTTTTTGTTAGTGCGGGCTTGTCTTTTCTGTTTTGTATGAGGTTGTTCATGTATGTTGGGGTTTTCCACAGTCTGGATTTATTTTCCAGTGTGTACTTTATTCAAGTCGGATTTTTACGCCAAATGTTTTTGACGTTACCAGTTGTTCATCTGGTTGGACATTAACCTGTTGGGGATGGGGGCGCTGTTTAGACTATTTATGCTAATTTGGCTAATTTTTTAAACGGCTTCCCACAAAATCCTTGATCGTACAATATGCATATTATTATTATTATTGGATAGAAAACAGTCTATAGTTTCTATAGGAGTTGAAATTTTGTCTCTAAGTGGAACAGAGCCCATTCTACAGCAATTTCCCTGACATGGAGTCAGATTTGAGAAATGTTGGCCACTTTTCTGAAGTCAGTTAAAAGGGCACTGTCGTTGCTATGACTATACGGACACTTCTTACGTCTTCCCCTGGATGCCTTTACGTGATGACGATTCCAACGGGGTCGATTGCGCGTTCACAGGCCCTACAAATGAAAAAAACCTTTAGCTAGCAAGTCTTTTCTTGCTGCGTAACGCGCGTGGAAGACACCGACCCTCTCCTGTTCCAAGCGTTAGTTTAGCCTGTTATATTTCTCCGGTCATCTTTTCACTCGTTATAGGAGTTACAAACATCATAAAGTAGTTAATTTAAAGCGTTTTATAGCAATTTATATCCGTTTAGTGCGATTTTGGGACATTTATTTTTGCAACGATGTGAAAAGTTGGGCACGCTTTTCAGTTCATCCCGAACGCAGTTGACATTTCCACATGGCAAGAGGACAGCTTTCCACCAAAAGACGATTTCTCCCAAGAAAGGATCCTTTGCCCAAGATACTGATGGAAGAACAGCTCAAGGTAGGACATTTTTATTATGATAAATCGTGTTTCTGTCGAAACATTTTAGTGGCTTAGGACGCCATGTTTTTTGACGTAGCTTCGCTTGGCGCAAACTGTATTGAAAAGTAAGGATAAATTAAAAAATGTAATAACGCAATTGTATTAAGAATTAAATTGTCTATCAATCCCTGTCCACCCTATATTTTTTAGTCACGTTTATGAGTATTTATGTATAAGAGTAGATCACTGTCTAAGTGGCGCAAGGACATTTTCTGACCAGCTGAGCTACATTTCACATTGTCTAACCATGATTTTGGTGGCTAAATATAAACATTTTCGATCAAACTGTATATGCATGTTGTAATGTGATGTTACAGGAGTGTCATCGGAAGAATTCTGAGAAGGTTAGTGAAAAAATTAATATCTTTTGGCGATGTTGACTTTTATCGCTCACTTTGGCTAGAATCAATGCTGGGCTGCTAATTGCTATGTGCTAAGCTAATATAACGATTTATTGTGTTTTCGCTGTAAGACACTTAGAAAATCTGAAATATTGTCTGTATTCACAGGATCTGTGTCTTTCGATTCGTGTATGCTGTGTATTTTTACGAAATGTTTGATGATTAGTAGTTAGGTAAACACGTTGCTCATTGTAATTATTCTAGTCCATTTGTGATGGTGGGTGCAATTGTAAACTATGCCATCTACCTGAAATATGCACTTTTTTCTAACAAAACCTATCCCATACCATAAATATGTTATCAGACTGTCATCTAATGAGTTTTTTTGTTGGTTAGGGGCTATAAATATCTTAGTTTAGCCGAATTGGTGATGGCTACTGGTGTTGGTGGACAAATAAAAGATGGTGGATTATGCTAATGTGTTTTTAGGTAATAGATGTACATCTTTACATATTGTGTCTTCCCTGTAAAACATTTTAAAAATCGGAAATGTTGACTGGATTCACAAGATCTGTGTCTTTCATTAGCTGTATTGGACTTTAATGTGTGAAAGTTAAATATTTTAAAAAAATATTTTTTTGAATTTCGCGGCACTGGTTTTTCAGTGGGGGGGGGGGGGTGTGCCGCTAGCGCCACGCTGATCCTAGACAGGTTAAAGAGTGGTTTTTCCCCATTACCTTTGCTCTCTGAGCCTGACTCCTTACAATTGTCCTCATTGATCGTAACAACTGTGCAATGTTGACTGCGCAATATTTATTTTGGCTGGTTTGGGCTATAAGTGCCGTTCTCAGATTATGCTTTGCTTTTTCCGTAAAGTTTTTTTGAAATCCGACACAGCGGTTGCATTAACCTCTTTGGGCTGCAGGGGCAGTATTGAGTAGCCTGGATTAAAGGTGCCCATTTCAAACGGACTCGTACTCAATTCTTGCTCGTGCAATATGCATATTATTATTACTATTGGATAGAAAACACTCTCTAGTTTCTAAAACCGTTTGAATTATATCTGTGAGTAAAACAGAACTCCTTTTGCAGCAAACTTCCTGACAGGAAGTGGAAGATCTGAAATCGATGCTCTGTTCTAGGGCCTGCCTATAAATGTCCTTGATATTTATTAGAATACATGCACTTCATACGTCTTCCACTAGATGTCGACAGGCAGTGAGAGAAGAAATGGAGTGTATAACTTGATCTGGGGTCGAATAAAACCTCTTTGTATGACCTGTCACCAGTTTCCTGTTTTCTGGAGAGCGCGAGAAGGGACCTGGTATTGCCTTCTGATAAGCTGTCGTTATAGACGACTAATATCTCCGGCTTTGATTTTATTTGATACATGTGACAATATCATCGTAAAGTATGTTTTTTCAATATAGTTTTATTAGATTATTGAAATTTTTTCGGGACGTTAGGCCTGTTGCTTTGTCTGCGTATGTTCAGGAAGGAGAGCTTCGCGCCACTTTGCTAGCTTTCCGTGCTAATTGACTGGAGAAGAGGACATTCTAAATCCAAACAACGATTGTTCTGGACAAAGGACCCCTTGTACAACATTCTGATGAAAGATCGTCAAAAGTAGGACCCATTTTATGATGCTATTTCATATATCTGTCGAACTTGTTGTACTAGTAGTTTGCGCCCAGATTTTGGGAACTCTCTCGCTATAACTAAGCTGGATGTCGTAATGAAGTTATTTTTAGAATTCTAACACGGCGATTGCATTAACCTTTCAGGAGCCTCTACCCCGGATCCGGGAGCACCCCCCACCCCCCCCACACTGATTAGCATCGCTAGCATAGCGTCACAATTAAATAGTAGCATCTAAATATCATTAAATCACAAGTCCAAGACACCTAATGAAAGATACAGATCCTGTGAATAAAGCCACCATTTCAGATTTTTAAAATGTTTTTCAGGGAAGACACAATATGTAAATCTATTAGCTAAACACGTTTGCAAAAATCACCATTTTCCTTTGTCCACCATTTTCTCTCAACACCAGTAGCTATCACCAATTCGGCTAAACTAAGATATTGATAGCCACTAACCAAGAAAAAACCTCATCAGATGACAGTCTGATAACATATTTATGGTATAGGATAGGTTTTGTTAGAAAAATGTGCGTATTTCAGGTATAAATCATAGTTTGCCATTGCAGCCAGCATCACAAATCTCACCAAAGCTCCTAGAATTACTACAGACAGCAACGTGTATTACCAATTTACTCATCATAAAACATTTCTTAAAAATACACAGCACATAGCAATGAAAGACACAGATCTTGTGAATTCAGACAACATTTCAGATTTTCTAAGTGTTTTACGGCGAAAACACAATAAATCGTTATATTAGCATACCACATACGCAAACGTTACCAGAGCATTGATTCTAGCCAAAGAGAGCGATAACGTAATCATCGCCAAAATATATTAATTTTTTCACTAACCCTCTCAGAATTCTTCAGATGACACTCCTGTAACATCATATTACAACATACATAGAGTTTTCGAAAATGTGCATATTTAGCCACCAAAATCATGGTTAGACAATGACAAAAGTAGCTCAGCTGGTCAGAAAATGTCCTGCACCATATTAGACAGTGATCTAGTCTTATACATAAATACTCATAAACTTGAGTAAAAAATACAGGGTGGACAGCGATTGATAGACAATTTAATTCTTAATACAATCGCGGAATTACATTTTTTAAATTATCCTTACTTTTCAATACAGGTTGCGCCAAGTGAAGCTATAGCAAACAAGATGACGGCATAAAGGTTTAACATTTATCGACAGAAACACGATTTATCATCATAAATTGTTCTTACTATGAGCTGTTCTCCCATCAGAATCTTGGACAATGAATCCTTTCTTGGGTCTAATCTTCTTTTGGTCGAAAGATGTCCATTGTCCGTCGAAATGCCCACTAACGTACGACCGGGACCCCGAAACGTGCCCGGAGCTTCAAAGTCTATTACAAAGCAATGCCTCAAAATCGCACTAAACGGATATAAATTGCTATAAAACGGTTTAAATTAACTACATTATGATGTTTCTAACACCTATAACAAGTAAAAAGATGACCGACGCTATATTTCTGGCTAAACCAAGGCTTGGAAAAAGGCCAGTCAGATATCCTTCTTGCGTTGAGCGCAGTGTCCAAAGGAACTCTACTTCCGGTATTTGGTGATTTATAGAGCCAATGATTGCGCAATCGACTCCATTCAAATTGTCACCACTTACTGACATCTAGAGGAAGGCGTGGGCAGTGTTTGTATCTCATAGGATTAACAGAGACTTTTAAAACTGATCTGGAACCAGAGGCCAAGATGTCTAAATCTCACACACTGGGAGGAAAAGTGCTGTAGAATGAGTTCTGTTTCACTCAGAGACATAATTCAAACGGCTATAGAAACTAGAGAGTGTTTTCTATCCAATAATAACAATAATATGCATATTGTACGAGCAAGAATTGAGTACTAGGCAGTTTAATCTGTAGAGACAATTATTCTATGGTCCCGTGTGGCTCAGTTGGTAGAGCATGGCGCTTGCAACGCCAGGGTTGTGGGTTCAATTCCCACGGGGGGACCAGGGTTCAATTCCCACGGGGGGACCAGGATGAATATGTATGAACTTTCCAATTTGTAAGTCGCTCTGGATAAGAGCGTCTGCTAAATGACTTAAATGTAAATGTAAATGTAATGCTAATTTGAAACAGCACCCCCTATAGTTGCAAGAAGTTAAGAACTAGTTTATCTATCATTTCCTAGACAACATGTATTTTTTAGTAACGTTTATGTATAGTTATTTGGTCAGAATAGTTGAGTGTCGTAAAAATATCCGCACATTCTGGGACAAAGATGCTACGTTAGCACAATGTATAACCACTGATTTCAGCTCTAAATATGCACATTTTCGAACAAAACATAAGTGTATGTATAACCTGATGTTATAGGACTGTCATCTGATGAAGCTTATCAAGGTTAGTCAAAAATGATATCTTTTGCTGGTTTGTTACGATCGCTAACATTTGCTTCTGGTAAATGGCTTGTGTTTCTGGCTATTGTGGTAAGGTAATATAATGCTGTATTGTGTTTTCGCTGTAAAACACTTACGAAATCGGAAATATTGGCGGGAATCACAAGATGCCTGTCTTTCATTTGCTGTACACCATGTATTTTTCAGAAATGTTTTATGATGAGTATTTAGGTATTTGACGTTGGTGTCAGTAATTACTCTGGCTGCTTCGGTGCTATTTCTGACGGTAGCTGTGATGGTAGCTGCAATGTAAAACTGATTTATACCTCAAATATGCACATTTTTCGAACAAAACATAGATTTATTGAATAACATGTTATAAGACTGTCATCTGATGAAGTTGTTTCTTGGTTAGTTTGGTTGGTTCTTGGTTAGTTAGGTTGGTTTTGTGCATGCTACCTGTGCTGTGAAAAATGTTTGTCCTTTTTTGTATTTGGTGGTGAGCTAACATAAATATACGTGGTGTTTTCACTGTAAAACATTTTAAAAATCGGACATGTTGGCTGGATTCACAAGATGTTTATCTTTCATATGCTGTATTGTGTTCAAGTCCGGGCTCTGGCTGGGCCACTCAAGGACATTCAGAGACTTGTCCCGAAGCCACTCCTGCGCCATCTTGGCTGTGTGCTTAGGGTCATTGTCCTGTTGGAAGGTGAACCTTCGCCCCAGTCTGAGGTCCTGTGCAGGTTTTCATCAAGGATCTCGCTGTACTTTGCTCCGTTCATCTTTGCCTTCATTCTGACTAGTCTCACAGTCCCTGCTGCTGAAAAACATCCCCACAACGTGATGCTGCCACCACCATGCTTCACCGTAGGTATGGTGCCAGGTTTCCCCCAGATGTGACGCTTGTCATTCAGGCTAAAGTGGTCAATCTTGGTTTAATCAGACCAGAGTGCTCAGTTGCTGATGCGCAGACAGGAATAAAGGTTTTAGGTCACCTCCCTGACCAAGGGCATTTTCATTCTCCCCCGAATGCTCAGTTTGGCCGGGCGGCCAGCTGTAGGAAAAGTATTGGTGGTTCTCACCTTCTTTCATTCAAGAATGATAGAGGCCACTTCATTGCTGCAGAAATGTTTTGTTACACTTCCCCAGATCTGTGCCTCGACACAATACTGTCTCGGAGCTCTACAGATAATTCCTTCGACTTCATGGCTTGGTTTTTGCTCTGCCATGCACTTCAAATTGTGGGACCTTACATAGACAAGTGTGTGCCTTTCCAAATCATGTCCAATCAATTGAATTTTACACAGGTGGGCTCCAATCATGTTTTAGCAACATCTCATGGATGATCAATGGAAACAGGATGCACCTGAACTAAATTAAGACGTATAGCAAAGGGTCTGAATGCTTATTGTAAATAAGGTATTAGTTATTTTTATTCAATTTGCTAAACTATATTTTATTTAATCAATTTTAGAATAAGGCTGTGACGTGGAAAAGGGCAAGGGGTCTGAATGCACTGTATACAATTCTTAACATTCTCTGGTCGGATGAAACCAAGATTGAACTCTTTGGCCTAAATGCCAAGCATCACATCTGGCGGAAACCTGGCACCATCCCTATGTTGAGGTTTCCTATGGACGTGATGCTTGGCGTTCAGGCAAAATACTTCAATCTTGGTTTCATCCGACCAGAGAATCTTGTTTCTCATGTTCTGAGTCCTTTAGGTGCCTTTTGGAAATTTCCTTTTGAAGATTTCCAAGTGGGCTGTCATGTGCCTTTTTTTGAGGAGTGGCATCGGACTGGCCACTACCATAAAGTGCTGATTGGTGGAATACTGTGGAGATGGTGGTCCTTTTGGAAGGTTCTCCCATCTTCAGAGGAACTCTGGAGTTCTGTCAGTGACCATAAGATTCTTGGTCACCTCCCTGACCCTTCCCCCCAATTGCTCAGTTTGCCCTGGCGGCCAGCTCTAGGACGAATCTTTGTGGTTCCAAACTTCTTCCATTTAAGAATAATGGAGGCCACTGTGTACCTGGGGATCTTCAATGCTGCAGACATTTTATTTGTATCCTTCCCCAAATCTGTGCCTCGACATAATCCTGTCTCGGCGCTCTACGGACAATTCCTTATGGCTTGGTTTTTGCTCTGACATGCACTGTCAACTGTATGATCTCACATGTGACTCGTTTCAGGAAAGTAGGCGTTTGTAGCTAGTCCCGACTTCACAGCAGAGGCATTTGAATGTTATTTTATTTTGGGGGGCAGAAATGCCTTCTGGAACATTTGAACTGTCATGCCCATTAATAACAAACGTGCATGCCATGTGTAAATACTAATAGAGTTAATTACGAGCCTAGTTGGATTAGCCACAGAAAAACACAAGAACCTTCCCGCTAGCCATGAGTGCCTGAGATAATGAATGGGCTGGACATGCCGAGAGGAGTTTCGGATTTGTCTGCAGTGTAGCATCTTGTGTCTATAAAATTAGCTGCTCGTTATGTGTAGATAATCCTTTCTACTGCAGTTTTTTTGAAAGACATAACATTAGCCATGGAGAACTGCAAATGTGCTGCTACTGCTCTCAACCAGAGTGACTTGACACAACGGGCCAAGCAATCTGTACAAACAAAACGTAAACGACATAGGATATCTTATTTAATGAAAGGGGTTGCAGTCTACCATGAAGCGTTCATCCATGTATATGGGTAAGAGTCTAGCTACAGTTTAAGATATTGTACATTTCAAATTTTGGCATCAAGTTGTTTTCATTGGAAATTAAAGCTTACTGTTAGCTAGCTAGCTGATGTTAGGTGTATGATCTGTGTAGTAATATCTCAAAACCATTTGCATTGCTAGTTATAAGCTAATGTTAACCTGTTGGGGATGGGGGCGCTGTTTAGACTATTTATGCTAATTTGGCTAATTTTTTAAACGGCTTCCCACAAAATCCTTGATCGTACAATATGCATATTATTATTATTATTGGATAGAAAACAGTCTATAGTTTCTATAGGAGTTGAAATTTTGTCTCTAAGTGGAACAGAGCCCATTCTACAGCAATTTCCCTGACATGGAGTCAGATTTGAGAAATGTTGGCCACTCTTCTGAAGTCAGTTAAAAGGGCACTGTCGTTGCTATGACTATACGGACACTTCTTACGTCTTCCCCTGGATGCCTTTACGTGATGACGATTCCAACGGGGTCGATTGCGCGTTCACAGGCCCTACAAATGAAAAAACCCTGAAGCTAGTCATTCTTTGGGAGCTGCGTCATGAGCCTAGAGGACACCGGCGCGCACCTGTTCCAAGCGTTAGTTTAGCCTGTTATATTTCTCCGGTCATCTTTTCACTCGTTATAGGAGTTAAAAACATCATAAGGTAGTTAATTTAAAGCGTTTTATAGCAATTTATATCCGTTTAGTGCGATTTTGGGACATTTATTTTTGCAACGATGTGAAAAGTTGGGCACGCTTTTCAGTTCATCCCGAACGCAGTTGACATTTCCACATGGCAAGAGGACAGCTTTCCACCAAAAGACGATTTCTCCCAAGAAAGGATCCTTTGCCCAAGATACTGATGGAAGAACAGCTCAAGGTAGGACATTTTTATTATGATAAATCGTGTTTCTGTCGAAACATTTTAGTGGCTTAGGACGCCATGTTTTTTGACGTAGCTTCGCTTGGCGCAAACTGTATTGAAAAGTAAGGATAAATTAAAAAATGTAATAACGCAATTGTATTAAGAATTAAATTGTCTATCAATCCCTGTCCACCCTATATTTTTTAGTCACGTTTATGAGTATTTATGTATAAGAGTAGATCACTGTCTAAGTGGCGCAAGGACTTTTTCTTTACCAGCTTGTCTACATTTCACATTGTCTAACCATGATTTTGGTGGCTAAATATAAACATTTTCGATCAAACTGTATATGCATGTTGTAATGTGATGTTACAGGAGTGTCATCGGAAGAATTCTGAGAAGGTTAGTGAAAAAATTAATATCTTTTGGCGATGTTGACTTTTATCGCTCACTTTGGCTAGAATCAATGCTGGGCTGCTAATTGCTATGTGCTAAGCTAATATAACGATTTATTGTGTTTTCGCTGTAAGACACTTAGAAAATCTGAAATATTGTCTGTATTCACAGGATCTGTGTCTTTCGATTCGTGTATGCTGTGTATTTTTACGAAATGTTTGATGATTAGTAAGTAGGTAAACACGTTGCTCATTGTAATTATTCTAGTCCATTTGTGATGGTGGGTGCAATTGTAAACTATGCCATCTACCTGAAATATGCACTTTTTTCTAACAAAACCTATCCCATACCATAAATATGTTATCAGACTGTCATCTAATGAGTTTTTTTGTTGGTTAGGGGCTATAAATATCTTAGTTTAGCCGAATTGGTGATGGCTACTGGTGTTGGTGGACAAATAAAAGATGGTGGATTATGCTAATGTGTTTTTAGGTAATAGATGTACATCTTTACATATTGTGTCTTCCCTGTAAAACATTTTAAAAATCGGAAATGTTGACTGGATTCACAAGATCTGTGTCTTTCATTAGCTGTATTGGACTTTAATGTGTGAAAGTTAAATATTTAAAAAAAAAATTTTTTTTGAATTTCGCGGCACTGGTTTTTCAGTGGGGGGGGGGGGGGGTGTGCCGCTAGCGCCACGCTGATCCTAGACAGGTTAACTAGCTAACATTGAACCTATTTGGTTAACTTTAGCTAGCTATGACAATTGGTTTGTATTGCTAGTACTCTATGGATTGGGATTATATTTCATTGTTTAGCTAGCCAATGTCAAGAGTGTGAGAAGTTGTCAAAGGCAAAAGGTGGCTACTTTGAAGAATCTCAAATATATTTTTCTTTGTTTACCACTTTTTTGGTTACTAAATTATTCCATATGTTATTTCATAGTTGTGATGTCTTCACTTCTATTCTATAATGTAGAAAATAGCAAAAATAAAGAAAAACCCTGGAATGATTAGGGGTGTCCAAACATTTGACTGGTACTGTATATAAATATGGGAAGCAGGTAAATGCCTTTCACTGAGCTGTGTAAAGACTGACAGGGGTGAGACAATTCATTTAGATTTATATCTTATTTTGATTGCAGGGGCACCATCCTTCCTATGCAGCCAGGTCCCATCTACTTTTTAACTTCTCAAGTGTGGCTTGTTTGGTGTCTTCTGTGAAGGAATACCACGACAAGTCAACTACTTGATTGATGAAGGCATGTCAACAAGCAAAGACAGCAGCGCAGTCATCAACTACATGCACCATTTCTTCACCCACTACAGAGTTGGGGAAACACATGTGGACCTGAATTGTGATAACTGCAGTGGCCAGAACAAGTTTGTGCTCTGGTATTGTGCCTGGCAGACCATGCACAAGCTCCACCACAGTCTTGACCTTCACTTCCTGCTCACATGCCACACCAAGTTCACCACCAAGTTCACCACCGACTTGACTCGGCCTCATTAACTTCTTGTCACTATGGGGGCGCTATTTCCACTTTGTAAAAAATCGTGCCCAAATTAAACTGCCTCGTACTCTATTCTAGATCGTACAATATGCATATTATTATTACTATTGGATAGAAAACACTCTCAAGTTTCTAAAACCGTTTGAATTATATCTGTGAGTAAAACAGAACTCATTTTGCAGCAAACTTCCTGACAGGAAGTGAAAAATCTGAAATCGATGCTCTGTTCCAGGGCCTTCTTATTCAATTGTAACTGTTCTTACCTAGCTGGCTACTGTTTGTAATGATTTGTCTAGTGGGCTATGGTCTCAAGTAATCTTAAGGTATGCTTTCGCCGTAAAGCATTTTTTAAATCTGACACCGTGGTTGGATTCACAAGAAGTTCATCTTTAAACCTATGTAAAATGTTTTGTTTTCTGAATTTTTATAATGAGTATTTCTGTATTTGAATTTGGCGCCCAGCAGTTTCACTGGCTGTTGAAGAGGTGGGACGCTAACGTCTCACGTACCCAAGAGAGGTTAAGCAGTGCTTCAGGAGGACCAGAGTGAACACTTTGGCCGAGATTGCTGGTGTTGTGAAGGACAGCACTGTGACGGGTCAACATCCCACAGCTAGTTGGACTGGAGGATGGTACGGTGCTGGTGGAAAGCTATGGCTGGCAACAACACCTGACTCCGTACTTCAGGCCACTGCCACAGTTAAAGCAGTACCAGCACTTCAGATGAATATCATATTCATTGCATTGTAGGAGGTTATTCTTATCTAAATTTGGGAGGTGAATTGATGTTCTGCAAGGTTATGTCTTCTGATTTTTTATTAAAAAGAAATAAATAATTTCCTGTTTTACAGATTCGATGATCTGGAGACTGGTGTTGTTGCCAATGAGCATTTAGACTCAGTCGGGACCAGGTTTCAGCTGCTGTGCAATGCTGACATCCTTCCTCCCATAGATGGTCTGACTGTACAAAGCTAGACAAAATTATATTTTGAGAAGATCAAGGAGTTTTGTAACAAAGAGGCTATAGACATCACATGCCATGCACCAAAGTCAAGGTCAGGACAGAAACAGGCTCTCCGAATATTCGCTAAATTCATGTGTGGTTCAGATGGACCAGTTCATCACTGGAGGTGAGTTCCCAGTCATCAGCACTATCTGCAGTGCCTCTATTCACAAGACTCTCTCCTAACACACATACTGCTAAAAAAAAAAATTATCCTGCTGCTCAGCCACGTTACCCCTGTCATGGTTCCTCCTGGCACCAGAGGCCGGCAGAGACCGCCCAAGAGACCTTTATTGGACTCATGTGTCTTATTTCATGACTGTGTCCCTGTTAAAATAAGTGTGTATTCTATGATACTTTGCAGAAGCTTGAATTGTTTACCGTGTGTGTTCGTTTCCTGAATGAGTTTGAGACTTAGTGTTTGTTGTTTTTTCAAGTGTACTGTGATCCTGCGGACACCGTCTCTCAGTAAAGTATGTTTATCCTTAACCACTGATTCCTCATCTGATATCTTCTCTGCACCTGGGTCCAACCTTACCACATCACAGCAAGCTTCTGCCACAACATGGACCCAACAGAGATCACTCAGATTGGGATGTGGTAGCCCACCAAGGAGCACTGTTAGGACGGCAGCAAGAACACCTCTCCCAAATTGCCGGGACCCTTCGGGCACTTGCCGAGTCCCTCCAACCACGGCATGCCCCCAACCCAGGAGGAGCCAATACCCAGGTCTCATCTCCCAGAGCTACAGAGGTCATCGTGGTTCTTCCAGGGAACCTGCAACCCTAACCCAAGATCACAGCCCCCGACCGGTACGACGGCCACCCGTGAGGATGCAAGGGGTTACTCACCAGTGTTCTCTGGTGTTCGAGCTACAGTCCTCCTCGTTCCACACCGATCAGGCCATGATCGATTACATCATCTCTCTACTCTCGGGCAAGGCCCTGGCATGGGCAATGGCGGTGTGGGAACAGCAGCCACCAACTTTCAGATCCGTAGTGGCCTTCACTGCTGAGCTACAATGAGTCTTCAACCACCCAGTCGGAGGACTAGAAGGGGCCAGCCAACTCTTCAACCTTTGCCAAGGGGCCAGACCAGTGGCTGATTTTGCAAATGAGTTCCGCATCCTCGCAGCTGAGAGTGGGTGGAATACGGAGGCACTGGTTACCGCTTTACACCAGGGTCTGTCTGACTCCATCAAAGATGAACTGGCTGCTCGGGAACTAGGAGAGGACCTCGAGTCCCAGGATTGACAACCACATCCGGGAAAGGGTAAGACAGCACGCTTTTGACTCCAGCATTCAGTTTCCTGAGCACCTCAAGACCACTGTGCCCAGCATGGAGGATCCCATGCAGCTGGGTTGCACACGTCTGAGCGTGACAGGTGAATGCGTCAAGGCTGCTGCTTCTACGGCGGCGGTCTCAGCCATCTCAATGCTACTGGCCCAGAGCTGACGGGAAATGCCAAGGCTTGCCAGGACAGGGGGAGACCCTGACGAGCTGTTCAGTTACCTCCCGGCTACCCAGTCACCGTCTGTTACTACCCGCAACCCTCCACTGAGACAACCGTCAGCACCAGATTCAAGCCTTTGTGGACTTCGGGGCCACTGATTATATCATTGATCAAGACTTCGCCAGAGTTACAGATCCCCTGCTTGAAATGTCCCATCCATTTGCAGATTCAAGCCCTCAATGGATGCCCCATTGACTTCGGTCAGGTGGAATATCAGATCAAGCCCATTCTACTCTTTGTTGTCTGTTGATCACTGCTCCCCAACAAATACTTATCCTACAGTACCCCTGGCTAGCACAACATAACCCACCAGTTTCCTGGTCCATGGGAAACTTACTAGACTGGGGTAAGGACTGCCAGACTAAATGTATAAGACCTCCACCAAGAGTCTCGCTATGTCCTCCTGCATCCCTTAAAGACTTCAACATTTGACCTCCGTGAGGCCTTCAGTAAGAGGCAGGCCACCACCCTTACTACTGTGTCATAGAAATCCTGCCCGGCGCCACACCTCCCCGGGGTCGTCTGTACTACCGTTCGACAACTGAAGTAGCAGTCATGGACAATTACATGCGGGGGTCACTGGAGGCAGGTTTCATTCACCCCTCTACATCCCCTGATGGTGCCGGCTTCTTCTTCATGGCTAAGAAGGATGGAGGCATGCGTCCCTGCATTGACTACTGAGGGCTGAACCAAATTACGAATAAGAATCGTTACCCTATACCCCTGATGTCCTCCGCATTGGAGTTGGTCCAAGAGGCCCAATTCTTCACCAAACTGGACCTCCACAATGTTTACAATATGGTGAATATCGGGGAGGGAGATGAGTGGAAGACTGCCTTTAACACCCCTAGTGGCCACTTAGTATTTAGTCATGTCCTTCAGATTATCGAACTCACCGGCAGTCTTTCAAGCATTGGTCAATGACACCCTGAGGGATATTTTGAATTGGTTTGTCTTTGTTTACCTTGGCGACATCTTGATCTTCTCCAAGACCCTTCTGGAACACATACTGCATGTGTGCCAAGTCCTGAGACGCCTCCTGCAGAGTCAACTATATGTCAAGATAGAGAAGTGTGAGATCCACCTGTCCCAGGATTCCTTCCTGGGTTACATTATCTCTACCGCAGTCATCCAAATGGACTCTGTTAAGATTGAGGTGGTCACCGACTGGCCCCGTCCCGACTCACTCAAGCACATCCAGCAGTTCCTTGGATTTGCACATTTTTACAGGTGTTTTATATTAAACTTTGGTGCGGTAGCAGCGCCTCTCACGGTCCTAACCCGCAAGTCCCAGAATCGTTTTTGCTGGACCCCCGAAGCTGACAGGGCATCCATGAAGCTCAAAGGACGTTTCACCTCTGGACCCATCCGCTTTCATCCTGATCCGACTCGTTCCTTTGTGGTGGAGATGGATGCCTCGGACACCGGAGCAGGGGTGGTCCTTTCACAGCGGAACGAGGAGGACAAGAAACTGCACCCATGCACCTTTCTCTCTAGGCAGTTCTCGCCAGTGGAACACAACTACGATGTAGGCAGCCGGAAGCTCTTGGCAGTTAAGTGGGCTCTTGAGGGGTGGAGACACTAGTTGGAGGGGGCACCTCACCCTTTCGTGATCTGGACGGACCATAAGTACTTGGTCTCCATTCAAGAAGCCAAGAGGTTGAACACTCGCTAGGCTAGGTGGGCTCTGTTTAAGGTTGGATTTCACACTAGCCTATCGCCCGGGATCCAAAGAATCAGAAGGCAGACGCCCAGTCCCGACAACACGATGTCTCTAACGAGGAGAGGGACCCTTAGCCCATCATCCCTAGCTCACAGCTAGCTAGCTGCAATTAAGTGGCTAACACCTCTGTCCCGAAGCAAGCACCAGTTAGCCTCGAGCTAGGCCCATCTCCCGGCTAGCCGAAGAGGTATACCCGCTAATTTGTGGGCTACAATACTGCTTTTACCAATTGGCCTGGACCCTTTATTGCTCATATGGAGCCCCGCAGATCCATCACGACTGGTCTGCCAACGTAATCGTCCGATGTGGTTTCAACAGGCTTTTCCATTGCGTTGTCACCGAAGACCAATCTGCTAGCCCCGGCCCGCAAGCTTTCTGCATGCCGTGCCTCCCGCTCGCCTATCATAGTAGCGACTACCGAATGGCTCCAGGACTCACCTATTGCTGCTCATTGGACCCTATGATCACTCGGCTACACATGCCTCTCTCTGTCAGTATGCCTTGTCTTCTGCTGAGCTGGACATGCCTTACATAGCTCTTTTGTCACACCCCACACATGGGGAGACCTCACCTGGCTTAGCTGGTGTCTCCAGAGATGCAAGCTCTCATCGTCACTCAATGCCTAGGTTTACCCCCACTGTACTCACATCCTACCATACCCTTGTCTGTACATTATGCCCTGAATCTAATCTACCATGCCCAGAAATCTGCCCCTGTTATTCCCTGTTCCCAACGCACTAAACTACCAGTTCTTATAGTCTTTAGCCGTACCCTTAACCTACTCCTCCTCTGTTCCTCAGGTGATGTAGAGGTTAACCCAGGCCCTGTAGCCCACAGCATCACACCTATTCTCCAGGTGCTCTCATTTGTTGACTTCTGTAACCGTAAAAGCCTTGGTTTCATGCATGTTAACATCAGAAGCCTCACAAAATGTATTTTATTCACTGTTTTAGCACACTCCACCAACCCTGATGTCCTATCCATGTATGAATCCTGGCTCAGGATAAATCTACAATAATCAAGAATTTCGATAAGCATTTTTCTACGGCTGGCCATGCTTTCCACCTGGCTACGCCTACCCGGCTAGCAGCTCTACACCCACCGCAGCAACTTGCCCAAGCACTCCCCCGCTTGTACTTCACCCAATTCCAGATAGCTGATGTTCTGAAAGAGCTGCAAATTCTGGATCCCTACAAATCAGCTGGCGTAGACAATCTGGACCCTCTCTAAAATGATCCTCTGAAATTGTTGCAACCCCTATTTCTAGCCTCTTCAACCATTCTTTCGTATCATCTCAGATCCCTAAAGATTGGAAAGCTGCCACAGTCATCCCCCTCTTCAAAGGGGGAGACACTCTATACCCAAACTGTTAGACCTATATCCA
Source organism: Salvelinus fontinalis (assembly GCF_029448725.1). Taxonomy (NCBI): domain Eukaryota; kingdom Metazoa; phylum Chordata; class Actinopteri; order Salmoniformes; family Salmonidae; genus Salvelinus; species Salvelinus fontinalis. Next base: position 2,572,594 of record NC_074682.1, on the reverse strand, counting down.
TCCTGCCCTGCCTTTATAAAGTCTTCGAAAGCCAAGTTAACAAGCAGATCACCGACCATTTTGAATCCCACTGTCGTGTCTTTGGCTATGCCAGATTAATTGCTATGACATGCTATTCTATAAAATAATTTCTCCGTAATTAATATTACCTGATTGAACTAATCATGTAAATGTAATTAACTAAAGAGGGACACCACGAAAGAATATTTATAGAGCTGTTATCTTTCGAATAAACTCTTAAATATTTAGTAATATTTTACATCCATAGCAGTCACATTAATCTTCATTTTATTCAGTCTCATCTGAAAGTGGTAAATCCTTGGTTATCTGCAAGAATCCTGGCTAACAAGTTGAATCAGCAATACAAAATTGGGTTTAATTATTTATTTACTAAATACCTAACTAATCACACAGAATCACTCATACACAATTAAATCATAACTTGATTACAAAGTGCCGTCATAAAGGAAAACGTCCCTAGCGGGCAGAATAGATATGACAGCTTGTTACACAAAGAAAAGGGGCGGGATTTTAGTGAAAGAGCGGGAGACTGGAACATAGGCGAAGCTGTACATTCGTAAATACAGTATCTTATGCATTCTAAATTACCGCCCATTTAGAAAAGGAAAATGCAATAAATATTTACTCTGAGCTGTGCTTCAGTAGGTTTGTGGTAGATGGAAGACCGTCTTGCCAAACCGAGTCCTCTGTCCTTTGAAGAATGTCTCTGGTGGTCACTGGATACGTTGGAGTAACGTCGATGTGTAGTAGACGGGATACTCTGACTGTCCTTCCTAACCTGCATTTGTAGCAGCTGTTGCTAACTCAACGGCTAGGAGGTATCACTTCTGTAGTGAATACGAGTTCAAAGTTCATACCATTTGAAACCAAAGTCCATGCTGATGTTGGCTTGTGCTTTAGTTATTATCTGAACCATTCTGACATCGGATCGTCATCCGGATGTACCCGGAACAGGAAGTTATATTTTTTTTATAGTGGAGGGAGAGGGGTGTGTCTGAAAAGTTTGTAACCCATGTCTCTTCACAGGGGCGGGCCACTGGTTGAGCAGAGGCCAAACTTATGAAAACCCAAATCTCTCATTTGGAAGCTAAAATTACATTTCATCTATTCACAAATAATTTCATATTCAAACATTTGAATTAAACAACAATTCCATGTGAATCCGATACCTCTGACGTTTAGACTTTCCACAGTAGAGTTTGTCATTCTATCATTGATGAGAATGTGTCAGAGGGCAACCGAACTGACATAATATACCTTAAGTACCACCGCATATGTTCAGTTGGTCGGATTACCAGAATATAGTTCATTTCCCCCCAACTTCTGATGTTCCCAGAATCTCTATGTTAACCAATGGGTTTTCTTATGTCACATCAGTTATAGTAGGGAGAGGGAAAAAGGGGGAAAGAGGTATTTATGACTGTCATAAACCTACCCCCAGGCCAACGTCATGACACCACCGTACCTTCTCAACTACACAATCTGGTTTCCGAACTGGTCATGGGTGCACCTCAGCCACGCTCAAGGTCCTAAAGGATATCATAACCGCCGTAGATGAAAGACAGTAATGTGCAGCCGTCTTCTTCGACCTGGCCAAGGCTTTCGGCTCTGTCAATTACTGCATTCTTATCAGCAGACTCAATAGCCATGGTTTCTCAAATGACTGCCTCGCCTGGTTCACCAACTACTTCTCCGATAGGGTTCAGTGTGTCAATTCGGAGTGTCTGTTGTCCGGACCTCTGACAGTCTATGGTGGTGAAACAGGGTTCAATACTCGGACCTACTCTCTTCTCTGTATATATCAATGATATCGCTCTTGCTGATGGTGATTCTCTGATCCACCTCTACGCAGACGACGTAGAGGTGGATCAGAGAATCACCATCAGCAAGAGCGATATCATTGATATATACAGAGAAGAGAGTAGGTCCGAGTATTGAACCCTCATGGCTTGGTTTTTGCTCTGCCATGCACTTCAAATTGTGGGACCTTACATAGACAGGTGTGTGCCTTTCCAAATCATGTCCAATCAATTGAATTTTACACAGGTGGGCTCCAATCAAGTTTTAGCAATATCTCATGGATGATCAATGGAAACAGGATGCACCTGAACTAGCTTAAGACGTATAGCAAAGGGTCTGAATGCTTATGTAAATGAGGTATTATTATCTTTTTAAGTGGGAGAACTTGCACAATTGGTGGCTGACTAAATACTTTTTTGCCCCACTGTACACTCAATTAGTATTTGGTAGCTTTACCTTTAAATTGTTTAACTTGGGTCAAACGCTTCCCATAATAAGTTGGGTGAATTTTGGCCCATTCCTCCTGACCTCATGATGCTATCTATTTTCTGAAGTGCACCAGACCCTCCTGCAGCAAGTTCGATCTTTGTCCCCATGTGCAGATGCAAACCGTAGTCTGGATTTTTTATGGCGGATTTGGAGCAGTGGCATCTTCCTTGGTGACATCTACAAAGTAATGTACTAACCGACTTGCCAAAACTATAGTTTGTTAACAAGAAATTTGTGGAGTGATTGAAAAAACTGTTTTAATGACCAACCTAAGTGTATGTAAACTTCTGACTTCAACTGTGTTTCACTGGTCATCCCCAAAGCCAACGCCTACTTTTGCCGCCTTTCCTTACAGTTCTCTGCTGTATGATGACTGAATGACTGAAAGGAATTGCAAAAATCACTGAAGCTGGAGACTTATCTCCCTCACGAACTTTAAGCATCAGCTCTCAGAGCACCAGCACCTGTACACAGCCCATCTGTAAATAACACAACCAACTACCTCATCCCCATATTGTTTTTATTTTGTTGTTGCTATTTTGCACCCCAGTATCTCTACTTGCACATCCATCCCTGCAGGGTTAATGCTAAATTGTAATTATTTTGCCACTATGGCCTATTTATTGCCTTTAACTCCCTAACCTTACTACATTTGCACACACTGTACATAGATTTTTCTACTGTGTTTTTGACTGTTTGTTTATCCCATGTGTAATTCTTGTTTTTGTTGCACTGCTTTGCTTTATCTTGGCCAGGTCGCAGTTGTAAATAAGAACTTGTTCTCAACTGGCATACCTGGTTAAATAAAGGTGAATTATTAATTTTTTTAAACACAATGGCCCCTGTGATATGGCGTATTGGTCCGACAAGCCCAGACCCGAGAACCTTACCCTGGCGGGGGACCCAGTAACAGGCTTTACGTTCCACAATCAGCCTGTTCCCGAGTACCACAATGGGGACTCTCCTCTAAATTAACTGGGCATCCAGGTGTTAATCGGCCAGGAGTTCCTGAGGCGGGGTTATTCTGTGTAGATTGATGTGGAAAACACTTATTTAATACATTTTAAAACAGGGCTGTAACGTCACCAAATGTGGAAAAAGGGAAGGGACCTGAATACTTTCCCTATTAACTGTATCTACCTGTCACGCCCTGGCCTTAGTATTCTTTGTTTTCTTTATTATTTTAGTTAGGTCAGGGTGTGACATGGGGAATGTTTGTGTTTTGTTGGTTTTGGGTGTTTCGCAGCTTTAGGAAAATAAGCCATCTCCTTTTTATTGATGAAGAAGGCACACGAAACAAAAACACTTAAACACTAAACAAAACAAGAAAACGATCGTGAAGCTAAACAACGATGTGCACACACTGGCTACAAACGTATCACATAGACAACTACTCACAACAAATGAAAGCCTATGGCTACCCTAAATAAGGCTCCCAATCAGAGACAACCGAAATCAGCTGTCTCTAATTGGGAACTCATTCAGGTAACCATAGACTCTCCTAGACAACTAAACATACATAGACAACGCTAGACACATGTACTCAACACAAACCCATATACTACACCCAACAACCCCTTTACCATAGAAACACCCAAAACCAACAAAACACAAACATTCCCCATGTCACACCCTGACCTAACTAAAATAATAAAGAAAACAAAGAATACTAAGGCCAGGGCGTGACACTACCTCATACTCCTACATTGATCTCTTAATTCTTGTATAGTGCATTTTATTCCTCGACTATTTTTATTTTTGAAATCTGCATTATTGGGAAGGGGTCGTAAGCAAGCATTTCACAGTAAACTCTACACCTGTTGCATTCGGTGCATGTGACAAATACAATTTTATATTTTTTTATATTTTTTATAATTGACAACTTATTATGTACATTATTGGACCCTCTACAGATTTCAAAACAGTGGGGGAATCGATATTTATGGTATTGGCAGTGGACGAGTTTACCACAGTGGGCTAACAGTAACAGAGCTAACAATGGAATTCAACTTTATGGGAACATGGTTATCTGTAGCAGTACGATGAAATCACTGAAATAGTGGGAATGGGAAGAATTACCTGAGCAAGGATTGGGCTGTTGAGCTAATGTTATGAGCCTCCTCGCTGTTGGCTGAGAACTTTTTTCTCCTTTCCTATTTGGATGAAATCCATCACTCTTGTAAAACTGGAGCCTCTACCAAAAGTGGCAAAAATGTTCAATAAATTCAAAATCCATCGAGGGAACGGTAGAATTTAAGCCAGTAGTGTAGACAGAGGAGACCACGATAGCATTCCATTTCGTGACCTATTGTTGGTAGAGGGCTGGAAATGAGAACTCGCTTGCCTGTCTCCTTTAGCCTGCCTATGAGCCCTCTGAAGTCATCTTTTAATTACTCTGATTTATGAAGATTGATGTCATTTGTAATAACATTAATGACTACTGTGTGAGATTTCAGCTGCGTCTCTATCAGAGGGAGGAGACATTGTAATTTTCCTTCCTCTAACTCTGATGGTGTAGCGCAAGACACAGTGGTTCTCCTGTTCTTATCTGTGGGATGTGTTAATATGGGAAAGTGGTCCAAGGGAGTATCCTCAGTAGCTACTGCAGAGGATCCCAGTCTCGTAGAGCACCATGGACTTTCCCCTTGGTCATTTAGAACTGTCACATCAAAAACAGCACGCAGTCTTGAAGTTTCCTTAGCCAGAGCGAGATGTACTTTTAGGACGCTGTTCTCCTCTAGTAGTTCAATGATTCGGTCTTTTGAGGCAACGAGTTAAAACTTTTCAAAAAGTCAATTCTTCCTCTTTCACGATGGTGAACACATCACAGTTCTCACATTTTATGGCTTTACTGTCCATCTCCGGATCCAACTTCTAAACAGTCAGACATGCTTACACTCAGGTCAGAAACAGCGGTCCCAGCTACAAGACACATCCGCGATGTGAGAATCTTTTCCGGTGACAGCTAGGTAACCTAGCTAGCCTGCTGACGTTAGCTCCAGGAGACCGTAAAATCTCACCAAACACGGTGTGTTAAGAGCAGCACTAACACCGTGGTCCCGAAATAAAACACTTAAAACAGGTTAAATCTATAAGTGTTGTCGTGTCTCTGACTGACAAAATTTTGACATGCTATTTTATCAAATCGATTACCCAACATTTGATTGATTGCGTGATTGAATTAAACCATGCAACAATTAACTTGTTTATAACCTGGGGCACCAAGAATTATTGTTTATAGAGATGCTATCTTCCGAAGAAACTCTTAAAGATCTTTTATTTCAATAGCAGTCAATTATTAATCATTACCTTATTCAGTCTCATCTGAATGTCGTAACCAAGATTTTATCTTAACGAACCCTGGCTAACAAGTTAAATCAGCAATACAGAAATTGGCTTATTTATTTACTAAATATCTACAGAATTACATATACAGAGGATGGATCATACATCGATTACAAATCATATCATAAGTCCTGTGGCAAAGAAGGGGGTCGAGTGATAAATGGCAGATATGTGAGAGCAGAACTAATAAACGGGCTCTGCCCGATTACTAAAATGGCCACCCCGATCAGAACTACAGATCACAAAATGGCCGACTGCCAAAACTACAAGTCCCAGAAGCAAGGGGAACCCTCAGAAGGTGGAGCCGACACACAGATAAAGGGTCAAGAAAAACCAGGAAGAGGGAGAGAGGAGTGGAAGGATCTATGAACCGTAGAGAAAGAGACAATAGATATTGGCTGGATTTACCGTGTATGAGCTGGACTGTTTTGGACTTACCTGTTGGCATTTGGACCTGGACATACCGAGAACCCAATTCGTGTACCGAACCCTGCTATCCTTGACCTTGCCTACAACCTGGGTGGACCATGACGGAGAAACAAACACACAGGTACTGTCCTGTTCGAAAGAACTCTCATTCTGGGGTAATTTGGTGACAGTTTCCCACTTAATTTGTGACAAACGCTCATAACCTTGAAGAGGTTTGCCACACGTGGTGAAGAATGTGGGCATATTGACTAACCATTCCGCTGGTTAGGTAAAGAGAAAAAAAAGTTCAATTAGCACTCCAAAGGGGAGTCAGGTTTTTTTTTTGTGGCTTTGTTTGGTTAGGACAGTTTCTCAGGAAAATGAGTATGGAGGGAGCCATACAAGCCCTGTTACAAGCGGCAGCCACCCAACAAGAGGCAACTAGAGCTCAACAAATAGCTCATCAGGATGCAATGCGAATGTACCAGGACACGTTACAGGTCCAGCACCGCACCAACCAGCTGCTCAGAGAAGAGCAAAAGAGAAACACCCAGGAGTTAAGAGAATGCCTAAAGGGGCTAGCGGACCAAATTGGGGCTCAATTACCAGCTGCAAATACCCAGAGGCGGGCCAATCATTTTCTTCAAAAAATGACAGCACAGGATGATGTGGAAGCATATCTTACCACCTTCGAAAGGACTGCAGAGAGGGAGAAGTGTCCGAAAGAAGAATGGGCAGGGCTTCTGGCACCATACCTGGCAGGGGATGCTCAAAAAGCGTATTTCGACCTGGAGTTGACAGATGCACAGGATTACGATAAACTAAAGGGAGAGATTCTGGCAAGACTGGGAGTGACCGATACCGTGAGGGCACACCGCTTTCACCAGTGGTCCTACCAATCTAGACAACCTCCCAGAACACAGATGTTCCACTTGATTCACCTGGCACGGAAATGGTTGCGACCGGAGACCCAATCCTCCGCCGAGATTGTCGAGACCATCGTACTCAACCAGTTTCAGCGAGGTCTACCCCAAGAAGTGCGGCGATGGGTTGGCCAGAACGAGGTACTTTCCGCCGACCATCTCGTGGGCCTAGTTGAACGGTATTGTACAGCAGGAACAGCTGAGCAGGCACAGGAGGAAAGATTCCCATTCCCCAGGCCTGGGCGAACCAGCGGACAGGGTAAGACTGTCCCAACAGGTGGAGGGGGAAGAGAGCAGCGTGGGGGCATGAGGAAAGAATCAGAATCGGGCCGAGACACTAAGGGAGAAAACGGAAACCGGGACCGGGGGTCGAGGGGGTCTCCCGCCCGAACGCCTATTATCTGTTACAATTGTAATCAGCCAGGACATATATACTGCCCTATTAAAGAAGAGCCAATGCAATGTAACCTCGGTCAAAAAGAAGATGATATGTGGTATGCATGTCCTGTTGTAACCACTGTACTTGAAAGATCAAGAAACAAACATATGTGCAGGGTGACGGTTGAAGGGAAAGAGGTTGAAGCACTGCTGGATTCCGGCAGTATGCTAACCCTGGTCGTTGCAAACCTAGTGCCAACTCATAAACTGGATACAAGTCAGGATATCAGTGTTACATGCATTCATGGGGATACCCGTCTGTACCCACAGCCTTAGTGAGCATACAAACAGAGGACGATCTGCTGAATTGTGAGGTCGGCGTGGTCCCAAAGATGCCATATGATGTAATATTGGGAAGAGACTTTCCTAACTTTGCGAAGTTAGGCCAAAAAGAATGGCATGTTTGAGAAGCCAACAACCCTGACCAAGCAGGAAGAAGCATGGGGCCTTCAACCAAAGCCAAAAAAAGAGGTCTCCCAGGGGCCAACCTCACAGGTGCTAGTAGGGGAGGATGAGGATGAAGTGGCAAACTTCGTTGACAACGAACAGCCCGGTACTAGTGGGGCTGGGGTCGATCTGAATCCAGAGGATGACGATCTAGAACCAGCAGACCTGGCAGGGTCCTTGACTAATTTCGGGATGGCCCAAAACCAGGATCCAACCCTGCAGCAAGCCAGAGCAGACGTGCAGGTCGTCGATGGTACTCCCATAAATGATGGGATGAGGCCTAATAGTTTTCCCCACTTCATTATGAAAAAGGGTTTGGTGTACAGAGTCTCAAAAATAGGGGTTGATGTGGTTGAACAGTTGTTGGTCCCCACCCGGTACCGGAGGACAGTACTGGATCTAGCTCATGGGCACATTCTGGGTGGACACCTTGGTATCGATAAAACCCGAGACCGGATTGTAAGGAGGTTTTACTGGCCAGGAATTCAGGCTGAAGTGGCTCGGCATTGTGGAGAGTGCCCGGAGTGCCAGTTAACAGCTCCCCGACCAGCTGTTAGAAGCCCGTTAGTGCCACTCCCCATAATCGAAACGCCATTTGAGAGAATAGCGATGGATATAGTGAGCCCACTACCCAAGTCCGCCAGAGGACACCAATACATTCTGGTCATTCTAGATTATGCCACTCGCTACCCAGAAGCCATTCCCCTTCGGACGATGACTTCCAAAAATATTGCCACGGAATTAGTGCTCTTGTTCACCAGGGTAGGGGTTCCAAAGGAGATCCTTACTGACCAGGGGACCCCCTTTATGTCCCGCCTTGTGGCGGACCTTTGTAAATTGTGGCAGGTGAAACAGTTGAGGACATCGGTTTACCATCCTCAGACGGACGGGCTGGTTGAGAGATTCAACAGGACCCTGAAGTCAATGCTAAGGAAGGTAATCGATAAGAATGGGAAAAACTGGGATTGCATGTTGCCGTATCTGATGTTTGCCATTAGAGAGGTTCCTCAAGCCTCGCTGGGGTTTTCTCCCTTTGAGCTGGTATATGGGAGGCACCCCCGGGGAATCTTAGACATCGCCCGGGAAACCTGGGAGCACCAATCCACCCCGTATACTAGTGTCATAGAGCACGTCACGGCAATGCAAGACAGGATAGCCACAGTCATGCCCATCGTCCGAGAGCACATGAGACAAGCACAAGAGCACCAGCGGCACACTTATAACCGGCAGGCTACCCTGAGGGAATTTCAAACGGGAGATAAGGTGTTAGTGCTGATCCCCACGGTAGAGTGCAAACTACTAGCCACATGGAAAGGACCATATGAAGTACTGGAGAGAATAGGAGAAGTGAATTATCGGATCCGACAGCCAGGTCGACGGCCACAGGAACAGATCTATCACATAAACCTGTTAACCTTTCACGAGTATCTACCCCGGATCCGGGAGCAACCCCCCCCCCCCCCCCCCCCCCACACACTGATTAGCATAGCTAGCATAGCGTCACAATTAAATAGTAGCATCTAAATATCATTAAATCACAAGTCCAAGACTGGGATGAAAGATACAGATCTTGTGAATAAAGTCACCATTTCAGATTTTTTAAATGTTTTACAGGGAAGACAAAATATGTAAATCTATTAGCTAACCATGTTAGCAAAAGACACCCTTTTTCTTTGTACACCATTTTTTCTCAACACCAGTAGCTATCACCAATTCGGCTAAACTAAGATATTGATAGCCACTAACCAAGAAAAAACCTCATCAGATGACAGTCTGATAACATATTTATGGTATAGGATAGGTTTTGTTAGAAAAATGTGCATATTTCAGGTATAAATCATAGTTTGCCATTGCAGCCAGCATCACAAATCTCACCAAAGCTTCTAGAATTACTACAGACAGCAACCTGTATTACCAATTTACTCATCATAAAACATTTCTTAAAAATACACAGCACATAGCAATGGACAGACACAGATCTTGTGAACTCAGACAACATTTCAGATTTTCTAAGTGTTTTACGGCGAAAACACAATAAATCGTTATATTAGCATACCACATACGCAAATGTTACCCGAGCACTGATTCTAGCCAAAGAGAGCGATATCATATCATCGCCAAAATATATAAAAAAATTTCACTACCCTTCTCAGAATTCTTCAGATGACACTCCTGTAACATCATATTACAACATACATATACAGTTTGTTCGAAAATGTGCATATTTAGCCATAAAAAAACGTGGTTATACAATGAAAATAGTAGCAAAACAAGCCTGGAAATGTCGGTCGCCATCTTTGAGTGATCTAGTTTAATCAATAGCTAATCATATACTTGACAAAATAATACAGGGTTGACAGGAATCGAAAGACAAATTAGTTCTTAATGCAATCACTGATTTACATTTTTTAAATTATCCTTACTTTTCAATACAGGTTGCGCCAAGCGAAGCTATACAAAACAAGATCGCGGCGTAAGCTTTAACATTTTTCGACAGAAACACGATTTATCATCATAAATTGTTCTTACTGTGAGCTGTTCTTCCATCAGAATCTTGGGCAAAGAATCCTTTCTTGGGTCTAATCTTCTTTTGGTCGAAAGATGTCCACTTGTCCGTCGAAATGCCCACTAACGTACGACCGGGAGCCCGAAATGTGCCCAGCGCGTCAAAGTGCACAACAAAGCAATACCTCAAAATCGCACTAAAAGGATATAAATTGCTATACAACGGTTCAAATTAACTACCTTATGATGCTGTTAACACCTATAACGGGTGAAAACATGACCGGAGAAATATTACTGGCTACACTAATGCTTGGAAAAAGAGCAGGGCGGTGTCCACCGCGCGTCCGGCGCAGCTGGAAAAGAGTTCCTACCTACAGGTTTTTTTCTTTTATAGTGGCTGTGATTGCGCAATCGATACCATTCAAAGCGTCATCGCGTAAAGGCATCCAGAGGAAGACGTAAGCAGTGTCCGTATCCTCATAGCGTTCACAGTGGCCTTTAAACTGACTCCAGATCAGGGGCCAAAATGTGTGAAATCTGACTCCATGTCAGGGAAATTGCTGTAGAATGAGTTCTGTTCCACTCAGAGACAAAATTCCAACGGCTATAGAAACTAGAGTGTTTTCTATCCAATAATAGTAATAATATGCATATTGTACGATCAAGAATTGAGTAGGAAGCCGTTTCATCTGTAGAGACAATTATGCTAATTTGAAACAGCACCCCCTATAGTCGCAAGAAGTTAAAAGCATGGAGAGAGAGAGAAACACTAATGGTCACATACCCTACACACACTCAGGAGACAGCCGAAGTAAATATTTCACCTACTCTGTCCCCAGCACAAGTACAGGAAGTAAAGACCCTGATCCAGAAAAACAGAGATGTGTTTTCAGAGGTACCCGGCCGAACTGAGGTTACGGCTCACGATATCGTTTCCCTACCAGGTAGAAAAGTGAGCATGAGGCCATATCGGGTACCTGAGGCTCGACAGGCCGCGATTAGAGCAGAGACAGAGAAAATGTTGACAGCTGGAGTGATCGAGGAGTCACATAGTGAGTGGTCTAGCCCAATTGTGATGGTCTCCAAGCCCGATGGGTCTTTGCGGTTCTGTAACGACTTTCGGAAGGTAAATGAAATCTCCAAGTTTGATGCCTACCCCATGCCCCGAGTAGACGAACTACTGGAGAAAGTTGGTAAAGCTCGGTACATTACAACCCTGGACCTGACAAAAGGGTACTGGCAAATTCCTCTGACCCCCAGGGCCAAAGAAAAGACAGCCTTTGCAACCCCTGACGGTTTGTTTCAATACACCGTCATGCCATTCGGCTTACACGGGGCCCCAGCCACCTTTCAACAGCTCATGAACAAGGTCCTGAAACCACACCAGGCATACGCCGCAGCTTATTTAGATGACGTGGGAATCTACAGCCCTGATTGGGAATCCCACTTACCCCGGGTATAGGCGGTGTTAGACGCCCTTAGAAAGGCAGGGCTCACGGCGAACCCTGCCAAGTGTTATGTGGGGTTAGGGGAAACAGAGTATCTGGGATACACCGTGGGAAGAGGGTTAATCAAACCCCAACGTAAGAAGGTGGAGGCAATTAGAGAATGGCCGAAACCAGTAAATAAGAAGCAAGTTCGAGCCTTCCTAGGGCTGACCGGTTACTACCGGAAGTTCATCCCAAGTTATGCCACAGTGGCCGCCCCACTCACTGACATGACTAGAGCCAGAGGGCCAAACATGGTCAAATGGGATGAAAGGGCCACCAAAGCATTTAGGACATTACAGGAGGCTCTCTGCTGTAATCCAGTGCTGGTGGTACCAGACTTTGAGAAAGAGTTTGTGGTTCAGACGGATGCCTCAGAGGTCGGCTTGGGAGCAGTGCTATCCCAAGAGGTAGAAGGGGTGGAACACCCCATCCTGTTATTAAGCAGGAAGCTGGAACCACGGGAAACCAAATACGCGGTCGTTGAGAAAGAGGCGCTGGCAGTAAAGTGGGCTCTAGAAAGCCTGAAATACTACCTGCTGGGGCGCCACTTCACCCTCATCAGTGACCATGCCCCACTCACCTGGATGCATAGGGCTAAATAGAAGAACGCTCGGGTGATGCAGTGGTTTTTGAGTCTCCAACCGTTTCACTTTGACTTGAAACACAAAGCAGGGAAGGAAATGGGAAATGTGGATGGGTTATCCCGCATGCACGCATATTTTGCTGCGGTAGCCCGACCTAGGGGGTCGGATCTAGGGGGGGAGATGTGTGGCAAAGAAGGGGGTCGAGTGATAAATGGCAGATATGTGAGAGCAGAACTAATAAACGGGCTCTGCCCGATTACTAAAATGGCCACCCCGATCAAAACTACAGATCACAAAATGGCCGACTGCCAAAACTACAAGTCCCAGAAGCAAGGGGAACCCTCAGAAGGTGGAGCCGACACACAGATAAAGGGTCAAGAAAAACCAGGAAGAGGGAGAGAGGGGTGGAAGGATCTATGAACCGTAGAGAAAGAGACAATAGATATTGGCTGGATTTACCGTGTATGAGCTGGACTGTTTTGGACTTACCTGTTGGCATTTGGACCTGGACATACCGAGAACCCAATTCGTGTACCGAACCCTGCTATCCTTGACCTTGCCTACGACCTGGGTGGACCATGATGGAGAAACAAACACACAGGTACTGTCCTGTTCGAAAGAACTCTCATTCTGGGGTAATTTGGTGACAGTTTCCCACTTAATTTGTGACAAACGCTCATAACCTTGAAGAGGTTTGCCACAGTCCCTAGCGGACGAAACCGATATGATGGCTGGTTACACAAAGAAAGGAGGTTGGGTTTGAATCAAAGAGCAGGAAGACTGAGGGACAAAGCGTATTGGGTCTCTATCGGACCTTGAAAAGCTATGCTGGCGTAAATACAGAATCTTATAATCTTATTCTAATAACTGCCCATTTGGGAAAAGGAAAATGCAAGATATATATAATCTGAGCTGCGCTTCGATAGACGGGTCAAAGATGGAAGACCGGTTTGCCCAGCAGAGATCGCCCTTGTCCTTTGTAGAATCTGTATGGTCGTAGTGTTGTAGGGCGGATACATTGTACCCTGTCGTTATTAGGAGATTGCATGTCCTTACCTAGGCCACACACATTTACAGCTGATAACAAGACTTCTAGGATGTATCACTTCTTCCTTTGTGGATAAGAGTTCAACGTTCATACCATTTTGCCATAATCAGCTTGCGCTGAATTCTGGCTGGTCTAGTAGAAATTCATCCTTCCAGTGTGGTGATCGTCACCTCCAAGTTGAAATTAGCCCCGTTAAACATTTGGATACCAGTCCTCACGTCGTCGTGAACTAAGGTTGACTTCCGTCAACGGGCTTTTGTATTGGTGGAGAGAAGGGCATGTTTCCTAGTTCTCAACCAATGTCTGTTCACTTGGGCATGGCCACTGAGTGAGAATTGTTTACTTATGAAAACAATTCTCTCATTTAGAAGCTAAAATTACATTTCATCTTATCAGGAGTAGTTTCATATTTCAACATTTCAAATGCACAACAATTCCATGTGAATCTGAAAACTAGACTTTCCAAGATACAATTTTTGTTGTCCAATCATCAGATATAATGTCCCAGACACCAACTGATCTGACATTATATTCTCTGAAAGCCGGATCAACTAAGAATACCTAAGAGTGAATTAAACTATTTTAAAAACGCATTTAAGGGAATTAACTGGAATGATCTCTTGTCCTATACAGACATGGAAGCTGATAGTCAGGTTTTTCTATCCACAATCCAGACTACAATAAATGGTTTCCTAAATTAAATCTAATCCAAACGTGGCCAAAAGAGCACTCTTCCTTGGCTAAATGGAGAAATCTGGAAATTGATGAAAGAACGAGATTATGCTCTAAAAATAGCCCTAAGATTCAAATTAGAGCATGACAGACGTAGGTTTACCATGTTGAGAAATAAGGTGATGAAAGAAATCACAGGCCAAGGCAAACTTTTTTATTAACATAATTGGTGAAACAAAGGGAAATTCTAAATTGATCTGGGAGAATCTAAAACAGTTAACAGGGAAAGACCATAGTAACACTGCAAAAAGACTAGAAATCATGGTGAATAACAATCTAACACAGGATGCAGTCGAAATAGCAATAGCCTTCAATTCCTACTTTATTGACTCTGTCAGGGTACTGACACAGAACCCCTCCACTGGTTTCTTGGGCTCAGTGCTAGTAAATGACATTCAACGTGTCTTCATCATAAGGGAGGTTTCTGAGTCAAAGGTAATTAGCTCACTAAAGAACTCTAAAGCCCCAAAGATGTGTTTGGGCTGGACTTTACCTTTCTTAAAAATTACAAAGAGACACTCATTGGCCCCATTACTAAGGTCACCAACACATCTATTGGTCTCGGGGTGTTTCCAAGGCTATGGAAGTCGGCCATAATAACGGCCATCTTTAAATCGGGCAACCCTGCTGACGTGAGTAACTACAGGTCCATTAGTATACTACATGTGGTGTCAAAGGTTGTTAAAGTGTGTAGCAGAACAACTGATTGCCCACCTCAACAACAGCCCCTTCACATTACACTCCATGCAGTTTGGCTTTCAGAGCGAAACACTCCACAGAAACGGCCAACTGCTTTCTTCTGGAAAATGTGAAGTCCAAGATAGACAAAGGGGCGTTGTTGGGGGTGTGTTTCTGGACCTAAGGAAGGCTTTTGATACTGTTAACCATGAGATTCTCATTTGAAAATTGTCCAAGTTCAACTTTTCCCCCCGATGCCTTGAGATGGATGAAATCATACCTTGAAGGCAGAACTCAGTGTGTCAGAGTGAGCAATGAGCTGTCGCCCACTCTTAGCTATGATGTGGGCGTGGCCCAAGGGTCAATACTGGGGCCCCTCCTGTTCAGCCCGTACATTAATGATCTGCCTTCTGTCTGTACTGGGTCTGAAGTTCAAATGTATGCAGATGATAGAGTGATATATGTGCATGCAAAGAGCAAACAACAAGCTGCATACCTCAATACTGTAATGGTCCAGGTTACAAAGTAGCTCAGTGACTCGTGTTTGCATCTCAATGTGAAAAAAACTGTTTGCATGTTCTTCACAAAAAGGGCAACATATGCTACTGAGCCAGATGTCTATGTGTCAGGTGCGAAGATCCAGGTGGTATCTGCTTTTAAGTACCTTGGCATCATACTTGATTCCAACCTCTCTTTTAACTTCTTGCAACTATAGGGGGTGCTGTTTCAAATTAGCATAATTGTCTCTACAGATTAAACTGCCTAGTACTCAATTCTTGCTCGTACAATATGCATATTATTGTTATTATTGGATAGAAAACACTATCTAGTTTCTATAGCCGTTTGAATTATGTCTCTGAGTGGAACAGAACTCTTTCTACAGCGAAATCCATGACAGGTTTTGCGAAGGTCTGAGAGCGAAGCTCTGATCTCAGTTCAGTTTAAAGGTGTGTGTATATCCTATTGAACGACACGAACTGCACCCGCCTTCCCCTGGATGTCAGTAACCAATGAGAAGTGGAATGGGCTTCCTGCATACCACTGCTGGCTTGCTTCTGAAGCTAAGCAGGGTTGGTCCTGGTCAGTCCCTGGATGGGAGACCAGATGCTGCTGGAAGTGGTGTTGGAGGGCCAGTAGGAGGCACTCTTTCCTCTGGTCTAAAAAATATCCCAATGCCCCAGAGCAGTGATTGGGGACACTGCCCTGTGTAGGGTGCCGTCTTTCGGATGGGACGTTAAGCGGGTATTCTGACTCTCTGAGGTCATTAAAGATCCCATGGCACTTATCGTAAGAGTAGGGGTGTTAACCCCGGTGTCCCGGCTAAATTCCCAATCTGGCCCTCAAATCATCATGGTCACCTAATAATCCCCAGCTTCCAATTGGCTCATTCATCCCCCTCCTCTCCCCTGTAACTATTCCCCAGGTCGTTGCTGCAAATGAGAACGTGTTCTGAGTCAACTTACCTGGTAAAATAACGGTAAAATAAATAAATAAATAAAAGCTCTGAGGTTATAAAACACCAAGGAGTGAGGTACGCCTTCTTTTCGACGTTGAACTTTACGCAGAGAGAGACCTCGGGATGCCATTTTCGAACGCTCAGTAATGAACTTTAGATATATCAGTCTGTAATTTAATTTGATATAGGTGTTAGAAACATCATAACGAAGCTATTTGAAACCGAGTTATATCAGATTATGCAAGTATATTGCTATTTTTCGGAATTTCCTCAGTATTGCGTATTGAGGATTTGGACACGTTAGCTAATGTTAGCAATTGTTAGCTATAGTTAGCTGCTATATCAGAAGTTGAATGCAACGTTTTACAACCAAGCAACGATTCTTTTGGACAAAAGTACCACTTGGCCAAGATTCCGATGGAAGCTCGTCGAAAAGTAAGAGCTATTTATGATGTTATTCCATTTTTATGTGGAAAAATGTAAACTCAATAATGGTAAATAGTGACGCCGTTATTGCGGCACTAGTCTGTCTGTAACGCACACTGTATGTCTAGTAACGTTAATTTTAAAAATCTAACTTAGCGGTTGCATTAATAACTAATGCATCTTTCATTTCATGGCCAACCTGTATTTTTTTAGTCAAGTTTATGAATAGTTTTCGATAAAAATAGTTGTATTATCATGATGCTGCCGGGCAGATTGCTTGAGTAGTTGGACAGTATTTCCATGGTGTAAGCACGATTTGTGCCGCTAAATATGCACATTTCGATCAAACTCTATATGGATTGTGTAATATGATGTTACAGGAGTGTCATCGGAAGAATTCTGAGAAGGTTAGTAAAAAAATTAATATATTTTGGCAATGTTGACGTTATCGCTCTCTTTGGCTAGAATCTATGCTCTGGTAATGTTTGAACATGTGGTATGCTAATATAACGATTTATTGTGTTTTCGCTGTAAGACACTTAGAAAATCTGAAATATTGTCTGTATTCACAGGATCTGTGTCTTTCGATTAGTGTATGCTGTGTATTTTTACGAAATGTTTGATGATTAGTAATTAGGTAATACACGTTGCTCTATTTATTTATTCTAGTCCATTTGTGACGGTGGGTGCAATTGTAAACTATGAAATCTACCTGAAATATGCACATTTTTCTAACAAAACCTATCCTATACCATAAATATGTTATCAGACTGTCATCTGATGAGGTTTTTTCTTGGTTAGTGGCTATCAATATCTTAGTTTAGCCGAATTGGTGATAGCACCTGATGGAGTAAGAAACTGATGGAGTTAGAAAAGTGGTGTCTTTTGCTAACGTGGTTAGCTAATAGATTTACATATTTTGTCTTCCCTGTAAAACATTTTAAAAATCTGAAATGGTGGCTTTATTCACAGGATCTGTATCTTTCATTAGGTGTCTTGGACTTGTGATTTAATGATATTTAGATGCTACTATTTAATTGTGACGCTATGCTAGCGATGCTAATCAGTGTGGGGGGGTGCTCCCGGATCCGGGGTAGAGGCTCGTTAGAGGTTAAAAAGCATGTGAAAAAAGGTAATTCAGATAACCAAATTCAACCTAGCTAATTTCCGATTTATACGGAATTGTTTGACTACAGAGGTAGCAAAACTGTACTTCAAATCTATGATACTCTCCCATTTAACATACTGCTTGACTAGTTGGGCCCAAGCTTGCTGTACAACATTAAAACCTATTCAGTCTGTCTACAAACAGGCTCTCAAAGTGCTTGATAGGAAGCCCGATAGCCATCATCACTGTTACATCCTCAGAAAGCATGAGCTCCTGAGTTGGGAAAATCTTGTGCAATACACCGATGCATGTCTTGTATTTAAGATCCTAAATGGCCTGGCTCCCCCTCCACTCCGTATTTTTGTTAAACAGAAAACCCAAACATATGGCAGCAGATCCACAAGGTCTGCCAGGAGAGGTGACTGTATAGTTCCCTGAAGGAAAAGCTCCTTTAGTAAATCCGCTTTCTCTGTGAGAGCTTCCCATGTCTGGAATACATTGCCATCAGACACACATAACTGCACCACATATCACACTTTCACAAAATGCATGAAGACATGGCTAAAGGTCAATCAGATTTTTGAACATAATCCCTAGCTGTGTATTGCCGCTTTCCATGTCTGTTGTCTGTAGCTTGTGAGGTGTGGAAACATTTTGTTGCTTTTATGAATTTTGTCTTACTGCTTTTTGTTCTATGTTGCTCTGTCTGTATGCTACGTCTTGCTTGTCCTATGTTGCTCTGCGTGTGCTCACTGCTCAATGATTGTCTATGTTGTAATTGTTTTTAATAACCTGCCCAGGGACTGCGGTTGAAAATGAGCCGGCTGGCTAAAACCGGCACTTTTACTGAAACGTTGATTAATGTGCACTGTCCCTGTTAAAATAAACTCAACTAAACTCTGAGTACCAACGCACACTTTCAACTGGTTGGACTACAGAAATATTGTACCCTTCCCCAACCTTTTGATGTTACCATACTCTATGTTAACGAAGGGCTTTCCAGGCGTCCATTCTGTTGGGTGGAGAGAAGGGGGAAAGGGTATTTATGGGGGTCATAAACCTCATACAACAGGGCAACATCATGACAGTGTCTTAGCAATATCAAATGTATAACTAAGTGTTTTTTAAAAAGTATAAAACATTTAAATGCTACATCGCCACTCAACGTTCTGCTTAGTACTTCCTGGATGATTTGCAATTGGTGTCTGTATGTAAACACCCAGCCAAATAACTGCTGTATGAATCTACAGCCCTACTGTAGAATGTTTATAATAATCTGTTACAGGCCCATCTTTACCTCAGTCTGGAGAGGTGGCATTATCGAAGATAAATGAAGAAATCTGTACTTTTCATGTGTTTGCCTGGGAGGTTTTAGTCGTGCAATTTTACATCTAGCTAAGGTGTTTTGTGCAGTATTTCTGAAGTTAAAACATTTGCTTAAACTAATCAGTGCAGGCAGAATCGAGGCAGCTGCTGGACTTACCTGACCCAACATTGCTTAGAAACATGCTGTTAGTAGGGACTGATTTCTGAGAACACGTCTACAAATAATCCGCAAGCTGTCAAACTATCGTAAATAAAAGACAAGCTACATGCTGTTTCAGTGCCCAGATTCACTAGCTAAGTTCCATCCTTGTGTTTGCTAGTAGCTAGCAGGCACATTAACCCATTCACGTCATTGTACTATATAATGTACAATATAATAATGTACAATACAATGTAATGTGCCTCCGAAAAAATTGTTTGGTGTTAACCTTTTCATACGTGAGTTCTCTCTAACGGTCGCCCCAGTGAGAGTTTTATGCGCGTGATGTCAGAATGCACTCACTGTTCCAAAATGTGATTATTATGCAACAGTACAGTTAACACGCGCTGCCTGCTAATTATCTATAAGCTATGTTTCAACTTGTCAATTTCAAATTATTTTCTAAGAAGTTGAATTTTCTAGCAACATTTTGAATTTAGATGTGTTCCGCCTCATTAATTTACAAAGAAGTAGCCCATTTCAGCGTTGCGGATAATTTATATTTGAGGCTTGAGGAGAGCCCATGCACTTCACCGATGTTTGTGCAGATCAAGTATGCAGATTTTTGCGCAGTCTTCCACAAATTGGAAAATGTTCTGGCTGGCGCTCGCATTGCCTGCCTTGTTGTTTTCCTTACAAATAATAACGTTGGACATGTATGCGTTCCTATCAAAGTAAGTTCCTTATTTTTTGTATATCATGTTGTTGTTTCTACTATAGACTCATACAATATGTATGTATGGAGCATAATGTATTTAGTTTTATTCACGTTTTCAAATACCGGTGACATAATGTATTCCGATTGTTGCACAGATTGTAATGGACACCTAATGGCGTGTGTAAAATAATTTTAGGAAGGTTGTACTGATTATAATGAGCTAATGCTAAGTGTAACAGTATAACTTTAAACCGTCCCCTCGCCCCGACACGGGCGCGAACCAGGGACCCTCTGCACACATCAACAACGGTCGCCGACGAAGCACGGTCGTTACCCATCGCTCCACAAAGGCCGCAGCCCTTGCAAAGCAAGGGGCAACCCTACTTAAAGTCTCAGAGCAAGTGACGTAACTGATTGAAATGCTACTAGCGCGTACCCCCTAACTAGCTAGCCATTTCACATCCGTTACACTCACCCCCTTTCAACCTCCTCCTTTTTCCGCAGCAACCAGTGATCCGGGTCAACAGCATCAATGTAACAGTATAACTTTAAACCGTCCCCTCGCCCCGACACGGGCGCGAACCAGGGACCCTCTGCACACATCAACAATGGTCGCCCACGAAGCACGGTCGTTACCCATCGCTCCACAAAGGCCGCAGCCCTTGCAAAGCAAGGGGCAACCCTACTTAAAGTCTCAGAGCAAGTGACGTAACTGATTGAAATTCTACTAGCGCGTACCCGCTAACTAGCTAGCCATTTCACATCCGTTACACTATTTGCCAGCTGTGTGTGGCACCATGTTTGTTGACATTTTACAATGCATTATAAAATGATTGTGTGAGGCTGTAGCTACTTCTGTGAATGTCTGAACATTGCGTCCAGGAAAAAACGGGTAACATTCTGGACATAACTTTGTAAGGACTATGCTGAATGTAGCGTCCATCAAAACTGGACGTTCAAATAAGCGTTCTAATCACACCGGTTTGAGCGTGCGCTGCAGGGACAACTGTAGAATGATCACACCTGTTTGTTGTTACGTATGAAAAGGTTAATGCATGAAGTTGTCAATATAGTTAGTACAAGTGTCCACACAGGCTACAATGACATTTTTAGATTGTCATTATCTATCATACTTCCAGTGTTAATCAAATTTGGGATAAAAAAATAAATAATTAATTTGTATTTTGAAATACATTCCAGTATTACATTGTTTAAAAGCATATAGCAAGTCCAAATATGACGAATATACACATTGTAGACAAATGCTTTGGTCGATCAAATAATTTGTATTCAAAGTTGTCTATAAGCTCAGAACAAGTGTACTAAAGGAAATCATTCCATTATGGACATGAATGGGTTAAACAGGCAGGCTATGTTAGCTAAATCAGCTTGCGAGTGGCGACGTGCTTCTTGCTGTGTTGCTAATACAGCTTCCTCACTGTCTATTTATCAGAACTCAGGATAAGACCCAAATGCAGACAGCTAGAGTCAGAGAGGTTTGAGTTATATATAGTAATGGCTCTATGTAGTACTGTGTGCCTTTCATCTGTTCTGGACTGTGAAGAGACCTCTCGTGGCATATTTCTTATTATGTTAAACATTTATTTAACTTTGCAAGTCATTTAAGAACAAATGATTTTCAATGATGGCCTAGGAACATTGGGTATCTCCCTTGTTCAGGGGTAGAATGACAGATTTTTACCTTGTCAGCTCGGGGATTCGAACTTGCTACCTTTCGGTTACTAGTCTATCGCTCTAACCACTAGGCTACCTGTCGCCCCATGCATGGGTGTCCGAGCTGTGTGCCAGTAGTTTAGAAAGACAGCTCGGTGCATTCAACATGTCAATACCTCTCATAAATAAAAGTAGTGATGAAGTCAATCTCTCCTCCACTTTCAGCCAAGAGAGATTGACATGCATATTATTAATATTAGCTCTCTGTGTACATCCAAGGGCCAGTCGTGCTGCCCTGTTCTGAGCCAATTGCAATTTTCCTAAATCCACACGATTGAACAGTAGTCAAGGTGTGACAAAACTAGGGCCTGTAGGACCTGCCTTGTTGATAGTGTTGTTAAGACAGAGCATCACTATCAGACTTCTCCTCATCGTAGCTACTACTGTATCACTATGTTTTGATCATGACAGTTTACAATCTAGGGTTACCCCAAGCAGCTTAGTCATCTCAACTTGAGATGGCTAAACTTCCACAATTTCCACATTATTTATTACAATATTTGAGGTTTAGGGTTTAGTGGGTGTTTTGTTCCAAATACAATGCTTTTAGTTTTAGAAATATTTAGGGCTAACTTATTCCTTGCCACCCACTCTGAAACTAACTGCAGCTCATTGTTGAGTATTGCAGTCATTTCAGTCACTGTAGTAGCTGACGTGTATAATGTTGAGTCATCCGCAGACATAGAAACTCTGGCTTCACTCAAAGTCAGTGGCATGTCATTAGTAAAAATTGAAAAAAGCAATGGGCCTAAACAGCTAACCTGAGGAATTCCTGATTCTAACTGGATTATATTTGATAGGTTTCTATTAAAGAACACCCTCTGTTCTGTTAGACAAGTAACTCTTTATCCACATTATAGCTGTGGGTGTAAAGCCATAACACAAGTTTTTCCAGCAGTAGACTATGATCAATAATATCAAAAGCTGCACTGAAGTCTAACAAGACAGCCCCCACAATCATTTTATCATCAATCATCAGTCATTTGTTGAGTGTCCTTCCCTATAAGCATGCTGAAATTCTGTTGTCAATTTGTTTACTGTGAAATAGCATTGTATCTGGTCAAACACAATGTTTTCCAGAAGTTTACTAAGGGTTGGTAACAGGCTGATTGGTCGGCTATTTGAGCCAGTAAAGGGGGCTTTAATATTTTTGGGAGCGGAATGACTTTAGCTTCCCTCCAGGCCTGAGGGCACACGCTCTCGAGTAGGCTTAAATTGAAGATGTGGCAAATAGGCGTGGCAATAGCATCTGCTATTATCCTCAGTCATTTTCCATCTAGATTGACCCAATTACAATTCTTGTCTTTCATCATTTGATCCGATATATTTGGATGTGTAGTGTCAGCGTTTGTTGCTGGCATGTCATTCCTGAGTTTGCTTATCTTGCCAGTGACAAAGTCAACAAAGTAGTTTGCAATATCAGTTGGCTTTGTGATGAATGAGCCATCCAATTCAATAAATGAAGGAGCTAAGTTGCCTTTTTCCCCCCAAATTTAATTAAAGGTGTCCCAAAGCTTTTTACTATCATTCTTTATATAAATTATCTTTGTTTCATAGTGTAGTTTTTTTCATTTTCTTTATTTTAGTCACATGATTTCTTAATTTGCAGTACGTTTGCCAATCAGTTGGGCTGCCAGGTCGCCCAAAAAGTTACATATTGCAGCTTAAATCTCACAAATCTGTTCCCTTTCAGTTGGTTTCTTGACATAACTTTTTATGGCTGAAGGGGCAGTATTGAGTAGCTTGGATGAAAGGTGCCCATATCAAACGGCCTGCTCCTCAGTCATAGTTCCTAATATTTGCATATTTTTATTAGTATTTGATAGAAAACACTCTAAAGTTTCTAAAACTGTTTGAATTATGTCTGTGAGATTAACAGAACTCATATTGGCAGGCAAAATCCTGAGTTGAAATCAAAACAGGAAGTCAGAAATCTGAGCCTGTATGTATTCACCAGAGTCCCTTAAGAAATCCACTTGAGTTATGAATGATGTTGCACTGCCTAGGGGTTCCACTAGATGTCAACCATCAATATAAATTACAATGAGACTTCTATGATGTTGTTGGAGAGAATGATAGCAGAATCAGTCAGGTGTCCATCAAGCAGCCATTTTCTGATCATGCTTTT
Organism: Salvelinus fontinalis; assembly: GCF_029448725.1. Lineage (NCBI taxonomy): Eukaryota > Metazoa > Chordata > Actinopteri > Salmoniformes > Salmonidae > Salvelinus > Salvelinus fontinalis. The sequence continues at coordinate 2,548,651 of NC_074682.1, read as the reverse complement.
TATCCATAGAAGTCACCTACGTTCCATTGCTCACGCAGACAAGAACGAATACTCCGGTTGGAACTTTATTGAAGCTATTGTATTTGTAAGTCGCTCTGGATAAGAGCGTCTGCTAAATGACTTAAATGTAAATGTAAGCTATATGTTAAAAACATCCTAATGATTGATTCAGCACTTAGTTTGAAATGTTTCTTCAAAATGTGATATTACCGGTCGAAGTTTTTGTCCGATATAAAGCTGACCAGAATTAGCGTTTGGACATGTTTACCAAACGCGCTAGCAATTGGACATAAATAATGCATTTTTTCGAACAAAACAAACATTTATTGTGGACCTGAGATTCCTGGTGTGCTTTCTGATGTAGATCAAAGGTAAAGGAATATTTATCATGTATTTTCTTGTTTATGGTGACGCCATCTTCGCAGCTGTGGTATGTTACTTTTGAGCGCCGTCTCAGATTATAGCGTGCATTTCTTTTTCCGTAAAGTGTTTTTGAAATCTGACAAAGCGGTTGCATTAAGGAGAGGTATATCTATAATTCAATGTGTATAACTTGTATTATCATTATCAAGTCACTTGATGTTTTTGCAACTAGTGAAACTAGTCGCCTCAATGTAAACTCAGATTTTTTTATATAAATATGAATTTAATCAAACAAAATATGCATGTATTGTGTAACATGAAGTCCTATGACTGTCATCTGATGAAAATAATCGAAGGTTAGTGATTCATTTTATCTCTATTCTGGTTTTTGTGAAGCTATCTTTAGCTGGAAAAAATGGCTATGCTTATTGTGGTTTTGTGGTGACCTAACAATCGTTTGTAGTGCTTTCGCTGAAAAGCCTATTTGAAATCGGACATTTTGGTGGGATTAACTTCTTGCGAATATAGGGGGTGCTGTTTCGATTTAGCATAAATTGGTCTCCAGATTAAACTGCCTAGTACTCCATTCTTGCTCGTACAATATGCATATTATATGCATACAATATGCATATCGTACAATATGCATACAATCAGGGCCTGTATAAAAGACCAATGACCGGAAGTACATTTCTTTTCGTCTCTGCGCCTGACGCACGATGGACGTCAGACTTGCCTCCTTCCAAGCTGTTGTTTAGCCAGTAATATTTCTCCGGTCATATTTTTACTCGTTATAGGTGTTAAAAACATCATAAGGTAGTTAATTTAAACCGTTATAGCAATTTATATCCGTTTAGGGCGATTTTATGGCATTTCTGTGTGACGCACTTCGAGGAGCTGGGCACTTTTCTAGTGCATGGTCAACGTTAGTGGCCATTTCGACGGGACAAGAGGACATCTTTCGACCAAAAGACGATTAGACCGGAGAAAGGATTCATTGCCCAAGATTCGGATGGCAGTTCAGCTAATAGTAAGAACTATTTATGATGATAAATCGTTGTTCTGTCGAAAAATGTTAAACGCTTATGCCGCCATTTTCTTTGGGGTAGCTTCGCTTTGGCGCAACCTGTATTGAAAAGTAAGGATAATTTAAAAAATGTAATTCAGCGATTGCATTAACCTGTCTAGGAGGAGCGTGCCGCTAGCGGCACTCCCCCCCCCACCCCCACTGAAAAGGCAGAGCCGCGAAATTCCCCCAAAATTTTTTTTTTAAATATTTAACTTTCACACATTAAAGTCCAATACAGCTAATGAAAGACACAGATCTTGTGAATCCAGCCAACATGTCCGATTTTTAAAATGTTTTACAGGGAAGACACAATATGTAAAGATGTAAATCTATTACCTAAAAACACATTAGCATAATCCACCATCTTTTATTTGTCCACCAACACCAGTAGCTATCACCAATTCGGCTAAACTAAGATATTTATAGCCCCTAACCAAGAAAAAAACTCATCAGATGACAGTCTGATAACATATTTATGGTATGGGATAGGTTTTGTTAGAAAAATGTGCATATTTCAGGTAGATGGCATAGGTTACAATTGCACCCACCGTCACAAATGGACTAGAATAACTACATAGAGCAACGTGTTTACCTACTTACTAATCATCAAACATTTCGTAAAAATACACAGCATACACTAATCGAAAGACACAGATCCTGTGAATACAGACAATATTTCAGATTTTCTAAGTGTCTTACAGCGTAAACACAATAAATCGTTATATTAGCATAGCACATAGCAACATCACATTACAACATACATATACAGTTTGTTCGAAAATGTGCATATTTAGCCACCAAAATCATGGTTAGACAATGTGAAATGTAGCCCAGCTGGTGAGAAAATGTCCGTGCGCCATATTAGACAGTGATCTACTCTTATACATAAATACTCATAAACGTGACTAAAAAATATAGGGTGGACAGCGATTGATAGACAATTTAATTCTTAATACAATCGCGGAATTACATTTTTTTAATTATCCTTACTTTTCAATACAGTTTGCGCCAAGCGAAGCTACGTCAAAAAACATGGCGTCCTAAGCCACTAACATTTTTCGACAGAAACACGATTTATCAAAATAAAAATGTCCTACTTTGAGCTGTTCTTCCATCAGTATCTTGGGCAAAGGATCCTTTCTTGGGTCTAATCGTCTTTTGGTGTCACGCCCTGGCCTTAGTATTCTTTGTTTTCTTTATTATTTTAGTTAGGTCAGGGTGTGACATGGGGAATGTTTTTGTTTTGTTGGTTTTGGGTGTTGTTTATGGTAAAGGGGTTGTTGTATAGTATATGGGTTTGTGTGGAGTACATGTTTCTAGTGTTGTCTATGTATGTTTAGTTGTCTAGGAGAGTCTATGGTTACCTGAATGAGTTCCCAATTAGAGACAGCTGATTTCGGTTGTCTCTGATTGGGAGCCTTATTTAGGGTAGCCATAGGCTCTCATTGGTTGTGGGTAATTGTCTATGTTATACGTTTGTAGCCTGTGTGTGCACTGCGTATTTAGCTTCACGATCGTTTTCTTGTTTTGTATAGTGTGTCAGTGTTTTGTTTCGTTTTTGCCTTCTTCATAATAAAAGGAAGATGGCTTATTTTCCAACTGCTGCGTTTTGGTCCGTCAATCCGCCACACGATCGTGACAGAATTACCCACCTTAGGACCAAGCGGCATGGAAGGCGGCAACAGGACCTACCTACACAGGATTTCTGGAGATGGGAGGACGAATTGGAAGGAAAGGGGCCGTGGGCACAACCGGGAGAATATCGCCTCCCTCGTGAAGAGCTGGAGGCAGCGAAAGCCGAGAGGAGGCGATATGAGGAGGCAGCACGGAAGCAAGGCTGGAGACCCGTGAGTTATACCCAAAAATTTCTTGGGGAGGGGCTCATGGGGAATGTGGCGAGTCCAGATGGGAGAACTGCGTCAACTTCCCGTGCTTCCCGTGCTTCCTCTAAGAGGGAACCTGAGCCAGTCGGGCTGAGATTGGAGGGGAGCAATGGGAATGATGCAGAGACTGTTAAGGATTTATTGGGGAGGTTGGAAGAGAGTGAAATGAGGGAGCTGCTGTGTTGGTGCGTGAGGCACAAGATCCACCCGACAGAGCGTGTGCGGGATGTGAGGTTACCTGAGTCAGCTCTCCATGCTCGTCCTGATGTGCGTGCTAACCATCTGGAAAGGACAGTCCCACGAACCAGGCCTCCTGTACGCCTCCCTAGTCCTGCACCTCCTATATTAGCCCTATGTACTAACTCTCCTGTGACGGTCCCCAGTCCAGTACAACCAGTGCCTCCTCCACGCACTAGCCTTATGGTGCGTGTCTCCAGCCCTTTACCACCAGTGCCTAAATTACGCACCAAGCCTCCTGTGTGTACCCAGAGTCCTGTGCGTGCTGTTGCTGCTCCCCGCATTAGCCCTGAGATGCGTGTCCCCAGTCCGGTACCACCAGTTCCGGCCCCACGCACTAGGCCTAATGTGCGTCCCCAGGGTCCAGTATGCCCTGTTCCTGCTCCCCGCACTAGCCCTGAGATGCGTGTCCCCAGCCCGGTACCACCAGTTCCGGCACCACGCACTAGGCCTAATGTGCGCTCCCAGGGTCCAGTATGCCCTGTTCCTTCTCCCCGCACTAGCCCTGAGATGCGTGTCCCCAGCCCGGTGCCACCAGTCCCGGCACCACGCACCAGGCCTACAGTGCGCCTCAGCCGGCAGGAGTCTGCCGTCTGCACAGCGATGACTGAACTGCCCGTCTGCCAAGCGCCATCTGAGCCATCCGTCTCCCCAGCGCCATCTGAGCCATCCGTCTCCCCAGCGCCATCTGAGCCATCCGTCTGCAATGAGCCTGCAAAGCCGCCCGTCTGCCATGAGCCTGCAAAGCCGCCCGTCTGCCATGAGCCAACTGAGCCGCCAGCCAGACAGGAGCCGCTAGAGCCGCCAGCCAGACAGGAGCCGCTAGAGCCGTCCGTCAGACAGGATCTGCCAGAGCCGCCAACCAGACAGGATCTGCCAGAGCCGCCAACCAGACAGGATCTGCCAGAGCCGCCAACCAGACAGGATCTGCCAGAGCCGCCAACCAGACAGGATCTGCCAGAGCCGCCAACCAGACAGGATCTGCCAGAGCCGCCAACCAGACAGGATCTGCCAGAGCCGCCAACCAGACAGGATCTGCCAGAGCCGCCAACCAGACAGGATCTGCCAGAGCCGCCAACCAGACAGGATCTGCCAGAGCCGCCAACCAGACAGGATCTGCCAGAGCCGCCAGCCAGCCATGAGCAGCCAGATCCGTCAGCCAGCCATGAGCAGCCAGATCCGTCAGCTAGCCATGAGCAGCCAGATCCGTCAGCTAGCCATGAGCAGCCAGATCCGTCAGCTAGCCATGAGCAGCCAGATCCGTCAGCTAGCCATGAGCAGCCAGATCCGTCAGCTAGCCATGAGCAGCCAGATCCGTCAGCTAGCCATGAGCAGCCAGATCCGTCAGCTAGCCATGAGCAGCCAGATCCGTCAGCCAGCCATGAGCAGCCAGATCCGTCAGCCAGCCATGAGCAGCCAGATCCGTCAGCCAGCCATGAGCAGCCAGATCCGTCAGCCAGCCATGAGCAGCCAGATCCGTCAGCCAGCCATGAGCAGCCAGATCCGTCAGCCAGCCATGAGCAGCCAGATCCGTTAGCCAGCCATGAGCAGCCAGATCTGTCAGCCAGCCATGGGCCGTCCCTCAGTCCGGAGCTGCAGTCCCTCAGTCCGGAGCTGCCATTCCTCAGTCCGGAGCTGCCATTCCTCAGTCCGGAGCTGCCATTCCTCAGTCCGGAGCTGCCATTCCTCAGTCCGGAGCTGCCCCTTACCCTGGTGCTGCCCCTTATCCTGGTGCTGCCCCTTACCCTGGTGCTGCCCCTTACCCTGGTGCTGCCCCTTACCCTGGTGCTGCCCCTGACCCTGGTACTGCCCCTGACCCTGGTACTGCCCCTGACCCTGGTACTGCCCCTGACCCTGGTACTGCCCCTTACCCTGGTACTGCCCCTTAGTCCGGAACTGCCCCTTCATGCAATGGGGTTAATGTGGAGGGGGGTCGTTTGGAGGAAGCCTAGGGGGTGGTTAGGTACTGTGGTGACGTGGGGACCGCGACCAGAGCCGGAGCCACCACCGTGGATGGAAGCCCACCCAGACCCTCCCCTAGACTGTGTATGGTGCGCCCGGAGTTCGCGCCTCAAGGGGGGGGTTATGTCACGCCCTGGCCTTAGTATTCTTTGTTTTCTTTATTATTTTAGTTAGGTCAGGGTGTGACATGGGGAATGTTTTTGTTTTGTTGGTTTTGGGTGTTGTTTATGGTAAAGGGGTTGTTGTATAGTATATGGGTTTGTGTGGAGTACATGTTTCTAGTGTTGTCTATGTATGTTTAGTTGTCTAGGAGAGTCTATGGTTACCTGAATGAGTTCCCAATTAGAGACAGCTGATTTCGGTTGTCTCTGATTGGGAGCCTTATTTAGGGTAGCCATAGGCTCTCATTGGTTGTGGGTAATTGTCTATGTTATACGTTTGTAGCCTGTGTGTGCACTGCGTATTTAGCTTCACGATCGTTTTCTTGTTTTGTATAGTGTGTCAGTGTTTTGTTTCGTTTTTGCCTTCTTCATAATAAAAGGAAGATGGCTTATTTTCCAACTGCTGCGTTTTGGTCCGTCAATCCGCCACACGATCGTGACATTTGGTGGAAAGCTGTCCTCTTGCCATGTGGAAATGCCAACTGCGTTCAGCATGAACTGGAAGCGTGCCCAGCGATTCACAGCGTTTCAGAAATAAATGTCCCAAAATCGCACTAAACGGATATAAATTGCTATAAAACGCTTTAAATTAACTACCTTATGATGTTTTTAACTCCTATAACGAGTCTTAACATGACCGGAGAAAGATTACTCCCAACACTAATGCTTGGAACAGGTGCGGGTCGGTGTCCTCCAGGCGCATGACGCAGCTCCAAAAGAGTGACTAGCTACAGGGTTTTTTAATTTGTAGTGCCTGTGAACGCGCAATCGACCCCATTCAAATCGTCATCACGTAAAGGCATCCAGGGGAAGACGTAAGCAGTGTCCGTATACTCATAGCAATAACAGTGGCCTTTTAACTGACTCCAGATCAGGGGCCAACATTTCTGAAATCTGACTCCATGTCAGGGAAATTGCTGTAGAATGGGTTCTGTTCCACTTAGAGACAAAATTTCAACTCCTATAGAAACTATAGACTGTTTTCTATCCAATAATAATAATAATATGCATATTGTACGATCAAGAATTTTGTAGGAAGCCGTTTCAAAAATTACAAGATTACCATAAATAGTGACAACAGCGCCCCCAGCCTCAACAGGTTATCTTCTTATGGCTGAAGTCCCGGTAACGGGACCGATATGACAACAGCCAGTCGAAGTGCAGGGCGCCAAATTAAAAAAACAGAAATCTCATAATTAAAATTCCTCAGACATTCATGTGTCTTATATCATTTTAAAGGTAATCTTGTTGTTAAAACTTCTACCGACTCAGAAACCCGGATCCGGGAGCACCCCCACCTCCCCCACCAGTAAAAAAGCTGAATAGCATAGTTAGCATAGCGTCACAATTAAATAGTAGCATCTAAATATCATTCAATCACAAGTCCAAGATACCAGATGAAAGATCCACTTCTTGTGAATCCAGCAATCATTTCTGATTTGTAAAATGTTTTACAGGGAAGACACAATATGTAAATCTATTAGCTAACCACGTTAGCAAAAGACACAATTTTTCTTTGTCCACCATTTTCTCACCACCAGTAGCTATCACCAATTCGGCCAAATAAAGATATTGATAGCCACTAACCAAGAAAAAACCTCATCAGATGACAGTCTGATAACATATTTATTGTATAGGATAGGTTTTGTTAGAAAAATTTGCATATTTCAGGTAGAAATCATAGTTTACAATTGCACCCACCATCACAACTCGACTAGAATAAATACAGAGAGCAACGTGTATTACCTAATTACTAATCATAAAACATTTCTTAAAAATACACAGCGTACACTAATTGAAAGACACAGATCCTGTGAATCCAGACAATATTTCAGATTTTCTAAGTGTCTTACAGCGAAAACACAATAAATCGTTATATTAGCATAGCACATGTGCAAACATTACCCCAGCATTGATTCATGGCAAAAAGAGCGATAGCATTATCACCACCAAAATGTATTAATTTTTTCACTAACCTTCTCAGAATTCTTCAGATGACACTCCTGTAACATCATATTACAACATACATATACAGTTTGTTCGAAAATGTGCATATTTAGCCACCAAAATCGTTGTTATACAATGAGAAAAGTAGCCAAGCTGGTCAGAAAATGTCGGGCGCCATATTGGACAGTGATCTTGTCTCATGCATAAATACTCATAAACTTGACTAACAAATACAGAGTGGAAAGACAAAATAGCGATTGAAAGACAATTTAGTTCATAACATACTGTACTATGGGACAGACAACGACCAATCATATTCAACTGAAATCACGCCCAACTGGCCAATTGATGCCGACCCCGCCTTCGGAAACCCCACCTTCCTGGCTATAATACCGGGGCTCGCATTCATTTACGAAATTGTTTGCTCTTCAGCTCGCAATTTACAAATTGTTCAAGTACACGAAGACTACGAGATTCGCCTCCAACTTAGGAGTCTGTTAGTGGGGAGAGAGTACTCGATCCTCTAGAGTCGTGTGTCTTGGTATCGGTTTTTGTGTTTGCTAAAAGCTAACTACTTTCTGCTCTGCTTGTGTTGCTAATACTTCCTTGCTTTGGTAGGATTTGTGTTTGTTAAAAATCCACTACTTTCTACACTGCTAGTGTAGCCAGTACTTCCTTACATGAGTAAGATGGCCAGTGGTAAGAGTAAGGCTAACCAGCCGAGTTTGAACCTCCGACCGTGCCCTAGGGCATGTGGTTTCTCAATGAAAATGAAAGATACTCACTAGTGCTGTCCTGTTTGCCTGGGGTGGATCGGAGTTGATAGTTGTGAGAGTCCGGATTCCGGGGATGATATACTACCCCTGGTCAGCTTTAGAGTGTGAATCGGATGATGTCAGTTTGAGGCAGCCTAAAGCTTTGGATTCTGCCTGGGAGCGTGAACAATTGGTGGTTAATGCACTTTTGATGGAGATGTGTCATAGGGCAGCAGGTCACCTGGGGTGGATTGGCCATTTTCTCCCCTGCAGCAGAGTTCCTCCAGGTTTGGGGAAAGGTATTTACCTGCTGTCCCTGGAGCTGTGCAGCGTCGTTTAACCTGTTTAAAGATTTTGCCAATGAGCTAAAGGCAGCCTAGCCTCCTACGTATCATCCTGATCTCGTGAGCTTACATTCTGTTTCTCTACATGGCTACAGTCACAACCAGATTCAATCCGTTTTAGCCCCTCCCTTCCGTCCACCATATGGTCGGACCAATCAGCGTCCTCACATAATTTGTGGGGGTGGTTAAGTTCATACCGACAACGAGAAGTGCCTTTAGTCAAAGTTTGAAAATCATAACAACAATGGCTGCTCTTGAGGAGGTTGGTGTAGATTCTGCTATAGCAGCAGAAATATCAGAACTGGAGGGCATAACTTAATTGAAAGAACAGCAAATAACTGCTATGGAGGCTTTTCACTGGGGGCAAGATGTTTTTGCTCTTCTCCCTACTGAGGTTCACCAAGAGCTTGATTTAACAGCTAGCTCTGTTGTTACTCAAGAAAATGGGACCGGTCGAGTGTCACGAATGGTCACCACCCTAGTGGTTCACATCACATGCACAGTGCCTTCGGAAAGTATTCAGATCCCTTGACTTTTTTCCTCATTTTGTTATGGTACAGCCTTATTCTAAAATTGATTATATAAAAATAAATCCTCAGTATTCTACACATAGTACTAAATAATGACAAAGTGAAAACAGGTTTAGACTTTTTTGCAAATTTATAAAAAAATATAAAACAGAAAATACCTTATTTACATAAGAATTCAGACCCTTTGCATCCTGTTTTCATTGATCATCCTTTATACGTTTTTACAACTTGAATGGAGTCCACCTGTGGTAAATTAAATGAATTGGACATTATTTGGGAAGGCACACACATGTCTATATACCTTGACAGTGAATGTCAGAGAATGTCACAGTTGACAGTAAATGTCAGAGAAAAAACAAATTTCTCCGAGACAGGATTGTGTCAAGGCACAGATCTGGGGAAGGGTACCAAAACATTTCTGCAGCATGAAAGGTCCCCAAGAACATTCTTAAATGGAAGAAGTTTGGAATCACCAAGACTCTTCCTAGAGTTGGCTGCCCGGCCAAACTGAGCAATCGGGGAAGAAGGGACTTGGTCAGAGAGGTGACCAATAACCCGATGGTCACTGACAGAGCTCTAGAGTTCCACTGTTGTGATGGGAGAACCTTCTAGAAGGACAACCATTTCTGCAGCACTCCAACAATCAGGTCTTTATGGTAAAAGGCACATGACAGCCCGCTTGGAGTTTGACAAAAGGCACCTAAAGCCTCTCAGACCATGAGAAACAGGATTCTCTGGTCTGATGATGGCCTGAATGGAGGAAACCTGACACCATCCCTAAGATGAAGCACCGTGGTGGCAGTATCATGCTGTGGGGATGTTTCCCAGCGGCAGGGACTGGGAGACTAGTCAACATCGAAGGAAAGATGAACGGAGCAAAGTACAGAGAGCTCCTTGATGAATATCTGCTCCAGAGTGCTCAGGACCTCAGCCTGGTGCGAAGGTTCACGTTTCAACAGGACAATGACCCTAAGCACACAGCCAAAACATTGCAGGAGTTGCTTTTGGGACAAGTCTCTGAACGTCCTTGAGTGGCCCAGCCAGAGCACAGAGTTCAAGGCGGCAGGTAGCCTATTGCTTAAGAGCGTTGGGCAAGTAAAAGGTCGCTGCTTCGAAATCCCCAAGCTGACTACATGAAAAATCTGTTGAATGTTCCCTTGAGCAAGGCACTTGACCCTAATTGCTCCTGTATCCTCTGGATAAGAGCGTCTGATAAATGACAAACATTTTGAAAAAGAAATATGAATGGACGGGGCGGGGATCATTTGTACACTGTCGATGGCAGGACAGCTGGCGAGATACCTAGCTCCAGAGGAAACAGGGAGGCTAATCCTAGCACGGTACTTCCGAATAAACAGTGGCGGTTCTCGGTGGATCAGCTGGAAAAAGTGTACCAGGGTGTGATGCCCGTTTGTTAAATATGGTCACGATGCTGCAGATCAGAGGAGGCTGGTGAGAGATGCTATAGGAAGACAGGCTCATTGTAATGGCTAGAATGGAATGATTGTAGCAGAGTCAATGTGGTTTCCATATGTTTGAAAACGTTACATTTATTCCATTCCAGCCATTATAATGAGCCCGTCCTCCTATAGCTCCTCCCACCAGCTGCAAATGTATCATATCGATATGCTGCAGGAGCTGAATAACAGGCTGACCACTGCTTGCATCGTGTGTGCGAGCGTTGCAAAATAAATGTAGAAATCTATATTATTAAAAGATTGCACCCACACTGCGCTTGCGCGCCATCGAGCGTCTGCGTAGCCAAGGGCTAAAATAGAAGTCTGTTCTATTTGTGAGGCAGATCGCACTGCAAGTCCTGCCTCTCCCATCTCCTCATTGGTTTACAGAAGCAGGTACCCACGTGCCATCTCCTTTTTGGTTATACCCACGTGGGTGACTGAAAGACGAACGAGGTCGGTGGCGGTAATGCACCTAATTTATGAAAGTTGCCAATCACAATATAAGAAGAAAAAGCCTGGAGAAGAAAAGGCCTGGAAGGAGGAGAGATGACTAGAAACGTTTTCGTTGACCGTTTTATGTGTGGATTAATTGGCGGAGTAGAGGACCTTGTGCATTTCAGGTAAAACAACAACTCAATATTTATATCCCAGGACAAATTAGCTAGCAACAGCAAGCTAGCTAAATAGGACAAATTAGCTAGCAAGTGCAAGCTATTAGAGTTTTTAAAAATATTTTAACCTGCGTGTCGTGATTGCGTTTGGTGTGGGTGGACAAAATAAATTGATGCACGATGGCGCACGTGCGCAGCCGGATTGAATTCGGTGTAAGTATGTGGAGGAAGCCGCTTTTTGAGCTTATCAACGAAATGCATGCTACAGCTGATTTTGTACTGCGACTGTCCCGCTGTACTATCCTGGCTGTGGGGGACAGTATGGTGGCGAGGGTGGTGGCTCATTGCCACCTCAGAAATGCTTCGGGGGCGGCTCAACAGTTCCCGAGATGTGAAGGAAAGGATCCACGACAGAGACGGGTTGCCCCGGACCAGTAATTCGGGTCATGATTGCTACACGGTTTAGATAGCTGACTAGACTGACTAACCTAGCAGTCTAAAACATTTTAGCTAACATGGACTAATTGAGTGTGTTAGTGACTGGCATAAAAATAGAAAAACTGCGGATGCACCACCAAACAGTAAGTTGAGACCCCGACTGAGGTGTGGGGAGTCCCTAACGGCCATGGGGCCCTAACCGGCCACTAATGTCACTTATTGGTAGGGCCAGCCCGGTTAACTTGCTTCAAAGCCATACCCTTAACTTAACCATAAAGGAGTTATTACCCAACTGTAACTTTTCAAGGTTCTTGAGTCTTAGTCATAATTCTCACATGGCATGAGCCCTCCAGTGTGGTCTCACATTTTAGCAACCTGGTCTCACATTTGACGGCATCATTTGATGTTTGATGGCAGCGTTACAATCAAGGCTGCAATCGACCTCTGTTCAAATAATAAGACATTCTAACAATGTGCTTTTGCTAAATTGTTTTCAGACAAAGTGGCAGGTCACCAGTAATACCTCATTGATTGTTCAGTCAGTTAGCCAATGTCTTTAGTTTCTCTTCAAATAAGAAAGAGATCATATTATCAAAAGCTAGGAGACATATGTTTCAATTCCATTTACCTTTGTAGTAACCTGGTATATTTATGTTTACCAATAGATGGCAGTATTGACTCAAGACGGGGGTTTGCTTCCCGCTATCCGTAGCTATTTCCTATGTCTGCCTATTTAACTATGATTAAGAAAGCTTCAGGGAGGTTTAAGCCAGGTGCATAAGATAATGTAAATCTAAGTTACAATTAAATACTAAGTCTCATGAGTCGTAATTCTAAGAAGCCTTTAAGGATACTACAACCTTCGTATCAGCAATACCTCATTTACACCACTGGGGTAACTGCACTTTGGTACTACAGCAAATTGTTTTGAGCTCAGATCAATACTAATGTATAGTTCTATTTGTTCCAACAGAACAATAAATGCTTGGTCTGTTTAACAGAAAGGAAACCAAGAGATAGAACTTCAGTTTGGTTTTCTACATAACTGCTTTCTCATTAAACTATTATCTCTAGCAGCAATCTCTGGGCGGATGGGATATGTACTCACACAAACACAGAGAAAGACCTTTCCCACTGGGAACAGACCTCAGTTCAAAGTCTAGTTTTGATTTACATTTGGTTGAGATATCAACTAAAGTGAAGTCAACGTGAAATCAACAAAAAATGTTACCATGTCATTGGATTGGGGTTAAAAGTTGAGTATAAAAAAAAGAATGCCTTTACTTTAACTTTTGCAAATCCAATCAGTTTTCTATGTGGATTCAACTTCATCACAGTTTTTGGGGGGATTAAAATGACGTGGACACAATCTTGACTCAACCAGTTTTTCCCCAATGGTTTGTGTTTTGTCTTCATTTATTTATCTATTTTTCAAAGAAAAATTAAATATCTATTCCAGTGGTAGCCCAAAGTGGAAACTCATTAACCGGTGCATTTTCAACTGATGAAGCAAACAGGGCCATCTCAGGCTGTATTCCAAATGGCAGCCTATTCCCTATATAGTGCACTACTTTGGACCAGGACCCACATAGGGAATAGGTTGCTATGGGCCTTGGTCAAAAGTAGTGCACTATATAGGGAATAGGGTGCCTTTTGAAACACAGTCTTAGTCTGCACTCAGAGTTCCAGAGGCACTACACTGTTGAATGTGAATAAGCGAATCAGTGCCTATAAGTGCATATTGAGTAATATGCAGTACGTGAAGACCTTAGGTATGGTTTAATATTCTCTAAAGGACTTTGGTCACAATTTATCGCTTGAATCTGAATTGATTCTCCATAAAAGCTCTATTCCAAAGAAAGGAATATCAGCCCATTGAATTAAACACCACAAAGACTTGAAAAGTCTTAATTACGGAGGTGAATGGGGCTGCCACTGTATTGAAACCATTGGACGCAGTTTATCATTGGCGACAGGTTCAGAACATATCATTGCTTTCTGTATCAGAAGTCTCGTAGATCGATGCAATGCGCTAATTTTGTTTATAAAGCCCTCTTGCACAAACTTCTGCCGTACCTTACTTCATTGTTAACCTACAGACGTACAAGCTACCAGACCTGGTCTCAGAGATGGCTAACTCTGGAGATCCCTGTGGGCTCCACCAGGTTTGGTGTCAATTCCATTTCAATTCCAGTCAATTCAGAAAGTACACAGAAATTCCAATTATCTTCAATGCCTTAAAATGGGTAAAATTTTGAATTGTAATTTAGTTTACTTTCTGAATAGACTGGAAATCACCCCAAATGTGGTCTCCGGTGAGTTAGGGAGATCTGCGTAATTTGTTTTGCACCGCACTTGTGGAATGATCTCCAAAACTCTCTAAAGTTGGATGTTTTGATGCCGCTAGGTCCGTTCAGAAGGCTTGTTTATTACCTTTTTTACTGAGAATTGATGTTTATTTTTCATAGTCATGTCTTGTAAGTTGCATTTAAAGTTTGATTTGATTTAGCCCTATCCTTTAACTTAGATTTTTGGTTGAGATGGAGACATTAATCCAACATATAAATTATGAATTAGTAGACAAACTGGAATTTAAGACAAACTAAGTCAGTGGCACAGATGGAACAATCCAAGCAGAAGATACATTTTCTTCAAATGTTGATATTTGGTTGAGTTGACAACCAAACACAATTCAAAATCACGTTTGAAACACAAGAAATAGCTATCTATTAACTTTGACAAGTTCACATGTTGGATTCACGTCTCCAACTCAACCTAAAATGTACATTAAAGAACGGGATTAAGCCAGTGGCTCACATGTATCTATAACTTGAATAGTTCCATCTCCTTTAAATGTTGATATTTAGTTGTATTGTCAACCAAACACAATTCACTATTACTTTTGTAATACAGCCTTTTATTTACTATCATATGAGCTAATGTAACATTCAACCTTAAAATGAGTAACACATCCATGGCAACAGTTTGAGGTTACTTTAATCAAGGCGCCGGAGAAGATGGCTGACGTTTTACGTGCTCGTAAACTAATGTGTTTTTTGTTAGTTTTTTGGCGTTGTTTGTAAATATTTTTTCACTTATTCTGTGCATAATGTTGCTGCTACCGTCTCTTATGATCGAAAATAACTTCTGGACATCATAACAGCGATTACTCACCACGAACTGGCAGAAGCTTTTTTTTCCTTTAACGACTCCGACGAGCCCGACGTGAAGGACATACTGCTTTCCTGGGAATATGCCAAATCCCTGTGATTTTCATGAAGAGAAGACGGAGAAAAAGAGAATGGAGGTCGCGCTGCCTTCTGAGAATTAGTAGGCGATCAAATAAATCCCCACTGCCTTCCGTTCTACTAACTAACATGCAATCATTGGAAAATTAAATCGACAACCTAAGAGGAAGATTAAACTAACAACGGGGCATTAAAATCTGTAATATCTTATGCTTCACGGAGTCGTGGCTGAATAACGACATTATCAACATACAGCTGGCTGGTTATACGCTGTATCGGCAGGATAGAACAGCGGCATCTGGTAAGACAACGGGGGCCGGACCATGTATATTTATAAACAACAGCTGGTGCACGATATCTAAGGAAATCTCAAGGTTTTGCTCGCCTGAGGTAGTGTGGTCTACAGCTTATCATGAGATACTCTATCTACCTAGAGAGTTTTCATCTGTATTTTTCATAGCTGTCTGCATACCACCACAGACCGATGCTGGCACTAAGACCGCACTCAACGAGCATAATTCCGGCCATAAGCAAACAGGAAAACGCTCATCCAGAGGCAGTGCTCCTAGTGGCCGTGGATTTTAATGCAGGGAAACTTAAATCCGCTTCACCAAATTTCTATCAGCATGTTAAATGTGCAACCAGGGGGAAAGAAATTCTACACCACCTTTACTCCACACACAAAGATGTGCACAAAACTTTCCCTCGCCCTCCATTTGGCGAATCTGTCTATAATTCTATCCTCCTGATTCCTGCTTACAAGTTAAAATGAAAGCCGGACGCACTAGTGACTTGGTCAATAAAAAAGTGGTCAGATGAAGCAGATGCTAAGCTCCAGGACTGTTTTGCTAGCACAGACTGGAATATGTTGCAGGATTCTTCCGATGGCATTGAGGAGTACACCACATCAGTCATTAGCTTCATCAATAAGTGCATCGATGTCATCATCCACACAGTGACAGTACGTACATACCCCAACCAGAAGCCATGGAATACAGGCAACATCCGCACTAAGCTAAAGGCTAGAGCTGCCGCTTTCAAGGAGCGGGACTCTAACCCGGAAGCTTATAAGAAATCCTGTTATGCCCTCAGACGAACCATCAAACAGGCAAGCATTAATACAGGACTCAGATCGAATTGTACTACACCGGCTCAGATGCTCGTTGGATGTGACAGACTACAAAGGGAAGCACAGCCGAGAGCTGCCCAGTGACACGAGCCTGCCAGATGAGCTAAACTACTTCTATGCTTGCTTTGAGGCAAATAACACTGAAACATGCATTAGAGCACCAGCTGTTCCGGGTGACTGTGTGATCACGCTCTCCGCAGCTGATGTGAGTAAGACGTTTAAACAGGTCAACATTCACAAGGCCGCAGGGACAGATGGATTACCAGGACTTGTACTGCGAGCATGCACTGACCAACTGGCAAGTGTCGTCACTGACATTTTCAACCTCTCCCTGTCCCAGTCTGTAATACAAACATGTTTTAAGCAGACCACCAAAGTCCCTGTGTCCAAGAACACTAAAGTAACCTGCCTAAATGATTACCGACTCGTAGCACTCACATTTGTAGCCATGAAATGCTTTGAAAGGTTGGTCATGCCTCACATCAACACCATTATCCCAGAAACCCTAGACCCACTCCAATTTGCATACCGCCCTAACAGATCTACAGATGATGCAATCTCTATCATTTAACTCCTCACTGCCCTTTCCCACCTGGACAAAAGAAACACCTATTTGAGAATGCTCTTCATTCACTACAGCTCAGCGTTCAACACCATAGTGCCCTCAAAGCTCATTAATAATCTAAGGACCTTCTACTAAACACCCCCTTCTACATCTGGATCCTGGACTTCCTGACGGGCCACCCGCAGGTGGTAAGTGGAGGTAAAAACACATCCGTGACACTGATCCTCAACACAGGTGCCCCTCACGGGTGGGTGCTCAGTCCCCTCCTGTACTCCCTGTTAACTCATGACTTCACGGCCAGGCACAACTCCAACACCCTCATTAAGTTTGCCGATGACACAACAGTGGTAGGCCTGATCAACGACGAGGTCAGAGACCTGGCCGTGTGGTGCCAGAACAACAACCTCTCCCTCAACGTGATCAGGACAAAGGAGATGATTGTGGACTACAGGAAAAGGAGGACCGAGCACGCCCCTTTTTCTCATCGAGACTGTTGTGGAGCTGGTTGAAAGCTTCAAGTTCCGTGGTGTCCACATTACCAACAAACTAACATGGTCCAAGCACACCAAGACAGTCATGAAGAGGGCACGACCAAACCTATTCCCCCTCAGGAGACTGAAAAGATGTTCAAAAGGTTCTACAGCTGCACCATCGAGAGCTCCTGTCTGGTTGCATCACTGCCTGGTATGGCAACTGCTCAGCCTCTGACCGCAAGAGACTACAGAGGGTAGTGCGTATGGCCCAATACATCACTGGGGCCAAGCTTCCTGCCATCCAGGACCTCTACAGAAGGCGGTGTCAGAGGAAGACTCTAAAAAATGTCAGACTCCAGCTACCCTAGTCATAGACTGTTCTCTCTGCTTCCGCACGGCAAGCGGTACCGGGGCACCAATTCTAGGTCCAAGAGGCTTCTAAACAGCTTCTACCCCCAAGCCATAAGACTCCTAAACAGCTAATCAAGTGGCTACCCAGAACAATGCATTGCATAGTCACTTTAATAACTCTACCTACATGTACATATTACCTCGACTAACCGGTGCCCACTCACATTGACTCTGTACCGGTACCACCTGTATATAGTCTCGCTATTGTTATTTTACTGCTGCTCTTTAATGAGTTGTTACTTTTATTTCTTATTCGTATTTTTTTATTTGCATTGCTGGTTATTGGCTTGTAAGTAAGCCTTTCACTGTAAGGGCTACACCTGTTGAATTCGGCGCATGTGACTAGTAAAATTTGATTTGAACCATATATTTCCTCTTATGTAATCATATCAAGTGTGCATGTTAAAGATTGCATGCATAGGTCATCGCAGGTCTGTGGAGATCTTCACACTTGCTTTAATAATGTGTGCAGTCTTGAACAGCATTGATCACTTGCACCATATACGTTTATTGTAATCTCAACTGCAATCCAGGTCATTTGGTTCTGCTATTAGATTAAAGTCATCGCCTATTCAATTGCCTGTAATATATGGATCTGTTTGCTCTTCCTACGCTTTCCACTAGATGTAAACAGTCAATAGAACGTGAAATGAAGCTTATGCTGTGTTGTGGGACCGGATGGGAGGTGTTTGAGTCAGTGGTCTGGCAAAGTGCCAGTTCGGGGTCACGCACTTTCCTCATGATATCGTCATGCGTTCCATTACTTATAGAGACTGAAAAGAATGCTCCGGTTGGAACGTTATTGGATATAAATGATAGTAGCATCCTGAAGATTGATTCTCTACTAAGTTTGGCCAGTTTATTCGACTTGTAATATAACTTTTTGAAGTTTTCGTCCGAAGTTTTCCTGCATCTGCGCGAGCAAAATTAGCTAATTGGACATAAGTAATGAACATTATCGAACAAAACAAAGATTTATTGTGGAACTAGGATTTCTGGCATTGCATTCTGATGAAGATAATCTAAGGTAAGGGAATATTTATGATGTAATTTCGTATTTCTGTTGATTGACTCCAAAATGGCGGAGAAATGTTGTTAAATCTGAGCGCCGTCTCAGATTATTGCATGGTGTGCTTTTTACGTACGTTTTTTTTTAAATCTGACACAGTGGTTGCATTAAGAAAAAGTGTATCTTTAATTATATGTAAAACATGTATCTTTCATCAAAGTTTATGATGAGTATTTCTGTTATTTGACTTGGCTCTCTGTAATTACTCCGAATATTTTGGAGGCATTTCTGAACATGGTGCCAATGTAAACCGAGATTTGTGGATATAAATATGCACATTATCGAACAAAACATAAATGTATCGTGTAACATGATGTCATATGAGTGTCATCTGATGAAGATGTTCAAAGGTTAGTGATTCATTTTATCTCTTTCTGCTTTTTGTTACTACTATATTTTGCTGGGAAAATGGCTGTGTTTTTCTGTGGCTATGTACTGAGCTAACATAATTGTTTGTGTGCTTTCCCCGTAAATCCTGTTTGAAATCAGACATGTTGGCTGGATTCACAACATGTGTAGCTTTAATTTGGTGTCTTTCATGTGTGATTTCATGAAAGATTTTCATGAAAGATTTTTATAGTAATATATTTGAATTTGGCGCGCTACATTTTTCTGGATTTTGGCCAAGTGGGACGTTAGCGTCCCACATATCCTAGAGGGGTTAAAGGACATAGACATGTCTTATATGGGCAGAAAGCTTAAATTATTCTTAATCTAACTGCAGTGTCAAATTTACAGTAGCTATTACAGTTTATAAAATACCATGATATTGTTTGAGGATAGTGCACAACAACAAAGCACTTCTATCACGGCAACTCGTTTGATACATTCGCCTCTGAAAGTAAATCATGTATTTACATTCAGTAATCTTACTCTGATTTGTCATCCTCACGGTCCCAGAGTTAAAATGTTGTGTAGTTTTGTTTGACAAAATTGTCTTATTCAAATGTATGAACTGAGTTCTACAGTTTTACCCCACTGCTATTTCTGGCTCCACACCCACCCTGGCCGGCCATCTAGATCTGTGAAGGTTAGCATATTTTCTGTAGGGAAGCTAATGATCCATCATCTATGACAAGTGTGTAAACTTCCATTTTTTTACCACCATGTCATTGTTTTATGTTCTCTATATTTATGTACTTGAAAATGTATAAATTTACCAATTCGGCACATTTGTGAAAACTCCTGGCAGACTTGATACAAAATATTGGGTAGTGACTTATTTCTTCACTGGATCAGTTTGAAATTTTGCACACTGCTGCCATCTTGTGGACAACATCTAAATTAAAGCTTTTCGCTCTTTTGATTTTGGCCATCAATAGAAAAGGGTGAAAGGGGTGGAGCATCATCTGGATTAAGGGAGGGCTTGGCCGGGGGGGCTTTATTTGGCTCATCGTGCTCTACTCCTTGTGGCAGGCCGGGCGCCTGCAGGCTGACTTCGCTAGTCAGTTGAAAAGTGTTTCCTCCGACACATTGGTGCAGCTGGCTTCCGGGTTAAGCGAGCAGGTGTAAAAAAGAGAAGTTTGGCGGGTCATATTTCAGAGGAAAAATTATACAAAACATTAAACATTAGATCTATAATTTTCTGTTCCCAAAAATAACATTTGTTATGAACAGATTGCACTAAGTTTTGTATACCTCACAGAGTTGGCATTCCCTAACGGAAATATGCAAATACATGCTCAAATGCTTTCAGTATCTTTTGATTTGACAACTTGATGTTAGATGGTTCCTCACCCTGAATGTAGCCTTTGGGCCAGGAACACGGTAGTTTTAGCCATGTGTTGAGGCCATACAGTGTTTAAAAGCTTATATTTAGGATTTTGATGGAGTATGACAGTTGAACTAAGCTCATTAGGCATTCAATAAGTTATATTCTTCAAGTCTTAATACGTAGCCTATATATCGTTTAATCTATACATCCAGAAATGGATATAGCAACTTCAGAATGCCACTCCACATGGCCATAACATTTTGACAATTTGGCCATAACATTTTGACAATTGCTCACATGCCCCTATCGCTCCTATAGATTTTTAGCTTGCGGTGGCTAATGTTGGCTGAAGTTCGTATTGGATGTTTAGAGAAAACCAAATGCAGGATTACAGTTTCTCTTGGCCCATAGACTACCTTTAGTGTGAGTAACCATCAAGTTGTAAAATCCTGAACTTCCCCTTTAGAGGAGGAGAAATTAAAAAGGGAGTGAGTAGCACAAAGGCATCGGTGTTTGACCTCATGCCAGAGCTAGACTGGGTGGATATCGAAAACAGTAGTAGTACCTGCTAAGGACAAGCATCCACCTCGAGCTCTAAGTCAACATTGAGAGAATAATACTAGATTAAACTCAATAGATAACTCCCCCCATCCCTCCTATATTTACTGAAGGCTTTTCCCCCCCTCTCTCTCCACCTTATTTACCTCATGTTCAACATTACATTCAAGGATGGATAGGGTATTATGGGGCGAGGGTGAGCTTGATGTCACATTAAACAAGACAGATAACACTCTTACCTAAATCCCATCATTAGAGCAGTTTTATAAGAGACAGATAACAATGATCTAATAATTGGGTTTAATGCTTTTACGTGGAGGGAAATGGGTGCTGCCACTGTTTAGTGCGATTAAAAATTCCCTGTGTGACTTTCGAACATGTAACTATGGCAGTTTGTCCGTGGTGGATGAAGAGAAATATATGAACTGTTAGTTTTAGAATGTCAAACACATCAGCTGGAAGCAACTATCAATGTTATCAAACATAGAACAGACATACTGTACGATGTTGAAAGCATGTATAGTCAAATCAAGCAAGCATAGTCATGAAATCAATTAGGGCCAATTCCTAACTTGAGAATCACTTTGCCAAAAATCAGGAATTGATGTCAATGGGAGACTCCAGTTCACACATGGGTAGGGCTACATGTAGGCAGTACATATCAACACAATTGCCAACTATACCTTTGAGTTTCATGCAATCACACTGAAAAAAGTTGTAATGATTTTCCTTTGCTACAGTACCATCCTGCGCAGAGGCAGAATCAGCCTCATTGTCACGTTCCTGACCTATTTATGTTAGTTGTTATGTGTGTTAGTTGGTCAGGACGTGAGGTTGGGTGGGCATTCTATGTTTTCTGTTTCTGTGTTGGTTTTGGGTTACCTGGTATGGCTCTTAATTAGAGGCAGGTGTTTGGCGTTCCTCTAATTAGGAGTCATATTTAGGTAGGCGTTGTCACAGTGTTCGTTGTGGGTGATTGTCTTCCGTGTCAGTATGTATGTTCGTGCCACACGGGACTGTAGCGTTTTGTTTGTTTCGTTTCGTTTCGATGTCGTCTGTTTCCTGTACGTAAGTTTATGTTTAGTTATGTAAGTTTATGTTCAGGTTTCGTCAACGTCGTTTTCTTGTTTTGTAGTTTTGAAAGTGTTTTGTTTCGTTTCGTGTTGCCATCTTATTCATAATAAAGATGGCTTATTTCCCAAATGCTGCGTTTTGGTCTGAAGATCCTTCTCTCCTCACCTCATCCGAGGATGAGGAGAGCGTCAGCCGTTACAGAATCACCCACCACGCTAAGACCAAGCGGCAAGGGAAAACTAAACGGAGTAAGGGACAGGAGAGAAAGGAGAAATGGACATGGGATGATGTATTGGACGGAAAGGGTTGCTACACTTGGGAGGAGATCCTGGCTGGGAGGGATCGCCTCCCATGGGAACAGGTGGAGGCACTGAGGAGAGCAGAGGCTACCGGGGAGAGGAACCGGAGCTATGAGGGAACGCGTCTGGCACGGAAGCCGAAAAAGCCCGTAAGTAATTCCCCAAAATTTCTTGGGGGGGGGCTAAGAGGTAGTGGGCCAAGGGCAGGTAGGAGACCTGCGCCCACTTCCCAGGCTTACCGTGGAGAGCGGGAGTACGGGCAGGCGCCGTGTTACGCAGTAGAGCGCACGGTGTCTCCTGTACGAGTGCATAGCCCAGTGCGGGTTATTCCACCTCCCCGCACTGGTAGGGCTAGATTGAGTATTGAGCCAGGTGTCATGAGGCCGGCTCAACGCGTCTGGTCTCCAGTGCGTCTCCTCGGGCCGGCATACATGGCACCGGCCTTACGCATGGTTTCCCCGGTTCGCCTACATAGGCCGGTGCGGGTTATTCCACCTCCCCGCACTGGTCGGGCGACCGGGAGCATTCAACCAGGTAGGTTGGGCGGGTTCAATGCTCAAGAGTGCCAGTACGCCTCCACGGTCCGGTATTTCCGGCGCCACCTCCCCGCCCCAGCCTAGTACCTACAGTGTCTACACTACGCACTAGGCTACCAGTGCGTATCCTGAGCCCTGTTCCTCCTCCACGCACTCTCCCTGTAGTGCGTGTATCTAGCCCGGTGCCTCCAGTTCCGGCCCCACGCACTAAGCTACCAGTGCGTCTCCAGAGCCCTGTACAAACTGTATCTTCTCCCCCTACTAATCCTGATGTGCTTGTCCTCAGCCCGGCGTCACCAGTGCCGGTACCACGCATCAGTTATAGAGTGGGCTTTGAGAATACAGTGTGCCCTGTCCCTGCTCCCCGCACTAGTAGGAAGGTGCTTATCCTTAGCCCGGTGCCTCCAGTTCCGGCACCACGCACCAGGTCTACAGTGCACCGTATCCGGCCAGAGCCATCCGTCTCCCCAGCGCCATCTGAGCCATCCGTCTCCCCAGCGCCATCTGAGCCATCCGTCTCCCCAGCGCCATCTGAGCCATCCGTCTCCCCAGCGCCATCTGAGCCATCCGTCTCCCCAGCGCCGTCTGAGCCATCCGTCTGCCAGGAGCCTGCAAAGCCGCCCGTCTGCCATGAGCCTGCAAAGCCGCCCGTCTGCCATGAGCCTACAGAGCCGTCAGCCAGACAGGAGCCGCTAGAGCCGTCAGCCAGACAGGAGCCGCTAGAGCCGTCAGCCAGACAGGAGCCGCTAGAGCCGTCAGCCAGACAGGATCTGCCAGAGCCGCCAACCAGACAGGATCTGCCAGAGCCGCCAACCAGACAGGATCTGCCAGAGCCGCCAACCAGACAGGATCTGCCAGAGCCGCCAACCAGACAGGATCTGCCAGAGCCGCCAACCAGACAGGATCTGCCAGAGCCGCCAACCAGACAGGATCTGCCAGAGCCGCCAACCAGACAGGATCTGCCAGAGCCGCCAGAGAGCCATGAGCAGCCAGAGCCGTCAGAGAGCCATGAGCAGCCAGAGCCGTCAGAGCGCCATGAGCAGCCAGAGCCGTCAGAGCGCCATGAGCAGCCAGAGCCGTCAGAGCGCCATGAGCGTCGAGAGCCGTCAGCCTGCCATGAGCGTCGAGAGCCGTCAGCCTGCCATGAGCGTCGAGAGCCGTCAGCCTGCCATGAGCGTCGAGAGCCGTCAGCCTGCCATGAGCGTCGAGAGCCGTCAGCCTGCCATGAGCGTCGAGAGCCGTCAGCCTGCCATGAGCGTCGAGAGCCGTCAGCCAGCCATGAGCGTCGAGATTCGTCAGTCAGCCATGAGCTGCCCTTCAGCCTGAAAAGGCTAGATACCCAGAACTGCCCATCAGTCCAGAGCTGTCTCTCTGTCCGGAGCTGCCTTTCAGTCCGGAGTTGCCCCTCTATCCTGATCTCCCTCTCTATCTTCATCTACCTCTCTATTCTTATCTATCCCTCTGTCTTGATTTATCTCTCTGTACCGGTGTTGTCCTTATTAGGTATGTTATTAAGAGGATTTTGTGGGGGAAAAAAGAGGGTGGACATTCTTGGAGGGAGGAAGCTAGGATGGATTATGGTGGGGTGGGAACCGCGCCCGGAGCCTGAGCCACCACCGTGGTTAGATGCCCACCCAGACCCTCCCCTAGACTTTGTGCTGGTGCGTCCGGAGTTCGCACCTTGTGGGGGGGGTAATGTCACGTTCCTGACCTATTTATGTTAGTTGTTATGTGTGTTAGTTGGTCAGGACGTGAGGTTGGGTGGGCATTCTATGTTTTCTGTTTCTGTGTTGGTTTTGGGTTACCTGGTATGGCTCTTAATTAGAGGCAGGTGTTTGGCGTTCCTCTAATTAGGAGTCATATTTAGGTAGGCGTTGTCACAGTGTTCGTTGTGGGTGATTGTCTTCCGTGTCAGTATGTATGTTCGTGCCACACGGGACTGTAGCGTTTTGTTTGTTTCGTTTCGTTTCGATGTCGTCTGTTTCCTGTACGTAAGTTTATGTTTAGTTATGTAAGTTTATGTTCAGGTTTCGTCAACGTCGTTTTCTTGTTTTGTAGTTTTGAAAGTGTTTTGTTTCGTTTCGTGTTGCCATCTTATTCATAATAAAGATGGCTTATTTCCCAAATGCTGCGTTTTGGTCTGAAGATCCTTCTCTCCTCACCTCATCCGAGGATGAGGAGAGCGTCAGCCGTTACACTCATCCCATTTGGCATTTATTCCGACTTCTCCTTAATTAACACCTTACTTGTTATCCACTGCCTGTGTGACAGAAAAACAATTAGAAAAGTTAACTATCTGGTGTGTAGTAGGTGCAAGGGAATATCCCTTTATTTGAACTACAAATATATCAGTAATAGCTTTAAGGATTAGTGCTGGGGATAATAATGTAATTGGTATAATGATCATTTGCAGCCCCAGTAAATGGTAAACCCAGTGACCCAATGAAGATTAGAAGTTTCACTGTGTAGTTTCATTTGCAAACACAGCTCACCATAAGACACATTGCACAGTGTGTGTGATATCTCTCAGAGAATAGGGGGGAAAATGTAATCATCTTGGATTGATGTCGTACATTCATAGAAAAAAATGGTTTCAAAAGGGTTCTTCGGCTGTCCTCATAGAGGAACCCTTTTTGGTTCAAGACCTAAAGGGTTTATATCTGGAACCAAAAGGGTTATACTTTCAAACAAAAAGGGTTCTTGAAAGGGTTCTCCTACAGGGACAGCCGAAGAATCTTTTAAGGTTCTAGATAGATACCACCTATTTTTCTAAGAGCGCAAACGTCTGGGAATAACAATTACAGGCTTTTGTCCGCTATGTTGACTATTAAAACGAACTTAGAGCCATCATAATAGTTCCAATACATCCGTTTTATTCGCAATTATGCTCGTGCATGTGAAAGAATTTCAAAAGTATTCCACAAACCTATCCATCCCCAGCCACTTCAACAGTGGCGTGTATAAGTAGAAATCAATGTGTGATGGTGGCTTCGCTGCTCTTATTTGGATCTTTCCTCTATGCTGGTGAGTTGTTATTATATATTTCATTTGTTTTTGCATCTGTCTGTGCCAGCCGACCCATTGTCTCTGGCGGCAGGTTGTGTTAGCGAGGGCTCTCCTCATTAGTAACCTTAGTAGCGGAGAGGAGAGGCCTGGCTTTATGGGATCTAATTACCTCGTCTCTCCCCTCCCCTTTAGTCTTTTAACACAATCAGATCTTCCAGTCTTGGATGACTTCCCTTGGATAAGGAGTCAGCCAATCTGCCTAAATTAATCCACCGGTTCAAGGTTGCAAGAGGTCCCTGATGACAGAACTAGAAAGCATTACTCGGATCTAGCTGACTTTCTAAATAAAATAACAAATTGTCTGCTGAACTGTTGAGGAAAAACAAAGAGACGATATCCTCAAATGTCTTGAGATAATAAGTATTCAACCCCTTTGTTATGGCAAGCCTAAATAAGTTTGGGAGTTAGAATGTGCTTAACAAGTCACATAATAAGTTTCATGGACTCACTCTGTGTGCAATAATAGTGTTTAACATGATTTTTGAACCTCATCTCTGTACCCCACACATACAATTATCCGTAAGGTCTCTCAGTCGAGCAGTGAATTTCAAACACAAAGACCAGGGAGGTTTTCCAATGACATAAAAAAAGCTGACATTGAATATCCCTTTGTGCATGTTGAAGTTATTAATTACACTTTAAATAAAATATATATATCTTTACCCCTTTTTTCTCCCCAATTGGTAGTTAGTCTTGTCCCATCGCTGAAACTCCCGTGGGGACTCGGGGGAGACTTGAGGTTGAGAGCCATGGGTCCTCCGAAACACGACCCTTTCAAGCCGCATTGCTCGCTTAACCCGGAAGCCAGCCACACCAATGCGTCGCAGGCAAAACCGTACAGCTGGCAACCGAAGCCAACGTGCATGCGCCCAGCCACCACAAATACCTGCTTGAGAGCTACGGGACAACGACATCCCAGCCGGCCAAACCCTCACCTAAACCAGACGACGCAGGGCCAATTGTGTGCTGCCTCATGTGTATCCCGGTCACGGCCGCTGTGACACAGGATCGATCCCGGAACGGTGGTGACGCCTCTAGCACTGATCAGTGCCTTAGACCGCTGCGCCACTCGGGAGGCCATTAATTACATGTTTGATGATGTATCAATACACCCAGTCACTGGCTGTTTAATGGCTGTGATAGGAGAAAACAACATAGTTACTCCACAATACTAACCTAAATGACAGAGTGAAAAAAGGAAGCCTGTACAGAATAAAATATATTCCAAAACATATATCCTGTTTGCAATAAGGCACTATAGTAAAACTGCAAAATAAAATGACAAAGAAATTTACTTTTTCTCCTGTATAAAAAGCGTTATGTTTGAGGGAAATTCAACACATCACTGAGTACCACTCTTCATATTTTCAAGCATGGTGGTGGTTGCATCATGTTATGGGTATGCTTGTCATCGGCATGGACTTTAGGATAAAAATGAATAAATGTAAGCACATGAAAAATCCTAAATGAAACCTGGTTCTGTCTGCTTTCCAACATACACTTGGAGACAAATTCACCTTTCAGCAGGACAATAATCTAAAACACAAGGTAAAATATACACTGGAGTTGCTTACCAAGATGACGATGAATGTTCCTGATAGGCCTAGTTACAGATTTGACTTAAATCGGCTTGAACATCTAGAGCAAGTCATGAAAATGGCTGTCTAGTAATGATCAACAACCAACTTGACAGAGCTTGAATGATTTTTTTAAAGAATAATGTGCAAATATTAACATTCCAGGTCTGCAAAGCTCTTGGAGACTTACCCAGAAAGATTCATTGCTTTAATCGCTGCCAAAGGTGATTCTAACATGTATTGACTCAGGGGTGTGAATACTTATGTAAATTATATATATCTGGGGGCTTCCGGTATGGCGCAAAGCTGGTCAGTCGCATCTTTTTCAGCTCCGCTACAAATTTGAAATAAATCCTGAAATAAGTTCCCGCTTAAGCTTAAAATATACCAAAAAAGGCAGTAATAGTTTATTAGCTTCCAAAACCCACAATGCCGACAAAGAAAAGTCACACCAAAAAGCCTGACTTAACGAGGGAAAGTTTAGAGTCTGAAGACGAACGCGCCGTGCCAGCTTCATGTGCTAGTGGTGGAAGCAGGACTGAGGCAAAAAACACTTGCAGTGCCGTTAGCTCCAAAGATATCTTCAAGGCCGTCAAAGATATGAATGCAGAATTGTCTATCAAATTCGAAAATATACTGGACAACGTTAAAAAGGAAGTCAAAGCTTGTGCTGGGCAAATCACTCAGGCTGAGGTACACATCTCTGGAACTGAAGACAGCATTATAGCCCTGCAGGAAACAACCACAAGCAGCAGAAACGCTTCGACAGTGTCAAGCAGCGGATATGGGCTAAGGCTATCCGGTATGGAATGATATTTTCCAGCGAGCCTGAGGGCCTCCCACGGCGATCATTCCTACATTTTTGAAACACCAGCCGAGGCGGAGCAGTTTCTTGAGAAGCTAGGCAGAGGTGTGGAAGCGGAGCAACGCTGAAAAAGAGGCAATGGTAACGTAAAGTTAAACTTTGACCTATTTTTTGGGACATTTTTCGAACTGTTGCTTTTGTTTTTGTCTAAACCGGTATTTAAAGTTTGAGCCAGTTCACCGTGTTATAATTTATCTAGTAACATAGTGGTGCTGTCTATTGAACTATAACAACATGGCCAATTTACAAGTAAGCCTTATTATAATTTTATGTACCATGAAACTTTGCTTTTATGCATCGGAACATCCTGGTGTTCTATTTAGGCCTATATGAGGCTAGATCACGGTGGTCTTATATTCTGGCTCACTCCTGGTATTTTATTTGGTTCTTTGTTAAATGGTGAACACAATATAATGTGGCGGGGTAGAAGGTATACAGAGGGGGGAAAAACGCAGAGATGTGTGTGGATCTGTTGAGTACCTTATACGGAGTGTCACAGAGGGGGAGGGGGGAGGTCTGTTAGAGACTTTGGGGTAAGAGGGTTAATCACACGTTCGTGGTTGATTGTTAGGCATGTGTTTTTGTACAATGACGTGCTTTAAAGCATCCTTTGTGTTTCTGTTTATGGTGGTAACAGAGGTCTATTGGTATATTAGGCTGATCCAATGTGCTCTTATGGGGCAATGTTCTAGTGTCCCTGGTAAATTTGATGACTGATAGTGTTAAGGTTAAATTTACATCATGGAACTGTAGGGGATTAAATAAAATTGGCAAAATAAAACACGTAATAAGTAGATTAAAACAACTTCAGGCTAAGGTTATATTTTTGCAAGAATCACATCTATTATCTGGCAACATTCCTAAGATATGAGAGGCCTGGGCAGGTCGTTCCAGCCTCATTTAGTTCCCAAGCAAGAGGAGTCATTATTCTCATCCATAAATCCATTCCATATCATATATTGCAAACAACTTGTGATCCCTCTGGCAGATATTATTATTATACAGGATACCTTGCTGTCCGAGCAGTTGAATTTAATTCAGGTGTATGGTCCCTACGAAGATGACTATAAATTCTTTAATGATTTGGTTTTAAACCTTTCCACACTTGGCTGATTTCTTTTAATTGTCCCATGATGTCAAGCAAATAGGCACTGAGTTTGAAGGTAGGCCTTGAAATACATCCACAGGTACTCTCCAATTGACTCAAATTATGTCAATTAGCCTATCAGAAAGAAGCTTCTAAAGCTATTACATCATTTTCGGATATTTTCCAAACTGTTTAAAGGCACAGTCAACTTAGTGGATGTAAACTTCTGACCCACTGTAATTGTGATACAGTGAATTATAAGTGAAATAATCTGTCTGTAAACAATTGTTGTAAAAATGACTTGTGTCATGCACAAAGTAGATGTCCTAACCGACTTGCCAAAACTATAGTTTGTTCACAAGAAATTTGTGGAGTGGTTGAAAAACTAGTTTTAATGACTCCAACCTCAAGGTATGTAAACCTCTGACTTCAACTGTATATCTTTAATTGGCCAGATTAACATTCTGAAAATGAATGTCCTCCCAAAACTGTTGTATCTATTTCAGAACATTCCCTTGCCTCTGTCGCCATCCCTCTTTACAAGGCTTAAAAAGACATCCACTTTATTTATCTGGAATAACAGACGTCCCAGAGTTCGCTTGTCCTTATTGTATCTACCGTATGATAGAGGGGGGCTCCATTAGCCTATTATCCAGTGGTACTACTGGGCAGCTCAGCTTTGCACTGCTATGTACCGTTTTACCTCTGAGTCTCTCCCTTTGTGGACGGAGATCGAAATGTCTTAAGTTGTACTCAAATTACCGTTTAACTTCTACATTTACTCAGCTGATCTCAAGACACAAAAAATAAAATAATAATCCCTTTGTTTTTAATAGGATCAACGTTTGGTATGAGGTGCGGAAGTTCGTCTGTGAAATGTATTATTTTTCATGTTTTAGTCCTATCTGGGGTAACCACAGTTTCACTCCTGGGAGAGCTGATCTGGGTTTCCAACTATGGGCCAGCAAGGGTTTAAGGAACGTTTGAGACCTGTATAAAGAAGGTATTTTTATGTCATTTGAAGAACTCATATGAACAAAATATTACATTCCTAGAAAACATTTTTTTTATATTTACAGCTAAGGAGCTTCCTCACGGCTGCCCAAAACCAAAACCTAACCCCATCTGTCCACTTTAGAAAATACGATCTCAACCCATTGTAAGGGTAGAATTTCAGCTCTATACAATATGCTAGAGTCTGGCCCAACCGAATCCTCTGCGCACAAACTGAACTCTTGGAAGGAAAATATTTGGGAGGACATAGTACATATACTACTCCATTCATCCAAGACTAAGGCTCAGACACAGACTGAATACTCGGCTAAAACTATTGTAATACAATTGATTGATGCGAACATATGTAACCCCTGCTAAGTTAAATAAGTTTAATAGTACAAATCCAGATATATGCTACAAGTGTAATCACTCTAAAGGGACTCTGTTTCATTGTCTGTGGGTCTGTGAGAAAATTCTAGATTTTTGAAAGGAGGTATCACATATGATATACCAACTAGTATCAGTAAAAGTGTCTCTCCATCCCAAAGTGTTTATCCTGGGGTTGTACCGAATCAATCATCATCTAAAGAACCAAATAAAAACACCTATGATATGTGCTTGTTGCAAGCAAAATGCTTGATAGCTCTTGCCTGGACAAGTGTGTTGCCCAATGGCTTAGGGAAATGTCTTGCCTAACAATGGAAAGATAACATATACGGTTAAGGGTAAACCAGACACTTTTGAAGAGGTTTGTGGACCATTTTTGGATTTTGTTGAGCAGAGCGATGTGGGTGAAATATTGGCTAATGAAGGGAACTCTGGGTAGGGTACTATGCTTTGTGTGCATGTGGGGTGGTGGTGAGAGATATCCGATTGGCTTGTGGCACTGTGTTTCATCTGAAATTTGTCCCAATTATGTTCTAACCAGATGTTCTAACCAGATGTGATCCTATTGGATCAGACCACTGTAAAATGTAATTTGGTGGTTTTATGCTTCTGTAACACTTTTGTTTTGTCTTAGTAGTTTCATCATTTATATACTTCAAGTTTTTGTTGCTGTTACCTTTTGATGTGGTTTTTGCTGTTATTTTTTTATTGTAATATTTCTGCTTATTATATGTCTTGTTAAAGAAAAATCGATAAAGATATTGTTAAAAGAAAATTTGGTTGATAGATCTGTATTTCATTTTCAATAAATTTGCTAACATTTCTAAAAACATGTTTTGACTCTGTCATTATGGGGTATTGCGTGTAGATTTAATCGATTTGAATTCAGGTTGTAACATAGCAAAATGTGAAAACATTCAGGGGGTATGAATACTCTCTGAAGGCACTGTATGTAAGTGAATCCCTATGAAATTGTGATTTGTCCAAAAAAATCAGTGGCACAAAACCAGAAAAACTATTCCTCGGACATTTCTATGTCTGTCAATGAGATATTAATGATGGTTTAACTTTCCCTGAGTTTATCATACCAATGAGTAGGTTTATCAATCGGAATGAGAAACAAATCATGCTGGAGTGACTGCATGCAGTCTTTAAAAAAAAAAGTTTTTTCTTTCATCTTATCCTCTGTACCTTTCTCTGTAGTAGCATCCTGACTGTCACTGTGGGGATGACATTATCGATGCACTTATGAAGAAACCAGTGACTGATGTGGTGTACTCCTCAACAACCTCTCCCTCAACGTGATCAAGACAAAGGAGGTGATTGTGGACTACAGGAAAAGGAGGACAGAGCACGCCCCCATTCCAATTGACGGGGCTGTAGTGGAGCAGGTTGAGAGCTTCAAGTTCCGTGGTGTCCACATTAACAAACTAACATGGTCCAAGCACACCAAGATAGTCCTGAAGAGGGCATGACAAAACCTATTCCCAGAAGA
Source organism: Salvelinus fontinalis (assembly GCF_029448725.1). Taxonomy (NCBI): domain Eukaryota; kingdom Metazoa; phylum Chordata; class Actinopteri; order Salmoniformes; family Salmonidae; genus Salvelinus; species Salvelinus fontinalis. The sequence continues at coordinate 2,516,345 of NC_074682.1, read as the reverse complement.
CTGAAAAGATTTGGCATGGGTCCTCAGATCCTCAAAAGGTTTTACAGCTGCACCATCGAGAGCATCCTGACTGCTTGCATCACTGCCTGGTTTGGAAACTGCTTGGCCTTTGACCGCAAGGCACTACAGAGGATAGTGCGCATGGCCCAGTACATCACTGGGGCCAAGCTTCCTGTCATCCAGGACCTCTATACCAGGCGGTGTCAGAGGAAGGCCCTAAAAATTGACCGGCGCGCCAATTCTAGGTCCAAGAGGCTTATAAACAGCTTCTACCCCGAAGCCATAAGACACCTGAACATCTAATCAAAAGGCTACCCAGACCATTTGCATTGCCCCCCCCTACCCCTTTACACTGCTGCTGCTCTCTATGCATAGTGTCGTGGAAATATTGAATCAAATATTTCTCAGATACCGGAGCTTGTGAATTCAAATAGCCTTTATTACAAAAAGTAACAATGCCAAGCGATTCCATGGAGCAACTGCCTTCTCTTTTTACAAACCTCAGGCTTTATAGGTTTCCACTTTCAGATAACACACATGGTCACTCCCCTCTATGTAGATGATTAACACCCCTTGGCCTCTTGCCACCATTATCTTTGTCTCAATTCTTGCTTGTTTACAGATTCTATTGGTGGCGTATCCATAGCAATGATACAAAAAATAAGACACACACATAATGCAGGTGTCTGTCCAATTATACTCATAGGACTACACAATGGCACTCCCCAAGCCTGTAATGGTACAGACATACATATACAATACAAGCACATATCTCAATGCTAGTCACAGGACCAGGTAATGCCTTCCCTCAGGCCTATAACAGCACAGGCATACATTTTCTGCCTACGTTCTGTTTTTACATGTCTAGTGATTAACTCCATGTTGACCCAGCTCTGTTCATTCACCTGAGCTCAGCCTTCATTCTGCTTGCACACGTCTATTAACCTGTTGAGGACAGAGGGCGCTGTTTTCACTTTGGGGGAAAATCGTGCCCAATTCTTGCTCGTACAATATGCATATTATTATTACTATTGGATAGAAAACACTCTCTAGTTTCTAAAACCGTTTGAATTATATCTGTGAGTAAAACAGAACTCCTTTTGCAGCAAACTTCCTGACAGGAAGTGGAAAATCTGAAATCGATGCACTGTTCTAGGGGCTGCCTATTAAAGTCCTTGATATTTATTAGTTTAGATGCACTTCATACGTCTTCCACTAGATGTCGACAAGCAGTGAGAGAAGAAATTGAGTGTGTAACTTGATCTGGGCTCGAATCATAGCTCTTGGCATGACGTGTCACCAGTTTCCTGTTTTCTGGAGAGCGCGAGAAGGGACCTGGATTTGCCTTCTGATAAGCTGTCGTTATGGACGACTAATATCTCCGGCTTTGATTTTATTTGATACATGTGACAATATCATCGTAAAGTATGTTTTTTCAATATAGTTTAATCAGATTATTGAACATTTTTCGGGAGTTTTGCCGTGTTCCGTTCTCTTTGTTTGTCGACGATGGAGAAATTCGCGCCACTTGGCAAGTGTGCTTGCTAAATTGAGAGGGAAAAAGGCCGTTCTAAAACCAAACAACGATTGTTCCCGACAAAGGACCCCTTGTACAACATTCTGATGGAAGATCAGCAAAAGTAGGACCCATTTTATGATGCTATTTCATATATCTGTCGAACATGTTGTACTAGTCGTTGGCGCCCAGCTTTTGGTTACTCTCTCGCTATACCTAAGCTGGATGTCGTAATGAGGTTATTTTTAGAATTCTAACACGGCGATTGCATTAAGAACTAGTGTATCTATCATTTCCTATACAACATGTATTTTTTAGTTATGTTTATGAATAGTTATTTGGTCAGAATATGTGTGTCAGAAAAAGTGTCAGAAAAATATCCTGACGTTGTGGGAAAAAGATGCTACGTTAGCACAACGTTAGCACAATGTATAACCACTGATTTCAGCGGGTTTTTTCGGACACTTTTTCTGACACACATATTCTGACCAAATAGCTATTCATGTATAATGTATAACCACTGATTTCTGCTCTAAATATGCACATTTTCGAAGACAACATAAGTGTATGTATAACCTGATGTTATAGGACTGTCATCTGATGAAGCTTATCAAGGTTAGTCAAAAATTATATATCTTGCTGGTTTATTCGCTATCGCTAACGTGCCTATTGCTATCGCTAACGTGCCTTGATGAATGAGGTAGTGTGGTAGGCTATTGTAGTAAGCTAATATAATGCTATATTGTGTTTTCGCTGTAAAACACTTAAAAAATCGGAAATATTGGCTGGATTCACAAGATGTTTGTCTTTAATTTGCTGTACACCATCGATTTTTCAGAAATGTTTTATGATGAGTATTTAGGTATTTGACGTTGGTGTCTGTAATTATTCTGGCTGCTTTCGGTGCAATTTCTGATTGTAGCTGCAATGTAAACTATGATTTATACCTGAAATATGCACATTTTTCGAACAAAACATAGATTTATTGAATAACATGTTATAAGACTGTCATCTGATGAAGTTGTTTGTTGGTTAGTTTGGTTGGTTCTTGGTTAGTTAGGTTGGCTTTGTGCATGCTACCTGTGCTGTGAAAAATGTCTGTCCTTTTTTGTATTTGGTGGTGAGCTAACATAAATATATGTGGTGTTTTCGCTGTAAAACATTTTAAAAATCGGACATGTTGACTGGATTCACAAGATGTGTATCTTTCATTTGCTGTATTGGACTTGTTAATGTGTGAAAGTTAAATATTTCTAAAAAATATCTTTTGAATTTCGCGCTCTGCCTTTTCAGTGGAATGTGGGAGGAGTTCCGCTGGCGGAACGCCAGAGCCAGACAGGTTAATGCAACCGCTGTGTAAGATTTCAAAAAAGCTTTACCAAAAAAGCACACCATGCAATAATCTGAGTACGGCGCTCAGAGCCCAGCAAGCCAAAGAGATATCTGCCATGTTGTGGAGTCAACAAAGTCAGAAATAGCATTATAAATATTCACTTACCTTTGATGATCTTCATCAGAATGCACTCCCAGGAATCCCAGTTCCACAATAAATGTTTGATTTGTTCGATAAAGTCCATCATTTATGTCCAAACACCTCCTTTTGTTTGCGCGTTTAGTACACAATCCAAACTGACTGGCAGGTTCAGACAAAAGTCATATTACAGTCCGTAGAAACATGTCAAACTAAGTATAGAATCAATCTTTAGGATGTTTTTATCATAAATCTTCAATAATGTTCCAACCGGAGAATTCCTTTGTCTTCAGAAATGCGATGGAACACAAGCTACCTCTCATGTGAATGTGCATCACCAGCTCGTGGCACTCTGCCAGACCTCTGACTCAATCCCTTCTCATTCCCCCCTCCTTTATAGTAGAAGCATCAATGTAACAGTATAACTTTATGGCGTCCCCTCGCCGGGCGCGAACCAGGGACCCTCTGCACACATCAACAATGGTCGCCCACGAAGCATCGTAACCCATCGCTCCACAAAGTCCGCGGCTGTTAGACTGTTGACATCTAGTGAAAGCCTTGGGAAGTGCAACATGACCCCATTTCCACTGTATCTTGGATAGGCAAAGAGTTGAAACACTACAAACCTCAGATTTCTTCTCAGGTTTTTGCCTGCCATATGAGTTCTGTTATTCTCACAGACATCATTCAAACAGTTTTATCAGTTTTATAATTATATGCATATTCTAGCTTTTAGGACAGAGTAGCAGGCAGTTTACTCTGGGTACCTTTTTATCCAAGCTACTCAATACTGCACCCCTGTCCCAAAGAAGTTAAGGAGAAGTTTATCTAAAGTTCCATGCATAACACATGTATTTTCATTTATAATGAGTATTTCTGTAAATTGATGTTACTCTCTGCAAAATCACTGGATGTTTTGGAAGCAAAACATTACTGAACGTAACGCGCCAATGTAAACTGAGATTTTGGGATATAAATATGAACTTTATCGAACAAAACATGCATATATTGTGTAACATGAAGTCCTCTGAGTGTCATCTGATGAAGATCATCAAAGGTTAGTGATTAATTGTATCTCTATTTATGCTTTTTGTGACTTCTCTCTTTGGCTGGAAAAATTGCTGTGTTTTTCTGTTGCTCTGTACTGACCTAACATAATCGTTGTGTGCTTTCGTCATAAAGCGTTTTTGAAATCTGACATGTTGCCTGGATTCACAACAAGTGTAGCTTTAATTTGGTGTATTGCATGTGTGATTTCATGAAAGTTACATTTTTATAGTAATTTATTTGAATTTGGCGCTCTGCATTTTCACTGGATGTTGGCCATGCGGGACGCTAGCGTCCCACATATCCCAAAGAGGTTAATTAACCTTATGTTGATTCTGCTTACCTACTACTAGTCTGGATACTGGAAAATCACCAATAGTCATGAATTTTCTCCTGCAATAGTCACTTTAATAACTCTACCTACATGTACATATTACCTCAATTACCTCGACTAACCGGTGCCCCCGCACATTGACTCTGTACCGGTACCCCATATATATAGCCTCGCTATTGTTATTTTTACTGCTGCTCTGTAATTATCTGTTACTTTTATTTATTTGTAGGTATTGTTTTTTATTTATTGAAAAAAAATAACTACATTGTTGGTTAGGGCTAAACCTTTTGTATTCGTCGCATTTGACAAATAAATCTTGATATGATTTTCACCGGACTGGCAGAAATTAAACTTTAATTACCTTCTTCTTGTCCTTTTCTCATTTTCTGCTAAGGAAATTAACATGCACCTGCCCTGCAGTCAGACAAACGACGAGTCAGTCTCCGCAGGTATAAAAAACAATCATCTTTGTGTAATGACAGAAAGCCTGACCTTGAGGCATTACTCCAACAAAAATACCAGAGTGAGAATGCGCACATCATACCAAGTGAGGAAAACACACTACCCAGTATTTTTTCTTAATGGAATATACTGAAAAGCTTACAGTTTGGGGTAAACTCGAACTTCCAAGTTTCTAACAGGGCGGTTATACTAGGTATTACTTTCTAGCGATAAAACTGTCACATATGCTCCTGCTACGCCCTCTGGTGTTCATCCTCTCTCTCTCTGTGATTGTGTGGTTGGAGACAGGTGTGCTGGAGTCAGATCAGATCCCTACCATCTGCAACTCGTTCCATTATCAAGACCTCTACAACTAATCAGTCCTGCCACTTATACTCTGCCAGATCGTAATCTCTGCTTACTCAAGATCCTGTTATTCTGCTGTGCCTGTTTCCCTGCCTGACACTTTTATCCTCTCATTGCAGATACCACTCTGTCTCTGGCTCCTGTCTCCTGTTCCACATCTCACCACCCAACTACCTTGTTCTGGAGTTTACTCACCACCACTACCTTGGATTCCCCTCAGGACCTGTTTACCCTGTTCTACTCAGCCAACCTCAACCTCATTCTCCACATCTGGTTTTTCTGCAACTCATCCGAGCTTCCCCAGATCTGCACTCCATATCTCTCTGTGTAACAAATATTTTGGTTCATTCATCCCTGTTTCCTCATCTGAGTCTGCTCTTGGGTTCCCTGTGTCGCTCCGCTTAACAAACTAGACACAAGGAGACATTCAGCGATTTAATAGTTTGTGAAATATAACCAAAGTTGACAAAGTTCCAACTTCATGCAAATGTTCAGCGAAGTGGCCATATGATAACCAACATTTTCTAAGTCTTCACCATCATTGTAAAGCCCTTGTTATTTTGTTGCTCTGACAGAGTCAGAATTTTATGTTGGTGTTTTTCTAATGTGTTCATGCAAGTGACTGACTTAACGAACCGTCACTATCTGCAATTTGGCAGTACGCCTAGACCCTTATTCCGAGAACGATATCTCAGTTTCAAGGTCTCAGCCTAGAGAGAAGAAGCCATTTGAGGTTTTGGTCTGTCACATGCATGACCCATTATTGGCCGGTCACTTGAATGAAGCGCATGTTAATGATTAATTAATTCTGAATAAGCTAAATCATGCAAATATGACTTGTCTGCAATATATAAGTTAACTAATGGGACGGCCACGTGAGAGCTCCTGACAGACTTTCACTATGGTGCATTAAGTTTGTTGTAACCTCTCCAGCTCGCCGACAACAAACAATGATTCATTTAAGATTGACTTCGTGTCCATGTAAGAATTGCAACAAGTGATTCATTCTAAGGTACAAATAAAAAAGCAACTGAGCGCCCGTTTTATTATGGTAAAACTGTTTAGCAAAAGAAACATTGAACATCTAATAGTGTAAAAACAGGTGAGTTGGTTCTACTCTTTTTGGCCATTTCTGGTGTTTTGTAGTGAAAAACTGAGTCGGTTGAACATAAAACGTCAACCCTGTTACCCATAGATAACAGGCTACATTTTTAATATACTCTTTTGTATTTGTGAAGCTTGCATTCAATTGCCCCTCCCTGAGTACACAACAAGCTTCCACCCCCCTTCACAGGGGGATTTATTATGGCTGATTTAAGATGAAATGTGTCACTTAATAGGCACTTACTACAGTAGATGCTCCTTTAAAAGTTGTGTCATACTGCAGCACACCCTGTGGGACGTTATCTAATTGTCAGCCATTTTTTCTATTAATGCAAGTTAGTGCTAGTTTGACCACCAGAGGGAATCTTTGAGAAGCATTTGATAGTCTTCCATATTGGCGTTCCCAGAGAATGTAAAACCTTTTTTGTAATAACATAGTATATGGGATTGATTAAGAAATGTGACTTAATTAATTTGATTAATATTATGGTGTTTCTATTCCGGGAAAACTAAAAACTAAACACTCAGGGTTTCTGTTAGGATGGAATGGAAAATATGGCTATGTACAACGTGACAGTCAGGAGTAGGCTAGAGCATAAGAGATTGGAGGATTCTAAATTGTTTGCCTTCATTGGACAACTTTGTTCCAATATTTCTAATTCAGAGATATATATTCCCATAATAATTCGTTATGTATCCATAACTAAGTCAACATCTACATTTTATAAGAGTATTTTCATCATTTTATTAACAAAAGCATAAAGATACGGATGAAGAAATACAGTACTGTACAGTATATGCTTTTACATTTGGATAATAAAGCATTTAAAGCATTTTGAAGATAAGCCAGCTGCATTTGTTTATTAGGCTACAGTGCAGTCTGACAAGTAAACATAGCCTACAATACATACTGTAGTAAACATGGGAAAGTGCCTAATTCCTTACATAAGGGAGCGCAGGCCATGTCTGTTCTACAGAATGCGGGCATGCGGGAGACCGGTGTTCAATTCCCCAACGGGTAGGAAGGAGTAGGCTGTCCTTGTAAATAAGAATTTGTTCTTAACTGATTCCATATGTGTTATTTCATAGTTGTGATGTATTCACTATTATTCTACAATGTAGAAAATAGTAAAAATTAAGAAAAATCCTGAAATGAGTAGGTGTGTAAACTTTTGACCGGTACCTGCTTAATTAATTTGATTAATATTATGGTTTTTCTATTCCAAGAAAAACGAAAACCCCTCCGGGTTTCAGTTAGGATGGAACGGAAAATATGGCACTGTACAATATGACGGTTGGCAGTACAGAACTGGGCTATTAGCTAAAGAATCCCTGCTTCGTGTGTGCATGGCACGCGGGAGACCTGGGTTCAATTCCCCAACGGGGAGGAAAGAGTAGGCTGTCCCTGTAAAAAATTATTTGTTCTGAACTGACTTGCCTAGTTAAATTCAATCTGCCGTGTTTGCACTCATAAATTCAGAGCATTGTCATTTTGTAAATTCAGACCGTTGGACGTTTGGCCGAGGAATAGGGTTGATTTGAGTGTTCTGGCCTTAAAACGGCACTCTAGCTAATGTTGGCTAGCTTGCTAGCTACTTCCAGACACAAATGACACCACTCTGACCATTTTACTCGCCCTAGCAGAGCTGGTTAGGCAGTTTTTGTGTTAACCAGAGTGTTGGTGACTGTATCTGTGCTGCTGGAAACAAATTAATTACGCTTTTTTGCCGATGTTTACTGATACCGGCAATTTTCTATATCGTAAATTCATTATTCTGCGCTCACGTACACTTAGATGAGAGTACTCTGAAATCGGAGTAGATAGCCAGAGCAAATTCTTGAAAGCACCCGAATGTCCATTGAGAATGCACAACGACTATACCATTGAGCTCAACTAAGAATGACAGGAATAACTTTTTTCTTTTCAATTCAAAATCATTTTTCTGAAAGCAACTTTCTGATTTTCAATCAAAAAATAATTGTTCTGAAAGCAAAAACGAGGCTTCAAAGTTTCAAAAAAATGTTTTGCTATCAAATATTTTGTAATAGAGCGCAAAACTTTATGCATATTATTCCCCAAAATATTTTGAGAACAAAAAATGTATTTGTAAACAAAACTTCACTGTCAAACTGTGTCAGTTTGGCTACAACCAATACGGTTCAAACTTTCTTTCCGACACAAAGGAAGTCCTAGCAGACACCTACGAAGGACTGTGTGATGATGGCATCTCAGGTAAGCAGCACTGGACGTTCTTCCATCCAACTTCTACATAGCTAGTAGTTAGCTCCTACGATTCAGTGTTGGTTCATAACATCGATACATCCATACGTAGAATGATAAATCATGCAATTATTATTCTCAAGCTAACCAAAATCATTTGGTTACGAACACCTGTTCTTGCCATTTTCAGTTGAATTCATCCAACTTTCTTTCATGGCAACTCCTAAGCAGGCCGTGTCCTATTTGTTTCATAGTCGATATATAATCATATTTCATGACTGTGTAACGGTTAGCTATTTTTACAGATGGATGAAAGAACACAATATGTCTGTCAGGGAATGCTATTCTTATATGTCAGGTGAAGAGTTAGATCAGATTGTCAGGTCAGGAAGTCTTTGTAGCGTGTAGGTGGTGCAGAAGTTATTTTAACTTTTTTATTCTTATTCATGGTCAAATGTTCAATTATGTATGAAATTGGAGTTGTTCTTCAACTGGTAAAAAAAATAAAAAATTAAGCCGGTTAACCTGTTATGGCTGCAGGCCGGTGTCGGGCTCAATATGACAACAGCGAAAACACCACGTATATTTATGTTAGCTCACCACCAAATACCAAAAAGCACAGACATTTTTCACAGCACAGGTAGCTTGCACAAAACCAACCTAACTAACCAAGAAACAACTTCATCAGATGACAGTCTTATAACAAGTTATACAATACATCTATGTTTTGTTCGAAAAATGTGCATATTTGAGGTATAAATCATAGTTTTACATTGCAGCTACAATCGGAAATAGCACCGAAGCAGCTAGAACAATTACAGAGACCAAATTGAAATACCTAAATACTCATCATAAAACATTTATGAAAAATACATGGTGTACAGCAAATTAAAGACAAACATCTTGTGAATCCAGCCAATATTTCCGATTCTTTAAGTGTTTTACAGCGAAAACACAATATTAGCTTACCACAATAGCCAAAAACACAACAGCATTGATTCAAGCCAACAGCAGCGATAACGAATAAACCAGCAAAAGATATTAATTTTTTCACTAACCTTCTCAAAATTCATCAGATGACAGTCCTATAACATCATATTACACAATACATATATTGTTTGTTCGAAAATGGGCATATTTAGCGGCACAAATCGTGGTTATACAATGTGAATACAAGGCAAAATGCAATAACAATGTCCAGAGAAATTTTGGAGAGGCACCTAATCTAATCAAATAACTATTCATAAACGTTACTAAAAAATACATGTTGGACAGCAAATTAAAGATAGCTTAGTTCTTAATGCAATCGCCGTGTTATAATTCTAAAAATAACTTCAGTACGACATCCAGCTTACGTTATTGCGAGAGAGCGCCCAAAATCAAAGCGGAAAACACAACGACACATTTTCCACAGAAATAGGAAATAACATCATAAATGGGTCCTACTTTTGCTGATCTTCCTTCAGAATGTTGTACAAGTGGTCCTTTGTCCAGAACAATCGTTGTTTGGATTTAGAATGTCATTTTTCCCTCTCGAATGAGCAAGCAAAACTTGCCAAGTGGCGCGAAGCTGTCCATCGTGAACAAACGCAAAGAACGGAACACGCCAAAACTCCCGAAAAAAATTCTATCATCTGATTAACCTGTCTAAGACTGGGGTGCCGCTAGCGGCACTCCTCCCACATTCCACTGAAAAGGCAGAGCGCGAAATTCAAAAAATATATATTTTTTAAATATTTAACTTTCACACATTAACAAGTCTAATACAGCTAATGAAAGACACAGATCGTGTGAATCCAGCCAACATGTCCGATTTTTAAAATGTTTTACAGGGAAGACACGATATGTAAATCTATTAGCTAAACACCTTAGCATAAGACACAATCTTTTCTTTGTCCACCAACACCAGTAGCTATCACCAATTCGGCTAAACTAAGATATTGATAGCCACTAACCAAGAAAAAACCTCATCAGATGACAGTCTGATAACATATTTATGGTATAGGATAGGTTTTGTTAGAAAAATGTGCATATTTCAGGTAGATATCATAGTTTACAATTGCACCCACCGTCACAAATGGACTAGAATAAATACATAGAGCAACGTGTATTACCTAATTACTAATCATCAAACATTTCGTAAAAATACACAGCATACACTAATCGAAAGACACAGATCCTGTGAATACAGACAATATTTCAGATTTTCTAAGTGTCTTACAGCGAAAACACAATAAATCGTTATATTAGCATACCACATGTGCAAACATTACCAGAGCATAGATTCTAGCCAAAGAGAGCGATAACGTCAACATCGCCAAAAAATATTAATTTTTTCACTAACCTTCTCAGAATTCTTCAGATGACACTCCTGTAACATCATATTACAACATACATATACAGTTTGTTCGAAAATGTGCATATTTAGCCACCAAAATCATGGTTAGACAATGACAAAAGTTGCCCAGCTGGTCAGACAATGTCGTGCACCATATTAGACAGTGATCTAGTCGTATACATAAATACTCATAAACGTGACTAAAAAATATAGGGTGGACAGCGATTGATAGACAATTTAATTCTTAATACAATCGCTGATTTAAATTTTTTTAAATTATCCTTACTTTTCAATACAGTTTGCGCCAAGCGAAGCTACGTCTAACAAAATGGCGTCATAAGCGATTAACATTTTTCGACAGAAACACGATTTATCATAATAAATTGTTCTTACTTTGAGCTGTTCTTCCATCAGAATCTTGGGCAAAGAATCCTTTCTTGGGTCTAATCGTCTTTTGGTCGAAAGCTGTCCTCTTGCCATATGGAAATGCCCATTGCGTTCGGCATGAACTGGAAACGTGCCCAGAGATTCAAAGTGTCTCAGAAATAAATGTCCCAAAATCGCACTAAACGGATATAAATTGCTATAAAACGGTTTAAATGAACTACCTTATGATGTTTTTAACTCCTATAACGAGTAAAAACATGACCGGAGAAATATTACTGGCTACACTAATGCTTGGAAAAAGAGCAGGTCGGTGTCCACCGCGCGTCCGGCGCAGCTGGAAAAGAGTTCCTACCTACACGTTTTTTTGTTTTATAGTGGCTGTGATTGCGCAATCGACACCATTCAAAGCGTCATCACGTAAAGGCATCCAGGGGAAGACGTAAGCAGTGTCTGTATCCTCATAGCATTCACAGTGGCCTTTAAACTGACTCCAGATCAGGGGCCAAAATATGTGAAATCTGACTCCATGTCAGGGAAATTGCTGTAGAATGAGTTCTGTTCCACTCAGAGACAAAATTTCAACGGCTATAGAAACTAGAGACTGTTTCCTATCCAATAATAATAATAATATGCATATTGTACGAGCAAGAATTGAGTAGGAAGCCGTTTAAAAATTACACGATTTCCAGAAAAAGCGACAACAGCACCCCCTAGCCTAAAGAGGTTTTAAACTATATTGAAAAAACATACTTTACGATGATATTGTCACATTTATCAAATAAAATCAAAGCCGGAGATAGTAGCCGTCTATAACGACAGCTTTTCAGAAGGCAATCCCCGGTTACTTCTCGCGCCTTCCTGAAAACAGGAAATTGGTGTCACATCATGCCAAGAGCTCTTATTCGACCTCAGATCAAGCTATACACTCCATTTCTTCTCTCACAGCCTATTGACATCTAGTGGAAGGCGTATGAAGTGCATGTATACTAATAGATTTCAAGCAAAAGATTAGGTAGGCCCTGGAACAGAGCCTCGATTTGAGATTTTTCACTTTCTGACAGGAAGTTTGCTGCAAAATGAGTTCTGTTTTACTCACAGATATAATTCAAACGGTTTTAGAAACTTGAGAGTGTTTTCTATCCAATAGTAGTAATAATATGCATATTGTACGAGTAAGAATTGAGTACGAGGCCGTTTGAAATGGGCACCTTTCATCCAAGTTACTCAATACTGCCCCTGCAGCCCAAAGAAGTTAATAGGTTAAACATTTCACTTAATTCCAATGCTTTATTTCAAGATACAACATTGTCATCTTTGGCGGTATAGATGGATTTTGAAGGAAGGTAAGTATATTATTTTGTATGCATATTGCATATTTTCCATCACCTAATGAACAACCACAATACCAGTCTGGTGTTAAGCTTCTGTGCTGTATTGACGTATCCTGAAAATGACATGTGCTGCTTTAGATTGAACGGTCATATCTCAGTTATTGTTTTCATATCTACAAAAAATAAGCTGTTTTCTCTACTTTCAGAGCGCGAGCTGATCAAGGGGTTGAAAATGTAGTTATTTCCAGATGTTCACTGTCCGAGGAACAGGCTGTGGAAGCTTTTTTGCTGGCAAAAGTGTTCATAACCAGAGGCTATTCAACTGTTCTGTGTTCTATTTCTCTCTTCCTCTCTGCCTGTCTTGTTGTACATGGAACCTGTCTCACATGCATGAATTTAAAAAAACTTAATGTCAGCTGATAATTTTCAGATTTACACCACATAAACACGCAACAATTTTCACTGGACTATCAAGCCCCTGTTGCTGCTAAGTCATGATTTCCCTTGGGGTTAGCCTTGCAATAACCAAGTGGTGAGACACTCTATATTTACATTTTTCAGGTACACTCAGATAGGTGTCTGCGTCACGTACAGTCAGTAACCACTCAGAGGCACACACACAACTTGCATTTATATAACCTCGGACCCACCTCAGTGTTAACTATTCATGGAGGAAGACCACAGGACCACAGAGAATATGTCCCCCCCCACCCCACCCCACCCCATAAAACCTTTTATTTCTCTCTGACAACTTGCTGCACAGTTTGGAGGAAGAAGGCTACCTTGACCTTTCAAATTCTCTCCACCTCATCTGTGTGCAATATGTGTTCCTACTTTGTTTGCAGGCAGCTCTGCAGCATTTCACAGAGAGTTGGAATAATCACCCTTTAAAACTTCTCTAGGATAGGGGGCAGAATTTTCACTTTTGGATAAATAGCGTGCCCAATTTCAACTTCCTTCTACTCATCTCCAGAATATAAGAAATGCATATTATTAGTAGATTCGGATGGAAAACACTCTGAAGTTTCTAAAACTGTTTGAATCATGTATGTGAGTATAACAGAACTTATGTAGCAGGCAAAACCCCGAGGACTAACCATTCAGATTATTCTTTTAGGTCACTGTCTGTTCAATGTTTTTCATTGGGATACTAGATTTCTAATCAACCTGTTTGCAGTTCCTACCGCTTCCACTGGATGTCACCAGTCGTTGGAAATTGGTTGAGATTATTCCTTTGTGTAATGAAGTACGGCCATCTGGAATCAGTGTACCGTTATGTGTACTGTTTGAGAGTTGCGCAAGACTAGAAAAGTAGCCTTAGTTTGTTTTCCTTCTGTATTGAAAACAGATAGACCCGTCTTCAATTTGATCGATTATTAACGTTTAAAAATACCTAAAGTTGTATTACAAAAGTAGTTTGAAATGTTTTGGCGAAGTTTAGAGGTAATTTTTGAGATATTTTGTAGTGACGTTGCGCAAATTGGAAGCTGTTTTTTTCTGGATCAAACGCACCAAATAAATGGACAATTTGGATATATATGGACAGAATTAGTCGAACAAAAGGACCATTTGTGATGTTTATGGGACATATTGGAGTGCCAAAAAAAGAAGCTCGTCAAAGGTAAGGCATGATTTATTTTTTATTTCTGCATTTTGTTTTGCGCCTGCAGGGTTGAAATATGCTACACTCTCTTTGTTTACTGTTGGCTATCATCAGATAATAGCATCTTATGCTTTCGCCAAAAAGCCTTTATGAAATCTGACATGTTGGCTGGATTCACAACGAGTGACGCAAGCGTCCCACATATCCCAGAGAGGTTAAGTACAGAGGCAAACTTGACACCTCACCAGCTATTGCCTTAGCACTACACAACTGATTCAAATGATCAATTCATCATCAAGCTTCAAGTGGTATTTATGTATTAATTCTGTCACTCCCTGATCTGTTTCACCTGTTCCTGTGATTGTCTCCACCCCCTCCAGGTGTCGCTTATTTTCCCCAGTGTATTTATCCCTGTGTTTCCTGTCTCTCTGTGCCAGTTTGTCTTGTATGTTTCCAAGTCAACCAGCGGTTCTCCCGGTCTCCTGCTTTTTGTATTCGCCTTTTTCTAGTCCTCCCGGTTTTGACCCTTGCCTGTTTCTGGACTTTGTACCCATCTGCCTGCCTTGACCACGAGCCTGTCTGCCACTCTCTACCTCCTGGACTCTGATCTGGTTTTGACCTTTTTGCCTGTCCACAAACATTATCTTGCCTACCTAAACATTGTAATGCTCCAACCATCTTCCTCCTGTGTCTGCATCTGGGTCTCACCTTGTGCCTTGTTGCATTTGATCTCGTAATGTAAAAGTCTAATGACATTGTCTTCTATTGTTTGTCCTCATGTGTCTTGTTCAGCATACAGCAGTACAGCAGTACTCTGTAGCCACTTGGTGTGGACACCAGGTGAGACAACACACACAGATCTATTTCAGCTGTGTTGGTGAACCCCTCCTGCATCTGAACTGGCTGACAGAGGGCACAGCATGATCACAGGTGAGAGGTCACTTGGTCAGGTCAACAGGAAGTATTATTCAAGAGATGCTTTACATTGAAATACAGAGAAATTTAGTAGTCCCAGAGTTAATGATCCAAGGTCAGTTTTGCATTTCACCTCCTGATGATTATGATGACTGACAGTGTTAGAATAATTTTTTTTATTGTGCTCTCTATCCATCTGCAGGTATGTTTTGATGTGAGAGAGGAAGCCAGTCCCGTCATCGCCACCTCACCCGCTCTTAAGATAACCTTCGGGCTGACTGGGTGCCCAAGGCTGGTTAGGAGACACAGCTAGAGACATTATGTAATTGTGAAGAACTGCGAGAATATTAGGGTAGCCCTGTAATTCATTAATCATCTGCTGTCTTCCCTGCTCCTGTTTAACCTCATTCCTTTTCTGTCTTCTACACCTCTCTCCTCTTTGTTCCTCTTTTTATATAATGCACACCATATGTACACTGAAGTACAGATGTAACTTGAAGTTATGATATTTATAACACCTGGATAATGAACTTTCAATAAAGCGTTTAATTCTCCACTGATGAAATTAAGTTTCTCAATGAAATACTACACTTATCCTGTGTGCATCCTTGGCACAATAAAGTTATTCTATTCTTCTCAATCCATAGGCTTCATTACTGCCATTCAGACTTGAAGTCGATACAACTATGATAGCTGAGGTTCATAAGTTCTGAAATAATATGAATACCAAACGTTTTAGGGTCCATACGGCTACATACTGTAGCTAGCTACACATCCATAGGCATAGTTATTGTTATCCTCCACTGCAAATAGTTAGATAGCTATGTTACTTCAGCTGCATTGCATAGCAAATAAGCAAGGTAACACAATTGTGCAGAAAATGCTTTAGCCAGCTAGATTCTTTACATCCACTGTTTCACAAGACAGCCTGGTTTGCTGGTTTTCTCAGGAGTCCCTAAAACAATTACAATTTCACACTCACTAGCTGGCTAATGTTAGCTAGTCAGCTAACTTGCTAAATACCGATTTTCGTAAATTAACTTTATGACAAACATGCACAATCGTTTGTCTCTACATTAACTGACATATTCCTCTCAATTGTACATTTTTTGCTTGACTCATGATACAATTATGACATGGCCCTTTCTGGGTATAGATTGTGGCTTCCAACTCACTCACTCTCCTACACCCAGGTTTTGTTCTCAGGTTGTAAATTCCTGGCGGAGACTCTCTTACCCTGGCCATGCAGTATGTAGAGAGTTTCACTGTAGAATCTCCCGCCAAATTCTACTACATTCCAGAATTTGAGAATTGAACAACATCCATATTTTGGAGAATGTGTAAACAGTTGGAGAAGCCAGCTACGACCCGGTCCGTTTTGTTTCATGTTTGTGACCTCATGAAAGACAGTACAGCCACATTACCCTAACTCTGTTTATACAGGTGCCTCCGTTATGATTTTTTTATAAAATTAATGAGTTAAGATGAAACTATTTGTGAAATGATGTAATGTTAAACCTTTAATGTGAGAGAATTATATTCCGTTTAAAGTTTAACCTTTTGTCAATATGGGGGTGCAGAGGCCTCCCGGGTGGCGCAGTGGTCTAGGGCACTGCATCGCAGTGCTGACTGCGCCACCAGAGTCTCTGGGTTCGCCCCCAGGCTCTGTCGCAGCTGGCCGCGACCGGGAGGTCCGTGGGGCGACTCACAATTGGGCTAGCGTCGTCCGGGTTAGGGGGGGTTTGGCCGGTAGGGATTTCCTTGTCTCATCGCGCTCCAGCGACTCCTGTGGCGGGCTGGGCGCAGTGCGCGCTAACCAAGGGGGCCAGATGCACGGTGTTTCCTCCGACACATTGGTGCGGCTGGCTTCCGGGTTGGAGGCGCGCTGTGTTAAAGAAGCAGTGCGGCTTGGTTGGGTTGTGCCTCGGAGGACGCATGGCTTTCGACCTTCGTCTCTCCCGAGCCCGTACGGGAGTTGTAGCAATTAGACAAGATAGTAATTACTAGCGATTGGATACCACGAAAATTGGGGAGAAAAGGGGATAAAATTTAAACAAAAAAATATTTAAAAAAAATATATGGGGGTGCTGTTTTCACTTTGTAAAAAATCGTTCCCAAATTAAACTGCCTCGTACTCAATTCTTGCTCGTACAATATGCATATTATTATTACTATTGGATAGAAAACACTCTCTAGTTTCTAAAACCGTTTGAATTATATCTGGGAGTAAAACAGAACTCATTTTGCAGCAAACTTCCTGTCAGGAAGTGAGAAATCTGAAATCGAGGGCTCTGTTCCAGGGTCAGTTTATTAATTTGCATGGAATCTATGGGTCTACATGCACTGCATACGCTTTCCCCTAGATGTCAGTAGGCAGTGAGAATTGGAATGGGGTGTCTAGCTAGATCTGAGGCCGAACAAGAGCTCTTGTAACCGTGGGTGTAGTCTTTTCACCGTTTGTCTTGACGCGAGACAGACCTCAGGATTGCTTTCTGAAAAGCTGTCGTTATAGGCCTTAGATATATCCGGCTCTGATTTTATTTGATATATGTGTTAAAAACATCATAAACTAGTTATATTAAACTGACTTATAGCAGTTTATATCAGTTGATTGCGATTTTCTGGAATTTCTTTGTCTTGCGTTATGGTGCGTTGGACACTGCTGCGCCACATGGCTAACGTTGGCTAGCGTTCTACAGATGAAGATGACATTCTACAACCAAACAACGATTATTCTGGACAAAGGACACTTGTACAAGATTCTGATGGAAGCTCATCAAATAGTAGGAACCATTTATGATGTTAATTCGTATATCTGTCAAAAATGTTTAGACTAATATTCCGCCATTAATTTCGGCGAGGTCTCGCTATAACGTAAGCTGTATGTCGTAGTAACGTTAATTTAAAAAATCTAACACAGCGGTTGCATTAAGAACTAGTATATCTTTAATTTGCTGTCCAACCTGTATTTTTTAGTCAAGGTTATGATTAGTTATTGATTAGATTAGGTGCCTCTCCAAGACTTCTCCCAACATTTTGTTTGCAGTTTGGTTACTATTCACATTGTAAAACCACGATTTGTGCCGCTAAATATGCACATTTTCGAACAAACCATATATGTATTGTGTAATATGATGTCATAGGACTGTCATCTGATGAAGTTTGAGAAGGTTAGTGAAAAAATGAATATCTTTTGCTGGTTTATTCGCTATCGCTAACGTTATGTTGAATGAATGGGGCTGTGTGGTAGGCTATTGTAGTAAGCTAATATAATGCTATATTGTGTTTTCGCTGTAAAACACTTAAAAAATCTGAAATATTGGCTGGATTCACAAGATGTTTGTCTTTCATTTGCTGTACACTGTGTATTTTGCATAAATGTTTTATGAGTATTTAGGTATTTCAGGTTGGATCTGTAGTTATTCTAGCTGCTTTGGTGAGAGTTGTGATGGTGGCTGCAATGTAAAACTATGATTTATACCTGAAATATGCACATTTTTCTAACAAAACATATGCTATACAATAAATCTGTTATAAGACTGTCATCTGATGAAGTTGTTTCTTGGTTAGTGACTATTTATATCTTTATTTGGTCGAATTTGTGATAGCTACTGATGCAGTAAGAAAATGGTGGAGTATGGAAGTGGTGTCTTTTGCTAACGTGGTTAGCTAATAGATTTACATTTTTTGTGTTCTCTGTAAAACATTTTAAAAATCAGAAATGATGGCTTTATTCACAAGAAAAGTATCTTTCATTTGGTGTCTTGGACTTGTGATTTCATGAACATTTTATTATATGATATCCCTGTGGCTTTAGGCTAGGCTATGCTAGTCAGCTTTTGTGATGGGGGGGCTCCCGGATCCGGGTTTGGTAGGCGTTAGATGTTAAACTGCGCCGTTGTAACACAGTCTTTGCTCTCCTGCCCCTGACTTCTCTGCCGCCAGTACACACTCATTACACAACTTGCAGAAAATAAACTTTATGACACTGTCATGAAGCATTATGACCATCCTGTGTCACTTTACATGGACTAAGAAAATGCACTCCCTGACACTGTCAAGAAGCATTATGACCATTGTAATCATATAAGTCAAAGCCAGATAGGCCTATCATGTACATGCTCTTATGTCAATCGTCAGTCAAAAAAAGAATGTCTTGTCCTGCTCCTGAAAGAGCATTGGGGTAGGTGCATGTCTGACATCAATGTGGGCACAATTACATTGATAATTTTATATGATACTGTACATTTCAGAAAATATTTTAGAACATAAACATACTTTCGACAAGTAGACTATGGTGTAATTGAATGTTTCTCCTTGTGTGGTACGTTTTGACAGTCTTATGTAGATGTCCTAACAGTCATAAAGTATCTCCATGGTATGTTTTGTGGGTTTTGACACTCTTATGTAGCCATAAAGTAACAAAATATAGGTCTAAATATGCAGTATGTGTCATGACAGTGTTATGACAAATTATGACATAGTTATGAACGTGTCATAACGTACTATGATGCTGGGTGTCAAGTAAAATGTTACAAGTTTTTAATTAAGTTCAACATGTTCTCGTCTTGACATGAATGTTAAAATTAGGTGACATAAAACGCATGTATTTTTCTCACCAAGTTACACTAACCAAAAGGGACTCATTTTGTGGAACGACCCATCTAGCTTTCATGTAGTGCTGGATAGGTCACCAATCAATGCCCCTTCTGGAATGCTGTTCTGAAGATACACCCACGGGGGGAGATTTAGCCGATTCCATATTACAGGGTAGTTTCTGGTGTAACCAGATTTAAGCCAGTGTTTGAAGTAATACAGACATGAAAACTTCAGGGTGTGCAAAGATAAGTTCCTGAGGTAACTGATTTTGCACATCAATATGGTATGAACATTTACTGTAAAGGACAAGTTGTTACCTCCATGATTCCCATTTCAGTTCTAAAAAAACCACAAAACTTCACTTTACCTCCCAAAGACTGAAGTCTTGAAGTAGTCTATGCTCTTCCACCTTTCATGACCTCAGGAGGGATTTTAAGGAAAGTGTACATACCTCTCCCCAAATGAGTCGGTCAGTTCTGAGATATACTGGAGTAATCCAGTAATCCTGTCCAGGGGTCTCAGCAGTGCTACCCACAGAATATAAGAGAGCTTTCACAGAGGTCTAATATCTCACTCCACAAACAGATCAACGGCTTGCACCACAAATGAAAGAGGGATAAACCACTCCAGAACTTACTGAACTTTAGCTCCATTAAAGGTGCACAACCCATTGTGACTGTGAAGAACCAAGACTTACTGAACCACTCACAAACATCACCTTCAAATTCAGGATTGTTATTTCACATGAACACTTTTCACGAGCTTGGTTTATGTTGTGCCTGTTTATTATAGAGATGACTTAATGTACACTGCTCAAAAAAATAAAGGGAACACTTAAACAACACAATGTAACTCCAAGTCAATCACACTTCTATGAAATCAAACTGTCCACTTAGGAAGCAACACTGATTGACAATACATTTCACATGCTGTTGTGCAAATGGAATAGACAAAAGGTGGAAATTATAGGCAATTAGCAAGACACCCCCAAAAAATGAGTGATTCTGCAGGTGGTGACCACAGACCACTTCTCAGTTCCTATGCTTCCTGGCTGATGTTTTGGTCACTTTTGAATGCTGGCGGTGCTCTCACTCTAGTGGTAGCATGAGACGGAGTCTACAACCCACACAAGTGGCTCAGGTAGTGCAGTTCATCCAGGATGGCACATCAATGCGAGCTGTGGCAAAAAGGTCTGCTGTGTCTGTCAGCGTAGTGTCCAGAGCATGGAGGCGCTACCAGGAGACAGGCCAGTACATCAGGAGACGTGGAGGAGGCCGTAGGAGGGCAACAACCCAGCAGCAGGACCGCTACCTCCGCCTTTGTGCAAGGAGGTGCACTGCCAGAGCCCTGCAAAATGACCTCCAGCAGGCCACAAATGTGCATGTGTCAGCATATGGTCTCACAAGAGGTCTGAGGATCTCATCTCGGTACCTATTGGCAGTCAGGCTACCTCTGGCGAGCACATGGAGGGCTGTGCGGCCCCACAAAGAAATGCCACCCCACACCATGACTGACCCATCGCCAAACCGGTCATGCTGGAGGATGGTGCAGGCAGCAGAATGTTCTCCACGGCGTATCCAGACTCTGTCACATGTGCTCATGTGCTCAGTGTGAACCTGCTTTCATCTGTGAAGAGCACAGGGCGCCAGTGGCGAATTTGCCAATCTTGGTGTTCTCTGGCAAATGCCAAACGGCCTGCACGGTGTTGGGCTGTAAGCACAACCCCCACCTGTGGACGTCGGACCCTCATACCACCCTCATGGAGTCTGTTTCTGACCGTTTGAGCAGACACATGCACATTTGTGGCCTGCTGGAGGTCATTTTGCAGGGCTCTGGCAGTGCTCCTCCTTACACAAAGGCGGAGGTAGCGGTCCTGCTGCTGGGTTGTTTCCCTCCTACGGCCTCCTCCACGTCTCCTGATGTACTGGCCTGTCTCCTGGTAGCGCCTCCATGCTCTGGACACTACGCTGACAGACACAGCAAACCTTTTTGCCACAGCTCGCATTTATGTGCCATCCTGGATGAACTGCACTACCTGAGCCACTTGTGTGGGTTGTAGACTCCGTCTCATGCTACCACTAGAGTGAGAGCACCGCCAGCATTCAAAAGTGACCAAAACATCAGCCAGGAAGCATAGGAACTGAGAAGTGGTCTGTGGTCACCACCTGCAGAATCACTCCTTTTTTGGGGGTGTCTTGCTAATTGCCTATAATTTCCACCTTTTGTCTATTCCATTTGCACAGCAGCATTTGAAATTTATTGTCAATCAGTGTTGCTTCCTAAGTGGACAGTTTGATTTCACAGAAGTGTGATTGACTTGGAGTTACATTGTGTTATTTAACCTGTCTAGGATGAGGGTGCCGCTAGCGGCACTCCCCCCCCACCCCCACTGAAAAACCAGTGCCGCGAAATTAAAAAAAAATATTTTTTTTAAATATTTAACTTTCACACATTAAAGTCCAATACAGCTAATGAAAGACACAGATCTTGTGAATCCAGCCAACATGTCCGATTTTTTAAATGTTTTACAGGGAAGACACAATATGTAAAGATGTACATCTATTACCTAAAAACACATTAGCATAATCCACCATCTTTTATTTGTCCACCAACACCAGTAGCTATCACCAATTCGGCTAAACTAAGATATTTATAGCCCCTAACCAAGAAAAAAACTCATCAGATGACAGTCTGATAACATATTTATGGTATGGGATAGGTTTTGTTAGAAAAAAGTGCATATTTCAGGTAGATGGCATAGGTTACAATTGCACCCACCGTCACAAATGGACTAGAATAACTACATAGAGCAACGTGTTTACCTACTTACTAATCATCAAACATTTTGTAAAAATACACAGCATACACTAATCGAAAGACACAGATCCTGTGAATACAGACAATATTTCAGATTTTCTAAGTGTCTTACAGCGAAAACACAATAAATCGTTATATTAGCATAGCACATAGCACATAGCAGCCCAGCATTGATTCTAGCCAAAGTGAGCGATAACGTCAACATCGCCAAAATATATTAATTTTTTCACTAACCTTCTCAGAATTCTTCAGATGACACTCCTGTAACATCATATTACACAATCCATATAGAGTTTGATCGAAAATGTTTATATTTAGCCACCAAAATCATGGTTAGACAATGAGAAATGTAGCCCAGCTGGTGAGAAAATGTCCGTGCGCCATATTAGACAGTGATCTACTCTTATACATAAATACTCATAAACGTGACTAAAAAATATAGGGTGGACAGGGATTGATAGACAATTTAATTCTTAATACAATCGCGGAATTACATTTTTTAAATTATCCTTACTTTTCAATACAGTTTGCGCCAAGCGAAGCTACGTCAAAAAACATGGCGTCCTAAGCCACTAACATTTTTCGACAGAAACACGATTTATCATAATAAAAATGTCCTACTTTGAGCTGTTCTTCCATCAGTATCTTGGGCAAAGGATCCTTTCTTGGGAGTAATCGTCTTTTGGTGGAAAGCTGTCCTCTTGCCATGTGGAAATGCCAACTGCGTTCGGCATGAACTGGAAGCGTGCCCAGCAATTCACAGCGTTTCAGAAATAAATGTCCCAAAATCGCACTAAACGGATATAAATTGCTATAAAACGCTTTAAATTAACTACCTTATGATGTTTTTAACTCCCATAACGAGTAGAAACATGACCAGAGTAATATTACTCCCTCCACTAATGCTTGGAACAAGTGCGGGTCGATGTCCTCCAGGCGCATTACGCAGCAAGAAAAGAGTTCCTAGCTACAGGGTTTTTTAATTTATAGTGCCTGTGAACGCGCAATCGACCCCATTCAAATCGTCATCACGTAAAGGCATCCAGGGGAAGACGTAAGCAGTGTCCGTATACTCATAGCAATAACTGTGACCTTTTAACTGACTCCAGATCAGGGGCCAACATTTCTGAAATCTGACTCCATGTCAGGGAAATTGCTGTAGAATGGGTTCTGTTCCACTTAGAGACAAAATTTCAACTCCTATAGAAACTATAGACTGTTTTCTATCCAATAATAATAATAATATGCATATTGTACGATCAAGAATTTTGTGGGAAGCCGTTTCAAAAATTACACGATTAGCATAAATAGTGACAACAGCGCCCCCATCCTCAACAGGTTAAGTGTTCCCTTTATTTTTTTGAGCAGTGTATATTCATCCAGCAGATTTATTTATTTAGAATTGTCCTCAATAGAGGGTTATTTGTGTATTTGTGTGTTGTCACTTAGCTACTCCAGAACCATATTTCTCACAAAACATTATAAACCTCTGCTCTTTCCATGCAATAGACCAGGGGTGGGAAATTCCAGTCTTTGAGGGCCTGATTGGTGTCACAGTTTTTCCCCGGCCCCAGCTAACAAACCTGACTCCAGTAGTCACCTAATCATGATCTTCAGTTTAGAATGCAATTTGATTAATCAGCTGTGTTTGCTAGGGATGGAGAAAAAGTGTGACACCAATCAGGCCCCCAAGGACTGGTTGCCCACCCCTACTCTAGGGTGTCAGATAAGGTAGAGGTGAAATGATCCTTAACCTGTTGAGGATGGGGGCGCTGTTGAGACTATTTATGCTAATTGGGTAATTTTTGAAACGGCTTCCCACAAAATCCTTGATCGTACAATATGCATATTATTATTATTATTGGATAGAAAACAGTCTATAGTTTCTATAGGAGTTGAAATTTTGTCTCTAAGTGGAACAGAGCCCATTCTACAGCAATTTCCCTGACATGGAGTCAGATTTCAGAAATGTTGGCCACTGTTCTGAAGTCAGTTAAAAGGGCACTGTTATTGCTATGACTATACGGACACTTCTTACGTCTTCCCCTGGATGCCTTTACGTGATGACGATTCCAATGGGGTCGATTGCGCGTTCACAGGCCCTATAAATTAAAAAACCCTGTAGCTAGCAAGTCTTTTCTTGGTGCGTCACGCGCGTGGAGGACACCGACCCTCTCCTGTTCCAAGCGTTAGTTTAGCCTGTTATATTTCTCCGGTCATCTTTTCACTCGTTATAGGAGTTAAAAACATCATAAGGTAGTTAATTTAAAGCGTTTTATAGCAATTTATATCCGTTTAGTGCGATTTTGGGACATTTATTTTTGAAACGATGTGAATAGCTGGGCACGCTTTTCAGTTCATCCCGAACGCAGTTGGCATTTCCACATGGCAAGAGGACAGCTTTCCACCAAAAGACGATTACTCCCAAGAAAGGATCCTTTGCCCAAGATACTGATGGAAGAACAGCTCAAAGTAGGACATTTTTATTATGATAAATCGTGTTTCTGTCGAAACATTTTAGTGGCTTAGGACGCCATGTTTTTTGACGTAGCTTCGCTTGGCGCAAACTGTATTGAAAAGTAAGGATAAATTAAAAAATGTAATTCCTCAATTGTATTAAGAATTAAATTGTCTATCAATCCCTGTCCACCCTATATTTTTTAGTCACGTTTATGAGTATTTATGTATAAGAGTAGATCACTGTCTAAGTGGCGCAAGGACATTTTCTGACCAGCTGAGCTACATTTCACATTGTCTAACCATGATTTTGGTGGCTAAATATAAACATTTTCGATCAAACTCTATATGGATTGTGTAATATGATGTTACAGGAGTGTCATCGGAAGAATTCTGAGAAGGTTAGTGAAAAAATTAATATCTTTTGGCGATGTTGACTTTTATCGCTCACTTTGGCTAGAATCAATGCTGGGCTGCTATGTGCTATGTGCTATGCTAATATAACGATTTATTGTGTTTTCGCTGTAAGACACTTAGAAAATCTGAAATATTGTCTGTATTCACAGGATCTGTGTCTTTCGATTCGTGTATGCTGTGTATTTTTACGAAATGTTTGATGATTAGTAAGTAGGTAAACACGTTGCTCTAAGTAGTTTTTCTATTCCATTTGTGACGGTGGGTGCAATTGTAACCTATGCCATCTACCTGAAATATGCACTTTTTTCTAACAAAACCTATCCCATACCATAAATATGTTATCAGACTGTCATCTAATGAGTTTTTTTGTTGGTTAGGGGCTATAAATATCTTAGTTTAGCCGAATTGGTGATGGCTACTGGTGTTGGTGGACAAATAAAAGATGGTGGATTATGCTAATGTGTTTTTAGGTAATAGATGTACATCTTTACATATTGTGCCTTCCCTGTAAAACATTTTAAAAATCGGACATGTTGACTGGATTCACAAGATCTGTGTCTTTCATTAGCTGTATTGGACTTTAATGTGTGAAAGTTAAATATTTTAAAAAAATATTTTTTTTGAATTTCGCGGCACTGGTTTTTCAGTGGGGGGGGGGGGGGTGTGCCGCTAGCGCCACGCTGATCCTAGACAGGTTAACCTGTTTGGGCTGCAGGGGCAGTATTGAGTAGCCGGATAAAAGGTGCCCATTTCAAACAGCCTCGTACTCAATTCTTGCTCGTACAATATGCATATTATTATTACTATTGGATAGAAAACACTCTCTAGTTTCTAAAACCATTTGAATTATATCTGTGAGTAAAACAGAACTCCTTTTGCAGCAAACTTCCTAACAGGAAGTGGAAAATCTGAAATCGATGCTCTCTTCTAGGGCCTGCCTATTAAAGTCCTTGATATTTATTCGTTTAGATGCACTTCATACGTCTTCCACTAGATGTCGACAAGCCGTGAGAGAAGAAATGGTGTGTGTAACTTGATCTGGGCTCGAATAAATGCTCTTTGTATGACGTGTCACCAGTTTCCTGTTTTCTGGAGAGCGCGTCAAGGGACCTGGATTTGCCTTCTGTACAGCTGTCGTTATAGACGACTAATATCTCCGGCTTTGATTTTATTTGATACATGTGACAATATCATCGTAAAGTATGTTATTTCAATATAGTTTAATCAGATTATTGAGTTTTGCCGTGTTCCGATCTCTGAGTTTGTTGACGATGGAGAGATTCGCGCCACTTGGCAAGTGTGCTTGCTAAATCGAGAGGCAAAAAGGCCGTTCTAAAACCAAACAACGATTGTTCTGGACAAAGGACACCTTGTACAACATTCTGATTGAAGATCAGCAAAAGTGGGACCCATTTTATGATGTTATTTCATATATCTGTCGTACATGTGAACTAGTCGTTTGCGGCCAGGTTTTGGGTACTCTCTCGCCATAACGTAAACTGCATATCGTAATGAAGTTGTTTTTAGAAATCAAACACGGCGATTGCATTAAGATTTTGTGTATCTATCATTTCCTATACAACATGTATTTTTTAGTTATGTTTATGAATAGTTATTTGGTCAGAATATGTGCGTCAGAAAAAGTGTCAGAAAAATATCCGGACGTTGTGGGAAAAAGATGCTACGTTAGCACAATGCATAACCACTGATTTCAGCTCTAAATATGCACATTTTCGAACAAAACATAAGTGTATGTATAACCTGATGTTATAGGACTGTCATCTGATGAAGCTTATCAAGGTTAGTCAAAAATTATATATCTTTTGCTGGTTTATTCGCTATCGCTAACGTGCCTATTGCTATCGCTAACGTGCCTTGATGAATGAATGCGGTAGTGTGGTAGGCTATTGTAGTAAGCTAATATAATGCTATATTGTGTTTTCGCTGTAAAACACTTTAAAAAATCGGAAATATTGGCTGGATTCACAAGATGTTTGTCTTTAATTTGCTATACACCATCGATTTTTCAGAAATATTTTATGATGAGTATTTAGGTATTTGACGTTGGTGTCTGTAATTACTCTGGCTGCTTCGGTCCTATTTGTGACGGTAGCTGTGATGGTAGCTGCAATGTAAAACTGATTTATACCTCAAATATGCACATTTTTCGAACAAAACATAGATTTATTGTATAACATGTTATAAGACTGTCATCTGATGAAGTTGTTTCTTGGTTAGTTTGGTTGGCTTTGTGCATGCTACCTGTGCTGTGAAAAATGTCTGTCCTTTTTTGTATTTGGTGGTGAGCTAACATAAATATATGTGGTGTTTTCGCTGTAAAACATTTTAAAAATCGGACATGTTGGCTGGATTCACAAGATGTTTATCTTTCATATGCTGTATTGGACTTGTTAACCTCTTGGAACTATAGGGGGTGCTGTTCCGCATTAGCATATTTGTGTCTCCAAATTAAACTGCCTCGTGCTAAATTCTTGATCGTACAATATGCATATTATTGTTATTATTGGATAGAAAACACCTTCTAGTTTCTATAGAAGTTGAAATTTTGTCTCTGAGTTGTACAGAACAATTTCTACAGCACTTTTCATGACAGGGTTCAGATTTCAAATTTTTTTACCTCTGATCTGGGGTCTGTTTTTAAGGCGACAGTGAATGCTATGAAGAAACCGACACTGCCTACGTCTTCCTCTGGGTGTCTGTACGTCATCACGCTTTCAATGGAATCGATGGGATTTTCACAGCCATTATAAAAGACCAAAATGTATAGAGACCGCCCTTTCTCGTCGTGCGCCTGAAGCGTGAAGGACATCGGACCTGCCTCGTTCCAAATCGTTTTCTAACCAGCAATATTTCTCCGGTCATGTTTTTACTCGTTCTAGGTGTTAAAAACATCATAATGTAGTTAATTTGAACCGTTTTATAGCAATTTATATCCGTTTAGTGCGATTTTGAGGAATTTATTTGTTGTGCACTCTGAAACTTTGGACACGTTTTGGGGTGTCGGTCGTTGGTGGTGGACATTTCGAAGGACAGAGGACATCTATCGACCAAAAGACGTTTATAACATAGAAAGGATACATTGCCCAAGAATCTGATGGAAGAACAGCTCAAAGTAAGCAATATTTAATATGATAAATCGTGTTTCTGTCGAAATATTTTAAACGCATATTTCGCCATTTTGTTTGGTATAGCTTCACTTGGCGAACCCTGTATTGAAAAGTAAGGATCATTTTAAAAATGTAAATCAGCGGTTGCATTAAGAACTAATTTGTCTTTCGATTCCTGTAAACCCTGTATTTTTTAGTCAAGTATATGATTACCTATTAATTAAACTAGATCACTCTGAAAGATGGCGACCGACATTTTCAGGCTTGTTTTGCTACTATTTTCATTGTGTAACCACGGTTTTGTATGGCTAAATATGCACCTTTTCGAACAAACTGTATATGTATATTGTAAAATGATGTTACAGGAGTGTCATCGGAAGAATTCTGAGAAGGTTAGTGAAAAAATTAATATCTTTTGGCGATGTTGACTTTTATCGCTCACTTTGGCTAGAATCAATGCTGGGCTGCTATGTGCTATGTGCTATGCTAATATAACGATTTATTGTGTTTTCGCTGTAAGACACTTAGAAAATCTGAAATATTGTCTGTATTCACAGGATCTGTGTCTTTCGATTAGTGTATGCTGTGTATTTTTACGAAATGTTTGATGATTAGTAGTTAGGTAAACACGTTGCTCTAAGTAGTTTTTCTAGTCCATTTGTGACGGTGGGTGCAATTGTAAACTATGCCATCTACCTGAAATATGCACTTTTTTCTAACAAAACCTATCCCATACCATAAATATGTTATCAGACTGTCATCTAATGAGTTTTTTTGTTGGTTAGGGGCTATAAATATCTTAGTTTAGCCGAATTGGTGATGGCTACTGGTGTTGGTGGACAAATAAAAGATGGTGGATTATGCTAATGTGTTTTTAGGTAATAGATGTACATTTTTACATATTGTGTCTTCCCTGTAAAACATTTTAAAAATCGGAAATGGTGGCTTTATTCACAAGATCTGTATCTTTCATCTGGTGTCTTGGACTTGTGATTTAATGATATTTAGATGCTACTATCTACTTGTGAAGCTATGCTAGCTATGCTAAACAGTGTGTGGGGGGTGGGGGGTGCTCCCGGATCCGGGTTTCTGAGGCAGTAGAAGTTAATGTGTGAAAGTTAAATATTTCAAAAAAATATATTTTTAATTTCGCACCCTGCACTTGAAGTGGCTGTTGTCATATTGTGCCCGGTTTCGGGCTTGCAGCCCAAAGAAGTTAATTGTCTAAATAATCGATAATATTTCAACCGGACAATAGCGTATTCAATAGAAAGGAAAAAGAACGAAGGGCGCACACACAGTCACGTGCACAAACAAGCACTGCATGCTTCCTCAGTCCCCTGACATAAGGTCTCATTCTTCTTCATTTGTTTTTTATAAAACAAGCCTGAAACAATGTCTAAAGACTGATGACATCTAGTGGAAGCTAAAGGAACTGCAATCTGGGTCCTAATCCATTAGACACTCAATAGGCATTCAGTTGAAAACCACCCACATCAAAAAAATCCCACTTCCTGGATGGATTTTCCTCAGGTTTTCGCCTGCCATATCAGTTCTGTTATACTCACAGACATTATTTTAACAGTTTTGGAAACTTTAGAGTGTTTTCTATCCAAATCTACCAATCTATATGCATATCCTAGCTTCTGGGCCTGAGTAACAGGCAGTTTACTTTGGGCACGTCATTCATCCCAATTTCCGAATACTGCCCCGTCACTAAAAAGTTAAACTGGTGTCCTGACTCTCTGTGGTCACTAGAGAACCCATGGCACATATCGTAAGAGTAGGGGTGTTAACCTGTTGGGGATGGGGGCGCTGTTTAGACTATTTATGCTAATTTGGCTAATTTTTTAAACGGCTTCCCACAAAATCCTTGATCGTACAATATGCATATTATTATTATTATTGGATAGAAAACAGTCTATAGTTTCTATAGGAGTTGAAATTTTGTCTCTAAGTGGAACAGAGCCCATTCTACAGCAATTTCCCTGACATGGAGTCAGATTTGAGAAATGTTGGCCACTCTTCTGAAGTCATTTAAAAGGGCACTGTCGTTGCTATGACTATACGGACACTTCTTACGTCTTCCCCTGGATGCCTTTACGTGATGACGATTCCAACGGGGTCGATTGCGCGTTCACAGGCCCTACAAATGAAAAAACCCTGAAGCTAGTCATTCTTTGGGAGCTGCGTCATGAGCCTAGAGGACACCGGCGCGCACCTGTTCCAAGCGTTAGTTTAGCCTGTTATATTTCTCCGGTCATCTTTTCACTCGTTATAGGAGTTAAAAACATCATAAGGTAGTTAATTTAAAGCGTTTTATAGCAATTTATATCCGTTTAGTGCGATTTTGGGACATTTATTTTTGCAACGATGTGAAAAGTTGGGCACGCTTTTCAGTTCATCCCGAACGCAGTTGACATTTCCACATGGCAAGAGGACAGCTTTCCACCAAAAGACGATTTCTCCCAAGAAAGGATCCTTTGCCCAAGATACTGATGGAAGAACAGCTCAAGGTAGGACATTTTTATTATGATAAATCGTGTTTCTGTCGAAACATTTTAGTGGCTTAGGACGCCATGTTTTTTGACGTAGCTTCGCTTGGCGCAAACTGTATTGAAAAGTAAGGATAAATTAAAAAAATGTAATAACGCAATTGTATTAAGAATTAAATTGTCTATCAATCCCTGTCCACCCTATATTTTTTAGTCACGTTTATGAGTATTTATGTATAAGAGTAGATCACTGTCTAAGTGGCGCAAGGACTTTTTCTTTACCAGCTTGTCTACATTTCACATTGTCTAACCATGATTTTGGTGGCTAAATATAAACATTTTCGATCAAACTGTATATGCATGTTGTAATGTGATGTTACAGGAGTGTCATCGGAAGAATTCTGAGAAGGTTAGTGAAAAAATTAATATCTTTTGGCGATGTTGACTTTTATCGCTCACTTTGGCTAGAATCAATGCTGGGCTGCTAATTGCTATGTGCTAAGCTAATATAACGATTTATTGTGTTTTCGCTGTAAGACACTTAGAAAATCTGAAATATTGTCTGTATTCACAGGATCTGTGTCTTTCGATTCGTGTATGCTGTGTATTTTTACGAAATGTTTGATGATTAGTAGTTAGGTAAACACGTTGCTCATTGTAATTATTCTAGTCCATTTGTGATGGTGGGTGCAATTGTAAACTATGCCATCTACCTGAAATATGCACTTTTTTCTAACAAAACCTATCCCATACCATAAATATGTTATCAGACTGTCATCTAATGAGTTTTTTTGTTGGTTAGGGGCTATAAATATCTTAGTTTAGCCGAATTGGTGATGGCTACTGGTGTTGGTGGACAAATAAAAGATGGTGGATTATGCTAATGTGTTTTTAGGTAATAGATGTACATCTTTACATATTGTGTCTTCCCTGTAAAACATTTTAAAAATCGGAAATGTTGACTGGATTCACAAGATCTGTGTCTTTCATTAGCTGTATTGGACTTTAATGTGTGAAAGTTAAATATTTTAAAAAAATATTTTTTTTGAATTTCGCGGCACTGGTTTTTCAGTGGGGGGGGGGGGGGGTGTGCCGCTAGCGCCACGCTGATCCTAGACAGGTTAACCCCGGTGGCTTGGCTACATTCCCAATCTGGGCCTTATATCATCCCCAGTTTACAATTGGCTCATTCATCACTATTCCCCAGGTTGTTGCTGTAAATGAGAATGTGTTCTCAGTCAATTAACCTGGTTAAATAAATAAATGAAGCAGCTCAATTAGTGATACTAGGAGAAATCTAATAAAAATGCACATCAGTATTAAGATTGATGAGTATATCTGTTGCCATCAGAAAAGCATTTGTAGGCTACACTAAAATTGCTGTATGTACATAACCAATGTGATAAAGTGTATTTATTTAGTATTTCTAGCACTCTGTTTACATTAAGGATAGCACATTCACAAATGTAACCTTCAGTATATAGCAATCCCAAATGGATATAGTAACCATTGAGTTGTAAAGATGAAATAGTAAACACATAATCATACACAATGCAAGTTTTTCAGCCAAATGTTTAAAATCTGCTCTATGCTGCAAATAGAATGGAGACAGTCGGCCCCTCCCTAAAACCCAAAATCTATGCATAGTGTGAACGCTTCGGTTACAAGAGTTACAAAACCTAACTGGATAGTTGGTCCTACTCTGAAATGTGCAGGAGGATTTCCTCTGCCTAGGTTTCAACAGCGCCTGAGCATATGCCCTTCGCTTTTACAGAAATCACAACGCTTTGGGCTGTTTGGGATTATCCTCTGTACCGGTTCTAATAGCTGCAGTGGGGGTAATTGTAGGAGCTTGGCTCACCCACATTCAAGAGAGCAGTGTGGACGCGCACACCACACCCGTAGGTGGGACTGACTGTGCTTCCATCCTGTTATCCATATCAATTCACTTGGGAGACTATTTGTGCTCTGTTCCAACAAATCTCTCGCTGAGTGTCATACAAAAAGGACTGTAAATTCGGACTGCAACTCCTGTATTTTGCACTCTGAGGTCCTCTGGGACCTCGCAGGGAATCAATTATGTTCACTGCTAGTATGCCTTGTCGTAATTCGGTTTTGCTCAGTAAAAACACAGCAAGCTCGAGAATTAGCATCCTCTTAGATGTTTTCTTATTGCCAATATTGAAAAATGTCATGCCTAGCTGAATCAAATGTGAGACCTATTATTTCTTTTTGTATCATCTTTTGAGACAAATCATTGATACGGGTCAGGGAATCTAATGGAAAAAAACTCAAATTTTGTCCAATTTAGCCGTAAGGCCGCTAAATAATATTTAACAATAACAAAGCGTCTCCCCGCCGCTGTTTTGGTAAAAAGCTGAGGGATGGGGCTGGAGAAATTGAACCACTCAAATTCATAGACAGAGCTATGGCTGTAAGGACTGACCATCCACGATATAAAAAATTATAGTTTTAACCATGTTTTGAGACTTGTTTGTTTACATTTACTTTGTTTACAAACATTGAGCAAAACAAGCTTATATTTCGGGTTCTGTTGGGGTTCGACAGTTGAACTAAGCTCATGAGGCATTTATAAGATACATTTTTCAAGAATCAATGGGTACATATAATTAATTTGTAAGTCCAAAAATGTATGTAGCAACTTCAGAGTGCCCCTTACAGTAAAACCATGTGCAATCAAGTATTATGCATTTAGCTCACTAAGATCAAAACATGGTAATGAGTAGCGAATGCAAAACTTAAGTACTATTTAATAACTTTGTAAATTGAAAATAATTCACATACAAGGCATAAACTTAAGTTACAAGGAAATACAGTATTTACAAGGCATTATTAATCTAAACATGATCAGAGAGGGAGAGAGTGAAATAAGTCATAGCCAAAAGGCCATGTCCCAAAGCTCATGGTAGAGTTGAGAGAAACAAAGAGAAAGAGAGAGTGGATCATAGCATAGCAGTGCAGGAACAAAAAGGGAAAGACAATGGAATCTACAACCCTTTTATAACCATTTGACCATGTTCAGATTCAAAGCCTGGGTGTTAACCAATACCATTACTGTTTAGTTAACTTCCAATCACATATCAGACCTACAGGATGTAAAGACAACCGGGGGGGCGGGGGGAGTAGAGCAACACAGAGAAGGCTGAATTTCTGAGAAGACAAAAATGATTGCAGAGTGTTCATAAAAATGAGGTCGGGGCTGGGCCACCACTATAGTACAGTTGAATTGACTTGGACATTAAACAGGATGGATGAGGTTAGCTGATGTCTTTTCTTTCTGTCAGTAACACCGAGGTGCTGCGTTTTGCAAACTGAAAATAACCATGCTTCGAGATCTCCATTTTGGCTTGACTCCAACGGTCATACTGTGTATCTATGCAGATGTCAAGAAGAGTGGAGTGTGCTTGACGACATAAGCGGCAGCGAGAAAACACAAAAACAAAAGAGTTAAAGTTTTCGGATGTTTTTAGTGACTGTGGCGTTCTGGTCCACAAGCCGTTCAGGCAAGAGGGTGGTTCATTCAGAGGCGGCACTCCTAGTGGCAGGGGACTTTAATGCAGGGAAACTTAAATCAGTTCTACCTCATTTCTATCAGCATGATTAAATGTGCAACCAGGGGGAAATAAATTCTAGACCACCTTCACTGCACACACAGAGTACAAAGCTTTCCCTCGCCCTCCATTTGGCAACCTGACCATAACTCTATCCTCCTGATTCCTGCTTACAAGCAAAAATTTAAGCAGGAAGCACCAGTGACTTGGTCTATAAAAAAGTGGTCAGAGGAAGCAGATGCTAAACTACAGGACTGTTTTGGTAGCACAGGCTGGAATATGTTCCAGGATTCTTCCGATGGCATTGAGGAGTACACCACATCAGTCACTGGCTTTATCAATAAGTGTCACGTTCCTGACCTATTGTTCCTTTTTCTTTTATTTATTTAGTTGGTCAGGGCGTGAGTTGGGGTGGGTTGTCTTTGTGTGTTTTTTGTATTGTCTAGGGTGTTGTATGGTTTAGGGGGTTAAGTAGAGTAGATGGGTTAGTGTTTAGTATAGGTGTCTAGGAAAGTCTATGGTTTCCTGAATTGGTTCTCAATCAGAGACAGCTGGTTATTGTTGTCTCTGATTGGGAGCCATATTTAAGACAGCCATAGGCTTTAGCTGTTTGTGGATAATTGTCTATGTGTAGTGTTTGTGTCAGCACTATTTGTCTTATTAGCTTCACGGTCGTTAGTTTTGTTATTTCTGTTAGTTTGTTTAAAGTTGTTAATTTCTTGTTTGTTTCTCTCTTTTAATAAAGATGTATTTTGCACACGCTGCGCCTTGGTCCAATCTCTCACAGCAAGACGATCGTGACAATAAGTGCATCGAGGACGTCGTCCCCACAGTGACTGTACGTACATACCCCAACCAGAAGCCATGGATTACAGGCAACATTCACACTGAGCTAAAGGGTAGACCTGCTGCTTTCAAGGTGCAGGAATCTAACCCGGAAGCTTACAAGAAATCCCACTATGCCCCCCGACGAACCATCAAACAGGCAAAGCGTCAATATAGGACTAAGATCGAATCGTACTACACCGGCTCTGATGCTCATCGGATGTGGCAGGGCTTGCAGACTATCACAGACTACAAAGAGAAGCACAGCCGGTAAGTAACTTCGAGGTAAGGTAAGTAACACTGGAACATGTATGAGAGAAACAACTGTTCCGGACCACTGTGTGATCACGCTCTCCGCAGCTGATGTGAGTAACACCTTTAATAACTTCTTGTCAAAATGGGGGCGCTGTTTTCACTTTGTAAAAAATCGTTCCCAAATTAAACTGCCTCGTACTCTATTCTAGATCGTACAATATGCATATTATCATTACTATTGGATAGAAAGCACTCTCAAGTTTCTAAAACCGTTTGAATTATATCTGAGTAAAACAGAACTCATTTTGCATCGAACTTCCTGATAGGAAGTGAAAAATCTGAAATCGAGGCTCAGTTCCAGGGCCGTCCTATTCATTTGCTTGAAATCTATGGATATACATGCACTTCATTCACCTTCCACTACATGTCAACAGGCAGTGGGAGGTGGAATGGGGTGTCTAGCTTGATCTGAGGTCAAACAAGAGCTCTTGGAATGACGTGACCAATTTTTCCTTTGTCTACCAAGGACATCATTATTGGCTTCTGAAAAGCGTTCGGTATAGACGGCTAATATCTCCGGCTTTGATTTTATTTGATACATGTGATAATATCATCGTAAAGTATGTTTTTTCAATATAGTTTTATCAGATAATTCAACGTTTATCGGGAGTTTTGGAGTTTTCCGTTCTCTGCGTTAGGTGAAGATGGACATCTTCGCGCCACTTGGCTAGCTAAGGTTGCTAATTCGACAGGAGAAGAGGACATTCTAAAACCAAACAACGATTTATTCTGAGCAAAGGACTCCTTGTACAATATTCTGATGGAAGCTCAGCAAAAGTAAGAACCATTTATGTTATTTCGTATTTCTGTGGAAAATGTTTAGTCGTATTTTCCTTCCTTTTTGCGGGCGCTGTCTCGCTATAACGTAAGCTGTTTGTTATGGTAAAGTTATTTAACCTGTTGAGG